>NC_137010.1:24327861-24382861 GCF_032717465.1 Coenobita brevimanus | reverse complement strand
TTGATTCAGAATGTCTCGTGTGGTGTGGCATAATGTATCGTGCCGTAAGGGTGGAAGAAAAGATTTTTATACCCTGTATACATACTGCATCGTCAGAGTGATTTTTTGACGTCAAAGAGTATAGGATAAGTTTTGGCCTGTTTTATTCTCAAGATGAGGGTTCTGCACAGCATCCGAACATGTGTTGTCGTTCGTTGTCACAAGCATCACAAGAGCATCAAACGCATTCAGTTTCGTTGTGTCACGTTTGGCACATTGGGAAGTATAATATTTATCCTCACTGACTTTTATGGTCCATCCTCTTTCAAGTCTTTATTACAAAAATGCTAAAGTGTTCTCGGCTTATTTTTTGCTGATGCATAATTTTATTGTTTGGCGCAAAAATATAAATAAATAAATAAAAAGAGAAACTGAAAAAAAAAAGTCAACCGGAAAATCCATTCTGAAATATATAAAATCAATGTGTTTATCGTTATTACACAAGCGAAAAATTTTTAATTTAAGATATTTTTTTCTGTGTTCCTCAGCTAAATCTAGCATACATTGTCGAAGAGGGGGAGGGGGTTGTTACAGAGCATGGAAGTTAGTGGGTCGTTATGACAGTCTAGAAACCATTGTGTTAAGTAATGAAACCAGTATAGTGTATATATTTATTTATTTATGTGAGTAGACGCTCAGTAAGCTGTTATGCTATTTTTTCCTGGTTTGCCCTATACAGTCAGTGCTGAAGATATCTTTTTTATGAAACATACATGAGCTAAAAAAAAAAAAAAATAATGGGGAACCCATTGATACATCCCAAGTATTAATAATGCAAATAATAATTGAGATAAAAATGTTTCAACAGAGGTAATTATTCTCCGTGACTGCATGTTTCTCTCTCTCTCTCTCTCTCTCTCTCTCTCTCTCTTTACTGCCAACAAATTTTGCTTTCTATGACAGTATCATACACAATAGCCTTTTTTTTTTTTTTTGTCTCACACATTCCTATATTACAATGTCTGTGAAGAGATGAAAGCAACAGGAATATTAATTCTCTTACTAGTCTCCTTGCAATGCGATTTAGAAGCAGGACAACATTCTCCTTGCTTGAAATGTGAGTGGCAGCATGTGACAAGTTTTCATGTATTATTTTGTTTTTACATGCTTTATGTAATTTATCAGTAATACCATTATGATATGCACATGGATGGAGGCAATAATCATGAACACAATAAAAGAAACACATATGAAAAAGCAAAGAGTAACACACTTGTAGTTCTGTGAAGACACACAGTGCCCACCTTCCAGGCTTTCATATGGGTGGTCGTTTCCAGTGAATACTTGACACTTTATTTCAAGCAATAATCGCATAATCACCTCTTATATTTACATCGGTAGCCTTCAGGCACAACTATATCTCAACAACTACTAACCTCTCAGCCCACGATTTTCAAGGCCAGTGTGGCTGCAGATGTAAATAACTTATCCAGCATTACCTTTCCGCCCAAAGACTAATCCGATATTTGAAAGGTGGCAGATGGCTTCTCTCTTCTCGCTTTTTGTGGCTGCCATCATCTCATATGTCTCACCCCCACTCTGTGTAGCGAGATTGCCGGGTCAATCCAAAAATCAAGGCAATCGAATCATTAGTTCCAGAGATATTGAAAGGTACACTTATCGACAATCATGACAATTGTCTGAACTTGAAAGTCACCTTGCACCGGCGTCGTTGACCATAAAGGTGTTAATATACTAATTCATCTTTTTATCGTACAGTATTTGTTCTTACAATGTGCTTCACAAGGCACATGGTTCTCTAGTGATTTGAAACCCTCAGTTGGAGTGATTGTCTTGGATAGGTTCCATCCACAGGCCGTGGCTGGAAGCTGGTTATTTACTCTTAAATGTATCGGACTAAAGTAGCCTTGTCTTGGGTGTCTACGCAACAAAGGGGATAATATAGGATTGATTCCTACTCTATAACGTACGTCTCATCGATTTGTATTTCGTGATGAATGTGCGCATTACACCTTAACCCCTTCATTACATGGACGTATTATTCAGTGCTATTCATGCCATCTTCAGACGATTATTTTCATTACCTTCCAACAGCTACGCCCAGGATAACACACCTCTTTATAAACTCACACCTACACCACACCAACCTACACCCTCCTATATTAACACCACACATTCCTACAACATCACACGCCTCCCAACATCCTCATACTCCACACACCACACCTTACAACCCCTTCCCACACCTACCAGTCTACCAACACACTTTCATACTAACAACCAGTACACCACACCTCTCTACACCCTAACACCACACGTTAAACAACTCCTCGCATCCCCCTCTCCCATACACACAGACTTACCGCCACACAGAGGGCAAGCAGCAGGCGTGTGTTCATGACTGCGGTCCGATTGACACTAACGAAGGCGCTCCATCGCTCTTCTTCACAAACTTGGTTCACTTTCCGGCTCCCTGACCTCACGGGGGGCGGTTCCGATTGTACAGTACAGGGAGTACTCAGTACGGTCAGTACACAGGTAATGGTACATTCTCTCTCTCTATCTCTCTGGTTCTGATAATGTTTTAACCACTTAAATCAAGTGACATTCTTTCTTGAAATTAATATAATCGTTTGGAGAGAGTAAAAATGTAAAATACAGTCTAAAAATATTTTATCAGATTCATTGTGATCGTCTAACTAAATTTAAAGAAAATGTTGGGCCCCAGTACTACAGTACTGAAGTTTTGAACATTTGAAGTTCCCTGTTTCACTGCTGGGAACAAGCATTCGAACGAGACAAAGAACACGTTAGAGAGCCGTACCCTCCCCAGCCGTAACCACACCACCACATCCCAGATGGTGTCCTTTGTCGTTGGACACATTCCTCAAATACACCCCACACACACCCCAGATGCACACCGCACGCACTTTAGAGACACCCCAGAAGCACACCGCACCCGCCTTAGACACACTCCAGATGCACAGCACACACACCCTAGACACATCCCAGATGCACACCACACGCACCTTAGACACACTCCAGATGCACAGCACACACACCCTAGACACATCCCAGATGCACACCACACACACTCTAGACATACCCCAGATGCACACCACACGCACCTTAGACACACCCCAGATGCACACCACACGCACCTTAGACACACCCTAGATGCACACCACACGCACCTTTTACACAACCCAGATGCACACCACACACACCATAGACACACCCCAAATGCACACCACACGCACCTTAGACACACCCCAGATGCACACCAACGCACCTTTTACACATCCCAGATGCACACCACACTCACCCTAGACACACCCCAGATGCACACCACACGCACCTTAGACACACCCCAGATGCACACCACACGCACCTTTTACACATCCCTGATGCACACCACACACACCCTAGACACACCCCAAATGCACACCACACACACCTAAGACACACCCCAGATGCACACCACACGCACCTAAGACACACCCCAGATGCACACCACATGCACCTTAGTCACACCCCAGATGCACACCACATGCACCTTAGTCACACCCCAGATGCACACCACATGCACCTTAGCCACACCCCAGACACCCACCTGCGTTTGCGGCAAAATTTGGAAGAAGTGAAAGTGTGGCGCTTAAATAACTGTGTGCTTGCAGTATGTCAGATTTCATCTTCCAAAAAGGTATAGTGACTCAGTGAGTGACAGTTTAGGGAAATACACTGGATTTGGCAGCCTCTATGGGTCCGGCAAAAACTTCCAACAACTTATTACAGACACGATTCGTTGCTCGCAGCACCTGACCCTCACTCCATTTTACTCTGTATACCACTAAACTTCGTCCCCCTTAACATCACGAGGACTTTCGTCCTTTTGCAGATTTTTCCTTTCTTTTTGAAAGGTAGAAGGAACCAAAGGCTAGAAGCCAGTAAAGTGTTCCCTCCAAGAAAAAATAAAACTGGAGGTCATAGGCTTATATGTTACTAGCAAGATAAGAAAATTAAGTGGCTCTACATGCTTTTTGTAGTACGTCTTCCTGATCAGCATTACATTTTAGGGTCACTTGTTTCAGCTCTTTTCTAAAGATGAACAGATGATAATTTAAGCCAAATTGAGTTGACAGAGTATAGTACCATATTCTAGATACAGATGAATATTCAAGATGGAGATGTGTTCCAGTTTCTTTTTATAATGCATTTCAAAAGTTCTGGAGAAATGAAAATTTTTCTGATAAAGCGATGGATATTATTATTATTATTATTATTATTATTATTATTATTAGCAGTAGTAGTAGTAGTAGTAGTAGTAGTAGTAGTAGTAGTAGTAGTAGCAGTAGTGGTAGTAGCAGCAGTAGTAGTAGTAGCTGTAAGAATGCATATGAAGAGCGGATAACTGCACTAGGCCAGTTGGCCCATGCTATGCAGCTTTTACAAGAGTTTGACTAAACTGTTAGAATAAGAAAACGATAACAAAGAAGAAAGCTGCCCCCAGCTTCTTATAAAAAAAAGTGAACCCAGGTGACTGCAGGTGGAAGTTGTCCTCCTCCTGCGATCCGCCATCCTTCTTTGGGAGATGAGGAGTTACAAGGGACGTTGTATAAACAAGCAGTGGAGCCATCCAGTTATATCGGGACAACCACGTGAAGGCGTCCCAGTCCAGTACCTGAGTGATGCGCAAAAGACGCAGCTTAGCTATGAGTCATTACATTCTTCGTTCGTAAATCGTCTCAAAATTATCATTTGGACGTCATTTGGTATGGTACTTCTTAACAGGGGGGTCCACTGAACCCTTGGGAACCGTAAGGAGCTGCCAGGCGGTCCACGATATGGCTGAGGAAACTTACTGAATCTGTTCAGTTCACTCTGTTGTGTGTGCTATTTCTGTCTCATTCACCTACATCATGTATTCAGTATTTTCATTATTAATATTCATAGATAATCACTGATATGTTCGAACAAATGCATTCATTCATTCATTCATTCACTGAAGGAAGTCTTAAGTCGATGCTATTTTTATTGTACCCCATGTCACAGTACCTCCTGTCTGGTATGTTGGATTAATTCTTAAGTTATACTTCTAACTTAACTAAGGAACAAGGAGTATGTTTCCAATGGACTATGAATCTCTTTTCAGAAAACATTAAGACAAAGCTTCCATCAACCTTACCTTCCATATTTTTGGAAACGCTCCCTGACCTGCCATACCATTGTATCCTGAGAGATTGTTTTATAAAGTGACACTTTAAACATTTATGGCTCATTGTGGTTATGACTTCCAGGTATGTCATGATTCATTAATGAAAATGTTAACATGATTTAGTGTCACCTGCCTGCGTGAAGCTGGTTTTTCAGCCATGATGGAACTGAAATCCAAATCCATTTCAAGGTTAAACACTGAATATGACATGTGTGTCTACATGTCAAAGATTCCCCACGATTTACAACATTACTGCCAGACACTAACAACAGGCCACATATTGATTACCGCTTGTATTCAGGCTAGAAAACTCAAAATATATTTTAAGTCTTGTTTTTATGTTTTGAAATGTCATAATATTCATGTTTCCTAATCACCAAGCAAGTTAATATGCACATCCTTGCACAAGAAAACAGCTTGCTTTGTCCTCTGTCATTGCTTTGAAATGCCTCATGATTTGAATCAGCTTACGCAAACAGTTCGTCTGTCATTAAGTAACTAATCCTTGAATTCCATTTTTTGCCTCGACTGACATAGCAATGGACCAACTGTTGCTTCCACAAACTGTACAAACGCTTATACTGACGATGATTAGCTGTTAACAAAACAGTGTGCTTACCGATGCAAGCCTTTATGTTATCTCGAGCAGCAGATAAAAGTGGGAAGGCGACATCGTGCACTATACCAATTTCGAACATAAATTTTACATATATATATATATATATATATATATATATATATATATATATATATATATATATATATATATATATATATATATATATATTTATATATATTTCATTTCTCTGGACACATAGGTCTTCGGTGGTCAAATGGTTGATATTCGTTGATTAACCTGACGTTAATCCCTCCACTTCAATGGTATGTTTTATACCGTTTTTGCCACCTCTAGACCATTTATTCAGCTATATCTCGTACCGTACGTATGAGATTAACGAAAGAAATTTAAAACTCTAACTGGAAAAGTGTCTGTGAATCTTATCCGGCAGACAATACCGATAAACTTGGTAAAAATCTCAGACACACACACACACACACACACACACACACACACACACACACACACACACACACCTTGTGAGGTACAAGTCTTTTTATATGAGTAACAACGTATCGCTCTACTGAAGCTACTACGTTACTAAGTACTGATGAGCTTTTCAGTAACTCGAAGTCTTTCCCAGGTTGACTGAAATCTTTTGGTGGCATCAAGGAAAGAGAGAGAGAGAGAGAGAGAGAGAGAGAGAGAGAGAGAGAGTACGTCATGGTAGTAAACGAGTTCAAGGGATGTCATTATCTTCGTCTCATTTATTATTCCCCAACTGTTGTAGAAAATTAGAATGTTTTTTTTATCCATTCCTGTCTAACTGAATTCGGTATACATAACTACATGTTTATTATTTATTATTGGTTAACTGTTGGTAGATAATCACAACCCTTTTTTAATACATTTATTGCTCCATAATTGAATATACAATAGATAATCATAACCTGCCTTTTGTTCTCCCCTCACTGACTGTACAGAGTTATAAGAAATACCCCAATACCTAACATAATAATCACGAGTTAAAACATTTATCTCTAAGACCTTCCTTCATAAACTGTTTTTATTCTCTACTGAACTTAGGAGAGACAGGAGAGGTTGATTACAGCCCTCATTAACCCAATCTATCTATCTACCTATCTATTGCCAGACGCCTCAATCCCGTTTGGGGTGGCCACAAACAAATCGCCTCCACGTCGCCCTGTCCCCCTCCATTTCACTGCCCTGCTTCCAACTCACACCCCCCTCTCTCAAATACCTCTCCACCCCATCCCTCCATCTCATCCTCGGCCTCCACCTCACTCACATACACTCTCTTCGTCAGTCTTTCACCCTCCATCCTCTCCACATGGCCAAACCACCTCAGTGTGTTCCTCATAACACTTCCTATCACATCCACATCCACACCACAACGCTCCTTTATATCCTCATTCGTCAGCCTGTCTCTCCATGTGACTCCACAGGCTCCTCTTAAATAACTCATTTCCACTGTTCTCACTCTTGACTTGTGTCCTTCCAACAATGTCCAAGCTTCACTTCCATACGTTAGAGTTGGTATCACAATACTGTCATGTAGTAACTTTTTCACTTCCATGCTCACTTCCCTGTTTCTTATCACTGCTTTCAAAGAACCAGCAATCTTTCTTCCCTGCTGTACCCTTTCAAGCACTTCACCCTCCAAACCTCCATCCTTTCTCATCACACTACCCAAGTACTTAAACGTACTCACATTTTCCAATTCCTCACCATCCAACCTCGCGCTGTACATTCACTGACTTCACCTCTCTGAAAGACCATCACTTTACTCTTCCCTACATTCACCTTTAGATTCCGTTTCTTGCACACTCTCCCAAACTCATCCACCAAGCCTTGCAGCTCCCCTTCGTCTTCACTCAACAACACAGTATCATCTGCAAACAACAGTACAGGGAGTTTCCAAACACTATTCTCTCTCACCATGGCCACTCCAACATCCACTACCCTACCTTGTACCTCTTTTATTACCCCATCCATGAACAGATTGAACAACCATAGAGACATGACACATCCCTGTTTCAACCCAACCTCCATAGAGAAAAATTCACATAGTTCACCATCCACACGCACTGCAGCCTTAGCACCATCATACATACTCCTCACAGCATTCAACAACTTTCCATCTACTCCATATATTCTTAATACTTTCCACAATCCTTTTCTATCCACCCTGTCATATGCTTTCTCCAAATCCATGAAAGCCGCATACAACTTCTTTCCCTTCTCTGGAAACTTTTCCACTAAAGATCTAAGAATGAATATCTGGTCTACACAACCTCTTCCCTTCCTAAAGCCTCCCTGTTCTTCTCCAACCAATTCCTCTGTTCTTTCTCTAACTCTGTCAATAAGTATCCTACCATACACTTTTCCTATTATACTAAGAAGACAAATGCCCCAATGATTACCACACACTTCTTTTTCCCCTTTTCCTTTGTACAAGGGAATAATTATACCTGACTTCCAATCCTCCGGGACTCTACCTTCCTCCCAGGCAAATCTGCACATCTTCCACATCCATTCTACTACTATCTCTCCCCCAATCATTGCAAGCATTTCCTAAGTTAAATAAAATTATCTGGTAATGGCATGATTATAATAAAAAGAATATCCTCTTGTATTAGACTTTAACAATACTACTGACTGGTTGAAATGTTAGCAGCATGAAAGGCAGTAGTAATGATAATGTGATTTTCATTCTTTTCATTGTATCATCACTGTTTGTGTTGTTATAGTTACCCTAATTATCTGGATCACATTATGTTATCATCATCATCATCATCATCATTATTACTATTATAATCATTATTATCATTATTATTGTTATTATTATTATTATTATCATTATTATTATTATTATTATTATTATTATTATTATTCCGATATATGTATAAGAAGACTAAAACGATACTTAAGCAGATCTCAAGGTATGGCAGGGAAAGTAAGCAGGGAGAGGCCTGTTAAGGAAGTGGAGTAGGCAGGATAAGGCAGGGATAGGCAGTGTAAGGCAGTGGGAGGATCAGAAGGGCCCAACAGATTCATGATGGCGAAATACAGTAAGGAACGTCGGGGTCAGTGCTGAAGCAGAGGCTGCCGGGACACTCCTCAACCTGAGCCACACCATTGTCCGTCAGGCAGTGGAAGTATTCCTTCTCACAGCTGTTGGGGCACTTGGGGAAATACCCAGCCTCGGTGCAGGTCAACGAGGTCAGGCAATCCCCGCTACCACCCCCTTCAGGTGTGGTTCCCCTGGTGCCGGTGCATGTTGTCAGACACGGGGCACCAGCTTCGCATTCTGAGGTAGTTGGGTTGAAGTTCTCACCAGAAGGACACTCTAGATGGTATAGCTCGTCAGGTACTCCAAGATCGACGCAGATGTAGTACATAGTGCAGTCGTATGGGTCAGGGATTAACGACGGTGCCTCGTAGCATATCGCATCACAGAGGGAGCCACCAGCACAGCACTGACTCTCGTCAGCATCACATCCAGTGCCGGAGAAGTAGGGTTGATTAGATGGACAGGAACTTGGTCCCATTGGCACCTCGCCCAGGCAGATGTAGTACAGGCTACAGTTGCTGCTGTCTGCGATCATCTGTACACCCGGGACCACAGTGGTGCCAGTTTCAGTGCAGCTGCTTAGACAAATGTGAGGGGGAAACACCGTGTTACACACGCTGGGATCATTCTCGCATTCCCCGGCACCCTCGTTAAAATTTGGTTTATCGGGTGGACAAGGCAAAACATCACTGGCGGTATTTTCGTCAATGCACAGGTAGAACTCGGAGCAGTTGCAGGGTTGTGACACGAATGCAGGGTATGAGGTGGGAGTACTACAGTCAGGGGGACACACAAGGGGAAGCACAGCGGCGGGCAACATCACCTGGCAGGGGAAACATGAATTATTTTTGCTCAGTTATCAGTCCAGGAAAAAGATTAATTAGTTTTGAACAGCCAGTGGCTTCTTTGTCAGAAAAGATTAATTGTTTTTAACCAGCCATTACTTAAAAAAAAAAAAAAAGTACTTTTGATGAGCGAGTAACTTCCATCCCTGAAAGAATGAAAGACTTTTGACCAGCCATTGAATCTTGTACAGGAAGTCGTACGCAGAGCCAGTTGTTGGTGTCTATAGCTCCTTCACTGCGACGGGTCTTCTCTGAGTTGATCTGAATCTTTTTGCGGTGGTAAAAACAATATACAAGAAGCCATTGCACTGAAAGGGTTAATAGCGCTTATTTCTAACCTCTTCAGTACAAGACATTTTTACCCGTAAGGTGAATAAAATCGTCCTGCGGTAGCCAGAATAAAGGATTAAATGTCCTCGTCCTGAAGGGGTGAGCAGCGGGCCTGTCCTCACAAAGAATAAAATCATTTAGTTGTACAAAGAATTTATGACAGAAATGACATAATCGCTCCGAAAGATTTTACAGTGACTTCCTAACCCCTTCTGCACGAGAGATTTCCTCTAAGATAAATAAAATCGTCCGTCATCCGCAAAAATGAAGCTAATACGACGTCCAGCTACTGAAGCTGTTGCACAAACTTGCCATCAATTCACAAACTTATGAATATTTGCTAAACTTACATGTAAATTACAAGATCAACTCACAGATAGACTTGATCAATTTAGAAACATTCGATCAATTCACAGACTTACGATCAATTCACAAACAAACAAACATACTCCCATTCACAAACAAACATATGATCAATTCACAAACTTACGATCAATTCACAAATTTACAATCAATTCACAAACTAACAGTCACTTCACACACACATGTACGATCAGTTCCGCAGACTTACCCCTTTCACAACGCGGACGATTTTCATATTTAATTCCTACCAATTCCCCGCAATATATTCAACTTACGGGGAGTTATTGCAACGCAGGGACTATATATAACCATCATCAACCCCTTCACCACGAATCCACCCCGTTAATCTGAAAGAAAACGTATGGTAGGAGCAAGAAAACACAAAATGGCGTCCACGGGTTGAATGGGTTAAGGGTACATGACCAGCCTATTTCCCTCGAGGCACTGCATGACCGAAAATCCTCCAGCCGTCTCTTGGAGATTAGAAAATTTGCCTGGTGGTAAAGTGGTTACAACGTCCCAGTCGGAGTGACGCCCTTGCTTAGGGGCCAGCCCCAGGAGGTGATCGAAGGCTGTTGCAATCCTGCAGTGCCACCATATGGGAACAAGGCTGGTCATCTACCCTAAGACGCGCAATAGCCTAGCCTGGGGCCCCTACACCTCGAAGGGGATAAATTGGGGTTTGTTGCACAGGGCCATAGTCCAAGTGGTAATGGAGAGTTCGTAAGAACTCTTCATCAACGACTTGTTCTTCATATTGCACCTCAACATCCTCTTGTATAACACTTATGTACACTAAGTAGAGCATACATTAAAACGATGTAATTATCATACTGGGGATTGCTAAGGTGCACGATGCAAAATAAATCGCCGAGCAACAAGTGCTACGAATCTCCTCATGACACTTAAATTCCTGAAGCTTCGTAGCACCTCTCTTCCGGCGAGTTGTTTTCAGTAATGCGTTTTAAATTCCACATTACGATGAAGCAATTTTCAGTTTCACTCTTCCTGTTTCCAAATGGTTCCATTCAGCTTAGGAGACATCTCTCGTACTGAAGGGGTTAACGAAGGCTGTATCTAAGCCGTCCAATTCTCAAAGTCTTTCCCAAATTGAATAAAGTCGTCTGAAAGTTGCAAGAATGAAATGAAAATCGTAGTGAGGTGATTAACCCTCTGGTGGTCACGTTTGCTCTAGTTACACTTCACTCCAACGGACGCCAAATAGTTTTATGTACTGTAACTAAGACGATTAAAGCCAAAGGAGCATGAAGGCGTTAATACCTTCACCATTAAACCACTGATGGTTGGGACAACTCTAGCAACATATTCTAGGTAACTCCAGACGATTTCATTTTGTTGGAAATGAGTTTAGAAGCCTGTGTAAATTGCCTTAATAAAAAGACCTAAAATTTTTCCTACCAAAAGAAGGTTTTAATCGGATTAGATTTTTTTTTTTTTTTCGAAATGAAAGAGTTAGATATAACTATCAAATTCCGAATATTTAACAGAACATCTGAGAAGTAAAGTTAATAGAGGTTGCGTGTAACCCTTTCAGTGTAAAAAGTTTCTCGTCAGCCGAACAAAATCGTCAGGTATTAGCAAGAAAGAACTTAACAAAAGACCATTGCGATGAGGACTATTATCACTTAATTCTATTCCGACTATACAGTGATTTTATTCAGCTTAAGTGTGATCTGTGAAGAAAGGGGGATTCGTAGGCCGCACCTAACGTCAACGGTATGAGTCTATATTACTGTGGTTGTATCAGTCCAGATCAGGTACAGATCTTCTTCCCCTGAGCTGAATATAAACGTATAACTAAAGCAAGAATGAAACCTCCAAGAGAGACCGTAATGAAAAGGATGATAAAAGCACGCAACATTCTCCTATACCTTCTCACAGCTTCACTATACCACATTTCACCAACCAACACCCTCCCACACCCGCACCACACCAACCAACACCCTCCCACACCTACACCACACCTGCCAACACCCTCCCACACCCGAACCACACAAACCAACAGCCTCCTACACCTACACCACACCAACTTGCACCCTCCCACACCCGCACCACACAAACAAACACCCTCCCACACCTACACCACACCAGCCAACACCCTCCCACACCTGCATCACACCAACCAACACCCTCCCACACCTACACCACACAAACCAACACCCTCTCACACCCGCACAACACTAACCAACACCCTCCCACACCTACACCACACCAACTTGCACACCCCCACATCTGCACCACACCAACCAACACCCTCCCACACCTACACCACACCAGCCAACACCCTCCCATACCTACACCACACCAGCCAACACCCTCCCATACCTGCACCGCACCATCTTACACCACCCCACACCTACCCACACCCATATAAACTCATACCCAGTGCATCACACATCCTTACACTTTATCAGTTAACCATTTCACACTTTCACCTAGTAACCCCATCTTCTTACACACACACACACGCACAAACACACACACACACACACACACACACACACACACACACACACACACACACACACACACACACACACACACACACACACACACACACACACACACACACACACAGACTTACCGCCACACAGAGGGCAAGCAGCAGCCTTGTGTTCATGGTTGCGGTCTGGTTCACACTGATGCCTGTGCCCCACCTTCCTCGTACATGTACACTATGCATTGACTGGCTCTCTAACCGCACAGGGGGCGGATCTCATTGTACAGGCATGCATGCACACAGTCACGCAAGTAAAAGAAAAATTTCCGCCACCCACCTCCCCACCTCTCTCTGTCTCTGTCTGTCTGTCTGTCTAAAAAAATCAGTAAGTGTACAGTACTTGCATTACAAACTAACACTGTCGGATTTTTTTTCCAAAGATAATTTATATGAACTAATCATTTCTAGAAAATGAGTATGGCCCAATAAAGTGTAATACTAAAAATACAACTGCCAAGCACCAGTAACAGAAAAAGACAATATTAAGAAGTTGATGTAGTGCTGTCTACTTCTTCCTCCACCTTTTATCATTCTTACTCTGCGTCAGCCCCCTCTCTTCCTGTTTCGATCTTTCCTGTCACTTTTTATTACTCTTCTTTCCTTTTAAAGGTGGCTTGACATTATGTGACAAACCAAATGGTTTCCTGTAAGCCAGGAAACTATTTGCAAAGCTCGGTGGTAACCATATAATCAAATCATGGATGTTCCCAACGGGTCAACAAGTGGGTTGGTGGAGGGGTAGTGCCCCTTACAGTAAAATAACTAACTCAAAGATAAAAGGTCACACTAAGTGATTATGGCGTCTGTCTAGAGAGAGAGAGAGAGAGAGAGAGAGAGAGAGAGAGAGAGAGAGAGAGCAATGGCCCTCTCTCAAACGAGGTAAGAGAAATATGGTTTCAACAGTAAAGTGGTTGCCATTGCATTAAGCATAAGTTTTACTTCAAAGTCTGCTGTACAAACCTATGAACAGTTTATTGAGTCAGAACTGATTACTAACAGTATTGAAAAGTAAGGAATGTGAAGGTGTGTGGAGCTGTTGGTGAGTGGGATGTGCCTGCAGAAGTGGGTAAGTATGGCAGTGCACTAGTGGACATTTGAGGTGGAAGGGTCATAGCCAATACCCTCTTTAGGCACAAGATAATCCACAGGTATACGTGGCGAGTTACTAGAAGGGTGGGTGATGAACTGAATAAACGGAAGGAATTGACTGATTATGTGTGTGTGGATGACAGAATGAGAACGTCTGTAATGGATGGAAAAGCACACATTGGTTCGGGGAGTGGACTTTCTGACCACCACTTGGGGGTGGTGAAAGTCAAGGTTCAGGTGCAATGGAGGAATAGAAGGAGGGAAGGACAGGATTAAGTAGTCCATACAAGGAGGGTAGAAAAGTTGCAAGAGGATGGAAAAGAAAAAAAGACAGAATATAAGAAAGATGTGAAGGAGTGATTAGGTAAATATGATTTGGAGCAGATAGGGCAGGTTGGAGATGTGTGCAAGATATTCACAAATCTGTGCAACATGTGAGGTGGTGTGTGGGATGAAGAGAAGAAAGGTGGGTGCAAGGAACAGCATGGTGGAATGAAGAGGCGAGACTAGCTGTGGGGCAAAAGAAGAAAATATATAGTCAGTGGATGGGAAGCAGAGACATGGAGTAAGTTGAGAGACGGAAGAGAGAGCTATATGTAGAAAGGAAGAGAGAGGTTAAAGATTAGTAAGAGAGTAAGAAGAGAGTGGAAGAGAATTAGAAAGGAATTTGAGTGTAAACTTGAGGGAATATAAGAAAATATTCTGGAAAGAGGTAAAGAGAGTTAGACAGGGAGATATAAAAGTTATACCTCATACCAATTAATCTGGCCAGGCATGTATGGCAACATTGTTCCTGCCGAGATTCTGATTGGCTGGAGGTGTTTGTTCGATTTCGTTGTTGCTTAAACCGATACTTTCATTATTATCAGATATGATGCTGAGTTTGTCGACAATACAATCGTCAAAAGCAATAAGAAATCCGTTTTATACTTAACAAAAATTGAATTTGCGTAGGAAGATAGAGATATGAGCCAACAAAGTATTATAACAGTCAAAGTCAAGGTCAGCATTCGAACAATTCCTTTATATCTCCGACACTCGATAATATACCAAAATTAAGGAAACCTGCTTAATCTAAGCGTTGGTGTAACACACATTTAAATTTTAAGATCAGTCCGCACCCTTTAACGGTGCCACAACTCTGAATAATTAAAAGTTCTAATGAAAAGACGAGTTGTGCGGGGAGGGAGGTTTGAAAAAATTTCGAAAATCAAAGTAGGCTAAAGGAAAACTATTTTAGTTTATCTTCTCTATTATCACAGTACGGACTGATCTTAAAATTTAAATGTGTGTTACACCAACGCTTAGATTAAGCAGGTTGCCTCAATTTTCTGTTATATTATCGAGTGTCGGAGATTTAAAGGAATTGTTCGAATGCTGACCTTGACTTTGACTGCTAAAATACTTTCTTGACTCATATTTCTATCTTCCTACGCAAATTTCATTTTTGTTAAGTATATAACGGATTTCTTATTGCTTTTGACGATTGTACTGTTGACAAACTCAGCATCATATCTGATAACAAAGAAAATATCGATTTAAGCAACAACGAAATCGAATAAACACCTCCAGCCAATCAGAATCTCGGCAGGAACAGTGTTGCCATACATGCCTGGCCAGATTACTTGGTATGAGGTATAGTAGAGGAGTGAAAGATAAAAATGGCAGCTTGCTGGTGGAGAAAAAGTGAGTAGATGGAGAGAACACTTTAAGGAACTGTTAAACATAGAGAATGACAGTAATGCGAGTATAAGTGGTTGGGGAAGGGCTGGGAGAAGGAAGGAGGTGAGAAAGGAGGAAGAGATCAGTAGGATGAAGTAGTGGAACTTACGAAGAAAGTCAAAATGGGGTAAGCCCCTGGAATTGATAGAGTGTATGGTGAAGTGCTGAAGCATGGGGGAGAGAAGTAGAATGGTTGTGGAAGATGTGCAGATTGGCCTGGAAGGAAGACAGAGTTCCGGTGGATCGGAAGTCAGGTGTAATTATTCCCCTGTACAAAACAAACGGGGGAAAGGAAGTGTGGTAACCATAGGGGCATTTGTCCTCTGAGTGTAATAGGAAAAATATATGGTAGGATACTCACTGGCAGAATGAGGGAAATAACAGAGCAGATGGGAGAACAGGAAGGTTTTAGGAAGGGAGAAGGTTGTTTAGATAAGATATTCATTCTTAGGTCCTTAGTGAAAAAGTTTCTAGAGAAGGGAAAGAAGTTGTATGCGGCCTTCATGAATCTGGATAAAGCATATGACAGAGTGATTAGACAAGGAATGTGGAAAATATTAGGAAAATATGGAGTAAATAGGAAGTTGATGAATGCAGTGAAGGATATGTATGAGGGTGCGAAGGCTGCAGTGCGCGTGGATAGCGAACTGAGTGAATTTTTCTGTCTGAATGTTGGATTGAAACAGGGATGTGTCATGTATCCATGGTTGTCCATTCTGTATGTGGATGGGGTTATAAAAGAGATACAAGGTAGGGCAATGGATGTTGGAGCAGCCCTAATGAGAGTGGGCAGCGTTTGGAAACTTCCTGTACTGTTGTTCGCAGATGATATTGTATTGTTAAGTGAAGACGAAGGGGAACTACAAGACTTGGTTAATGAGTCTGAGAGAGCGTGTAAGAAACGGAAGCTAAAGGTGAATGTAGGGAAGATTAAAGTTATGGTCTTCGAGAGAAATTAAATAGCTGAGTGCATGTGAGTGAGGTGGAGAGGGGGAGAGGGAGGGGGAGGGAGAAGATGAAATGGAGGGATGGGGCGGAGAGGTATATGAGAGAGAAATGTGAGCTGGTAGAATGCAGTGAAATGGAGGGGGAAAGGGCGACATGGAGGCGATTTGTTTGTGGCCACCTCTTACGGGATTAAGGTGACTGGCAATAGATCAATCTAGTTTCTGAAACAATAGGAGCAACTATTAGCACGTTATAAAAAAACTACTATCAGACACTTTCCTGGGTGTATTAAGAAATATATATATATATATATATATACACACACACACACACACACACACATATATATATATATATATATATATATATATATATATATATATATATACACACACACACACACACATATATTTATATATATATATATATATATATATATATATATATATATATATATATATATATATATATATATATATATATATACACACACACACACACACACACACATATATATATATATATATATATATATATATAATGGGAGGGTGAAGTGCTTGAAAGGGTAAAGCAGGGAAGAAAGGTTGTTGGTTCTTTGAAAGCAGTGATAAGAAACAGGGAAGTGAGCATAGAAGTGAAAAAGTTACTACATGACAGTATTGTGATACCAACTCTAACGTATGGAAGTGAAGCTTGGACGTTGTTGGAAGGACACAAGTCAAGAGTGAGAACAATGGAAATGAGTTATTTAAGAGGAGCCTGTGGAGTCACATGGAGAGACAGGCTGACGAATGATGATATAAAGGAGCGTTGTGGTGTGGATGTGGATGTGATAGGAAGCGTTATGAGGAACACACTGAGGTGGTTTGGCCATGTGGAGAGGATGGAGGGTGAAAGACTGACGAAGAGAGTGTATGTGAGTGAGGTGGAGGGGGGAAGAGGGAGGGGGAGGCCGAGGATAAGATGGAGGGATGGGGTTGAGAGGTATATGAGAGAGGAGGGTGTGAGTTGGGAGCAGGGGAGTGAAATGGCGGGGGACAGGGCGACTTGGAGGCGATTTGTTTGTGGCCACCCCAAACGGGATTGAGGCGTCTGGAAATATATATATATATATATATATATATATATATATATATATATATATATATATATATATATATATATATATATATATATAGAAACAGCCATTACAAGTTCCATGCTGAACAAATGCCTTCCCCAATCTACTCCATGAATTCCATGACTGAGCCAATCACTGCTAAGTTTTGCCTGCAGCTTTCTTTAACTCATTTGTCCAGGCCTTTTTTTGCTACGCTTGGAGTCTCCTGGGGTCCAGTAAGTCAGTCTTGTGCTCCATCAGTTTTTCCTTATTCTTGCTGCACGAGCTGCCCATCTCCATTTCTATTCTTTTATAATTTCTGTGTTTAATGTCCTTGATCTTAGTCTGCTTTCTTAACTAAGTTGATTGCTCAGAGATATTCCCAGCACTGAACTTTCCATTGCCCTTTGGGAATGGATTAGTTTGGTTTTTATTGATTTTGTAAGTTTCCAGGTCTCACATCGTTACTTTATAGCAAGGATGATGTATTTGTTACATACTTTTCATTCCATACATATTGGCAAAACTTTTCTTTTACGGTGAACACACACACACACACACACACACACACACACACACACACACACACACACACACAGATATATATAGATAGATAGGTAGGTAGATAGACTGATTGATTGATAGATGGATAGATAGATATGGTGTCCATGAATTATTCACCTGATTATGAAGCTTAATAAACTCATTAGAACATAAGAACATAAGAGGAGAGGATAACTGCAATAGGCCGGTTGGCCCATGCTAGGCAGCTCCTAGAAGAGTAACAGAACTATTAGAATGAGATAAGGACAGCAAAGAAGAAGGCTCTCCCCTGCCCTCCAAACCTTCCAGCCGAAGCCGGCAGGAAAAAGTCAGAAAGAACACCACGCAGTATAGAGAAACTGGCGTGGACACATTACAGGAAAGTGTGAAAGGAGAACCTGAAAAGGAAAAAGAATTAGTCGTGCTTATAAGATTTTTTTGGTTTGTTTTTTCTATACCCACCCCTTATTTGTTATATGCTTATCTAGCCTATGTTTGAAACTCTCAATTGAAGGGGCAGCAACTACTATACTAGGTAGTTTATTCCATTCGTCTACTACTCTGTTGCCAAACCAAATTCTTTCCATTTCCTTACTGAAACGGAATTATTCTAGTCTGAAACCATTACTTCTAGTTCTATCTTGTATGCTCACTTTAAGTACCTTGCTAATATTTCCCTTACTACAGTGAATATCCTGGAACGATTTGCTGCAAGTTATAGCAACAACAACAATATCCTGTCCTGTATTTTTCACACATAACTATAATTCAGAAAACTTCCACTGGAGCTTCTTTGGTAATATGTAAAACATCGAGGCGTTAATAGATTTCATTCTAAGTATTATGAAGTATTTATAGACGGATGCTAGTTAAAGCGTCTTCAGAACTACTGTATGTCTGAATTCTGGTACAGTATGTTATAAAGCTTCTTTGCCTACTTTCTGTATTTTGCTTATCCTTATGAAAAGTAATCCACAGGCGTGACACCCGGGGAACGAGGAGGCCATGGAATAGAACCACTTCGGCCGATCCAACAAGAAGATAACTTTTCCTTGAGGAAACTGAGCACATCTAATCTCCGGTGAGGCGGTGCTCCACCCTGCTGAAAGAACACACGGGGAAGCATATTTTTTCAACTGAGGTACAGCATACAGCTCAAGCATATCCAGGTAATGCATGGAGGCTAAATGGTAAAATTACACGGCTGTAAGAGAGTGAGCACGAAACGTGTACAGTATATTGAAATTATCACGTCCATGTTCGAGAAATGTATAGGATTTTTTTATCCCCACATACGACAACTGTTCATTCATTTTACCAGACATGTGGAAGATATCAGCCCCAAGTGTCTCTGGATTTAAATCGATATTAACACATTCTCTGCTTTTACATATGGTCATCCTCTCCTCCCCACGCCCCCCCCCAAAAAAAAAAAATGCTATAACAACATCCTCACTAATATTATAATACCAAATCCTTTACGCACTACAACTGAGATGGATGATAGTAGAAGGGAAGGATACCGCCGTCATCTGTCTGTGGGTTTGATATGAATACCATAATGCTCAGTGCTCTTTCGTATGCCTCACCGACGGATTATAGAAGCACCTTTACTAACAGCGAAATACCCAGTCGTCACATACTACATCGAGATGGTAGGTATTATATTTTAAGAAAGAATACCACCGTCACGTCTACGTGAAACTTCCATTACGTGAGAAAGTATCTAGCCTGGCAGTGGGTATCGGTTTCAGCGGAGTTAAGTCACAGTTAAAGTGCTTCACGGTTAACTCAGATCCGTTTGGCTGGGTTTAAGTATAGTGCATCACTTAATGTGCTGAAGATCGGCGAATTTAACGCTATGCCCACAAACCTCCGTCAGTAAATAACCATTCTAGACCCAGCTCAACAGACCTAATATATGCGTGAATCTTTTAACTTTGACTTAACTCTATTAAGACCCAAGATAACTGTCATGTCGCTTATTTCCTCAAATTAAGAAAAGTCTGTGTTTTTTTTATCCTTCGTCTGCAGAAAAACGGTGACATTATGCCTATCACTGTTATGCCCCTTATTTCCAGCCTAACGGATCTAACCAGACAGTAAAGGAATATAACTGTGACCTAACTCTATTTACTTCCACATATACCGTCATTGTTCTTTCGTTCTCACGATAAGGACTTGGGACAATCTCTTCTGTACGTCTAACTGAGACCAGAGCTAAAATAGGGACCTGGATTTATAAAGCGTCGGCTGTGTTTCATAGCTTCTGAGAAAGTGGCAGATACTTTCCATAGCCTGTGGGAATACCTGGGTGCTTTCCTTACCAACGACACGACCTGCATCATCTTAGCGGACGACTGCAGGTGTTGTGTTTGGGTTTCAGGCCACCCACCAGCATCCACCAAAACTTCAGCGGCTGACTATGCTCGATTCAGTTTACTTTGTCATAAATCAAGAGATTATCACTAGAATATGGGACTTTACTCTGCACAGTTTAACTTGGTCTAAAATAATTGTCATCTGTCTTGAATGCTGACCCGTGACGAGATATGGTATTATGTTCTGAGCATTTTAACCTGACATAAAACTTCAATCTCTCGACCTTGAATGCTGAACTGTAACAAGTTATTAACGCTAGAATATGGTACTAGTCATAAGTAAGTGC
This sequence comes from Coenobita brevimanus, assembly GCF_032717465.1. Lineage (NCBI taxonomy): Eukaryota > Metazoa > Arthropoda > Malacostraca > Decapoda > Coenobitidae > Coenobita > Coenobita brevimanus. The sequence goes on along the minus strand of NC_137010.1, from coordinate 24,361,865 downwards.
AATGGGAAGGTTGCAGAATCGTGGTATTATCTAAACAGCGACTCTGCAGACGTAGCTATTATGATCGAGTTCGTTTCTATGAATGTGTTTATGTACGACTATGAATGTATGTATGTATGTATGCTGACAAATTATCTAATTAATGCCTACTCTGATTAAAGCAAAAATTAACACATAAATTGTGTGTGGTGAAAAAAATGATTTTGACGCAGACTGATTAAAGGTTAGGGTAATAGGTTATGAGTCAAATTATAAATTGTGTGAGCCTACAGCACATCCCATGAACCGCAGGCCCTCCCCAGCCGTAACCACCACACCACCACATCCCAGATGGTGTCCTTTGTCGTTGGACACATTCCTCAAATACACCCCACACACACCCCAGATGCACACCGCACGCACTTTAGACACACCCCAGAAGCACACCGCACGCACCTTAGACACACCCCAGATGCATAGCACACACACCCTAGACACATCCCAGATGGACACCACACGCACCTTAGACACACTCCAGATGCACGCCACACGCACCTTAGACACATCCCAGATGCACACCGCACACACTAGACACACCCCAGATGCACACCACACGCACCTTTTACACAACCCAGATGCACACCACACACACCCTAGACACACGCCAGATGCACACCACACACACTCTAGACACACCCCAGATGCACACCACACGCACCTTTTACACAACCCAGATGCACACCACACACACTCTAGACACCCCAGATGCACACCACACGCACCTTAGACACACCCCAGATGCATAGCACACACACCCTAGACACATCCCAGATGGACACCACACGCACCTTAGACACACTCCAGGCGGTAGCTCAGTCGGTAGAGAGGTGGCCTGTAGTCCTAACGGACCCAGGTTCAAATCCCCGCTGGGGCAGGGAACAGTTTAAGGATTTCAATTTAGTAAAAGCAGGCTATACTGATCTACCAGAAGGCCCGCCGACATGTCTTAAAAATACCCTCGCTAATACCAATACACCAGTCCTGTCTGAGACAGGCCTAGCATGTATTCAATATGGATGGTAAGTGTTAGCGCCGAAGTGGTGACATGTAGACGTGCATGGTATGTAGGAGGACTACTGGGCCTTGGGAGCAGGCTGTGAGGCCTTTGCCCAGAGTCGGACACATAAAAAAAAAAAAAAAAAAAAAAAGAGACATCCCAGATGCACACCGCACACACTCTTGACACACCCCAGATGCACACCAGACGCACCTTTTACACAACCTAGAAGCACACCACACGCACCTTTTACACAACCCAGATGCACAGCACACACACCCTAGACACACGCCAGATGCACACCACACACACTCTAGACATACCCCAGATGCACTCCACACGCACCTTAGACACACTCCAGATGCACACAACACGCACCTTAGACACACCCCAGATGCACAACACATGCACCTTTTACACATCCCAGATACACACCACACACACCCTAGACACACCCCAAATGCACACCACACGCACCTTAGACACATCCCAGATGCACACCACACGCACCTTTTACACATCCCTGATGCACACCACACACACCCTAGACACACCCCAAATGCACACCACACGCACCTAAGACACACCCCAGATGCACACCACATGCACCTTAGCCACACCCCAGACACCCACCTGCGTTTGCGGCAAAATTTGGAAGAAGTGAAAGTGTGGCGCTTAAATAACTGTGTGCTTGCAGTATGCCAGAGTTCATCTTCCAAAAAGGTATAGTGACTCAGTGAGTGACAGTTTAGGGAAATACACTGGATTTGGCCGCCCCAATGGGTCCGGCGAAAACTTCCAACAACTTATTACAGACACGATTCGTTGCTCGCAGCACCTGACCCTCACTCCATTTTACTCTGTATACCACTAAACTTCGTCCCCCTTAACATCACGAGGACTTTCGTCCTTTTGCAGATTTTTCCTTTCTTTTTGAAAGGAAGAAGAAAACAAAGGCTAGAAGCCAGTAAAGTATTCCCTCCAAGAAAAAATAAAACTGGAGGTCATAGGCTTATATGTTACTAGCAAGATAAGAAAATTAAGTGGCTCTACATGCTTTTTGTAGTACGTCTTCCTGATCAGCATTACATTTTAGGGTCACTTGTTACAGCTCTTTTCTAAAGATGAACAGATGATAATTTAAACCAAATTGAGTTGACAGAGTATAGTACCATATTCTAGATACAGATGAATATTCAAGATGGAGATGTGTTCCAGTTTCTTTTTATAATGCATTTCAAAAGTTCTGGATAAATGAAAATTTTTCTGATTAAGCGATGGATATTATTATTATTATTATTATTATTATTGTTATTAGTAGTAGTAGTAGTAGTAGTAGTGGTATTAGCAGCAGTAGTAGTAGTAGCTGTAAGAATGGATATGAAGAGCGGATAACTGCACTAGGCCAGTTGGCCCATGCTATGCAGGTTTTACAAGAGTTTGACTAAACTGTTAGAATAAGAAAACGATAACAAAGAAGAAAGCTGGCCCAAGGTTCTTTTAAAAAAAAGTGAACCCAGGTGACTGCAGGCGGAAGTTGTCCTCCTCCTGCGATCCGCCATCCTTCTTTGGGAGATGAGGAGTTACTAGGGACGTTGTTAAACAAGCAGTGGAGCCATCCAGTTATATCGGGACAACCACGTGAAGGCGTCCCAGTCCAGTACCTGAGTGATGCGCAAAAGACGCAGCTTAGCTATGAGTCATTAAATTCTTCGTTCGTAAATCGTCTCAAAATTATCATTTGGACGTCATTTGGTATGGTACTTCTTAACAGGGGGGTCCACTGAACCCCAGGGAACCGTAAGGAGCTGCCAGGCGGTCCACGATATGGCTGAGGAAACTTACTGAATCTGTTCAGTTCACTCTGTTGTGTGTGCTATTTCTGTCTCATTCACCTACATCATGTATTCAGTATTTTCATTATTAATATTCATAGATAATCACTGATATGTTCGAACAAATGCATTCATTCATTCACTCAAGGAAGACTTAAGTCGATGCTATTTTTATTGTACCCCATGTCACAGTACCTCCTGTCTGGTATGTTGGATTAATTCTTAAGTTATACTTCTAACTTAACTAAGGAACAAGGAGTATGTTTCCAATGGACTATGAATCCCTTTTCAGAAAACATTAAGACAAAGCTTCCATCAACCTTACCTTCCATATTTTTGGAAACGCTCCCTGACCTGCCATACCATTGTATCCTGAGAGATTGTTTTATAAAGTGACACTTTAAACATTTATGGCTCATTGTGGTTATGACTTCCAGGTATGTCATGATTCATTGATGTAAATGTTAACATGATTTAGTGTCACCTGCCTGCGTGAAGCTGGTTCTTCAGCCATGATGGAACTGAAATCCAAATCCATTTCAAGGTTAAACACTGAATATGACATGTGTGTCTACATGTCAAAGATTCACCACGATTTACAACATTACTGCCAGACACTAACAACAATCCACATATTGATTACCGCTTGTATTCAGGCTAGAAAACTCAAAATATATTTTAAGTCTTGTTTTTATGTTTTGAAATGTCATAATATTCATGTTTCCTAATCACCAAGCAGGTTAATATGCACATCCTTGCACAAGAAAACAGCTTGCTTTGTCCTCTGTCATTGCTTTGAAATACCTCATGATTTGAATCAGCTAAAACATACAGTTCGTCTGTCATTAAGTAAGTAATCCTTGAATTCCATTTTTTGCCTCGACTGACTTAGCAATGGACCAACTGTTGCTTCCACAAACTGTACAAACGCTTATACTGACGATGATTAGCTGTTAACAAAACAGTGTGCTTACCGATGCAAGCCTTTATGTTATCTCGAGCAGCAGATAAAAGTGGGAAGGCGAGATCGTGCACTACACCAATTTCGAACATAGATTTTACCTATATACAGTATATATATTTTCTCTGGACACAGAGGTCTTCGGTGGTCAAATGGTTGATATTCGTTGATTAACCTGACGTTAATCCCTCCACTTCAATGGTATGTTTTATACCGTTTTTGTCACCTCTAGACCATTTATTCAGCTATATCTCGTACCGTACGTATGAGATTAACGAAAGAAATTTAAAACTCTAACTGGAAAAGTGTCTGTGAATCTTATCCGGCAGACAATACCGATAAACTTGGTAAAAATCTCTCTCTCTCACACACACACACACACACACACACACACACACACACACACACACACACACACACACACACCTTGTGAGGTGCAAGTCTTTTTATATGAGTAACAACGTATCGCTCTACTGAAGCTACTACGTTACTAAGTACTGGTGAGCTTTGTCAGTAACTCGAAGTCTTTCCCAAGTTGACTGAAATCTTTTGGTGGCATCAAGGAAAGAGAGAGAGAGAGAGAGAGAGAGAGAGAGAGAGAGAGAGAGTACCTCATGGTAGTAAACGAGTTCAAGGGATGTCATTATCTTCCTCTCATTTATTATTCCCCAACTGTTGTAGAAAATTACAATGTTTTGTCATCCATTGTTGTCTAATTGAATTCGGTATAGATAACTACATGTTTATTATTTATTATTGCCTAACCGGGTAGATAATCACAACTTTTTTTTAAATACATTTATTCCTCCTTAACTGAATATACAGTAGATAATGATAACCTTCCTTTCATTCTCCCCTCACTGCCTGTACAGAGCTTTAAGAAATACCTGATTACCTAACATGACAATACAGAGAGATAATCAAGAGTTAAATCATTTATCTCTAAGACGTTATTTCAAAGGCTGCTTTTATCCCGTACTGAACTTAGAAGGGAGAGGAGAGGTTGATTACTGCTCTCATTAACCCATTCATTACAAGAGGCATTTCCTAAGTTAAATAAAATCATCTGGTAATGGCATGACTAAAGTAAAAATAATATCCTCTAATTTCAAACTTTAAAAATATTACTGACTGGTTCAAATGTAAGCAGCATGGAAGGCAAGAGTAATGGTAATTTTTTTTTTTTTCCCTTGTAACGTCACTGTTTGTGTTGTTATGGTTACCCATATTATTATCCGCATCACAGTATATAATAATAATGATGATAATAATAATAATAATAATAATAATAATAATAATAATAATAATAATAACAAAAATAATAATAATAATAATAATAATAATAATAATAATAATTATTATTATTATTGTTATTATTATTATGATTATTATTATTATTATTATTATTCCAATATGTGTAAAAGGAGACCAAAACGATACTTAAAGCAGATCTCAAGGTACGGCAGGGAAAGTAAGCAGGGAGACGTCGGTTAAGGAAGAGGAGTAGGCAGGATAAGGCAGGGATATTCAGTGTATGGCAGTGGGAGGATCAGAAGGGCCCAACAAATTCATGGTGGCGTGATACAGTAAGGAATGTCGGGGTCAGTGCTGAAGCAGAGGCTGCCGGGACACTCCCCAACCTGAGCCACACCATTGTCCGTCAGGCAGTGGAGGTATTGCTTCTCACAGCTGTTGGGGCACTTGGGGAAATACCCAGCCTCGGTGCAGGTCAACGAGGTCAGGCAATCCCCGCTACCACCCCCTTCAGGTGTGGTTTCCCCGGTGCATGTTGTCAGACACGGGGCACCAGCTTCGCATGCTAAGGTAGTCGGGTTGAAGTTCTCACCAGAAGGACACTCTAGATGGTATAGCTCGTCAGCCGGTCCAACAGTGACACAGACGTAGTACTTGGTGCAGTCGTATGGGTCAGGGATTACCGACGGTACCTCGTAGCATATCGCATAACAGAGGGAGCCACCCGCACAGCACTGGCTCTCATCAGCAACACATCCAGTGCCGGAGAAGTAGGGTTTATTAGATGGACAGGAGCTCGGTCCCATTGGTACCCCGCCCAGGCCGCAGATGTAGTACAGGCTACAGTTGCTGCTGTCTGCGATCATCTGTACACCGGGGATCACAGTGGTGCCAGTTTCACTGCAGCTGGTTAGACAGGTGTGAGGGGGAAACTCCGTCGCACACACGCCAGAATTAGTCCCGCACTCCCCGGCACCCGCGTTAAAATATGGTGCATCGGGTGGACAAGGCAAAACATCACTGGCGGTATTTTCGTCAGTGCACAGGTAGAACTCGGAGCAGTTGCAGGGTTGTGGCACGAATTCAGGGTATGAGGAGACAGTACTACAGTCAGGGGGACACACAAGGGGAAGCACAGCGGCGGGCAACATCACCTGGCAGGGGAAACATGAATTATTTTTGCTCAACTATTAGTTCAGGAAGAAGATTAATTAGTTTTGGGCAGCCAATGACTTCTCTGTCGGAAACGATTAATTATTTTTAGCCAGTCATTAGTTAAAAAAAGTATTTTTGATGAGCGAATAACTTCCGTCCCTGAGAGAATGAATGACTTTTAACCAGCCATTGAATTCTGTCCAGGAAGTCGCATGCATAGCCAGTTTTTGGTGACTATAGTTTCTTCACTACGACGGTCTCTTCTGGACTGATCTGAATCTTTTTGCGGTGATAAAAATAATATACAAGACGCCACAGCACTGAAAGGGTTAATAGCGCTTATTTCTAACCTCTTCAGTACAAGAGATTTTTACCCGTAAGGTGAATAAAATCGTCCTGCTGTAGCCAGAATAAAGGATTAAATGTCCTCGCCCTGAAGGGGTGAGCAGCGGGCCTATCCTCACAAAGAATAAAATCATCTAGTTGTACAAAGAATTAATGACAGAAATGACGTCATCGCTCCGAAAGATTTAACAGTGACTTCCTAACCCCTTCTGCACGAAAGATCTCCTCTAAGATAAATAAAATCGTCCGTCATCCGCAAAAATGAAGCTAATACGACGTCCAGCTACTGAAGCTGTTGCACAAACTTGCCATCAATTCACAAACTTAATGAATATTTCCTAAACTTACAGGCAAATTACAAGATCAGTTCACATACAAACTTGATAAATTTACGAACAAACATACACCCATTCACAAACAAACAAATGATCAATTCACAAACTTACGATTAATTCACAAATTTACGTTCAATTCACAAACTAACAGTCACTTAACACACACATTTACGATCAATTCCTCAGACGTACCCCTTTCACAAAGCGTTGGATTTTCATATTTAATGCTCACCATTTCCCTGGGATTTCTTCTGCTTAGGGGAGGTTATTGCAACTGCAGGGACTACATCTAACCATCATCAACCCCTTCATTACGAATCCACCCAGTTAATCTGAATGAAAACGTATGGTAGGAACAAGAAAACACAAAATGGCGTCCACGGGTTGAAGGGCTTAAGGGTACATGACCAGCCTATTTCCCTCGTGGCACTGCATGACCGAAATTTCTCCAGCCGCCTCTTGGAGATTAGAAAGTTTGCCTGGTGGTAAGGTGGTTACAATGTCCCAGTCGGAGTGACGCCCTTGCTTAGGGGCCAGCCCCAGGAGGTGATCGGAGGCTGTTGCAATCCTGCAGTGCTACCATATGGGGACAAGGCTGGTCATCTACCCTTAGGCGCACAGCAGCCTAGCCTTGGGCCCCTGCACCTTGAAGGGGATAAAATGGGATTGGTTGCAAAGGGTCATAGTCCAGATGGTAATGGAGAGTTCGTAACACCTCTTCATCAACGACGTATTCTTCATGTTGCTCCTCAATATCCTCTTGTATAACACTGATGCAATGAGTACAGCATACATTAAAACGATGTAATTATCATACTGGGGATTGCTAAGATGCACGATGCAAAATAAATCGCCGAGCAACAGGTGCTACGAATCTCCTCATGACACTTAAATTCCTGGAGCTTCGTAGCACCTCTCTTCCGGCCAGTTGTTTTCAGTAATGCGTCTTAAATTCCACATTACGATGAAGCAATTTTCAGTTTCACTCTTCCTGCTTCCAAATGGTTCCATTCAGCTTAGGAGACATCTCTCGTACTGAAGGGGTTAACGAAGGCTGTATCTAAGCCGTCCAATTCTTAAAGTCTTTCCCAAGTTGAATAAAGTCGTCTGAAAGTTGCAAGAATGAAATGAAAATCGTAGTGAGGTGATTAACCCTCTGGTGGTCACGTTTCCTCTAGTTACACTTCACTCCAACGGACGCCAAATAGTTTTATGTACTGTAACTAAGACGATTAAAGCCAAAGGAGCATGAAGGCGTTAATACCTTCACCATTAAACCACTGATTGGTTGGGACAACTCTAGCAACATGTTCCAGGTAACTCCAGACGATTTCATTTTGTTGGAAATGAGTATAGAAGCCTGTGTTAATTGCCTTAATAAAAAGACCTAAAATTTTTCCTACCAAAAGAAGGTTTTAATCGGATTAGATTTTTTTTTTTTTTTTTTTCGAAATGAAGGAGTTAGATATAACTATCAAATTTCCGAATATTTAACAGAACATATGAGAAGTAAAGTTAATAGAGGTTGCGTGTAACCCTTTCAGTGTAAAAAGTTTCTCTTCAGCCGAACAAAATCGTCAGGTATTAGCAAGAAAGAACTTAACAAAAGACCATTGCGATGAGGACTGTTATCAATTCATTCTATACCGACTATACAGTGATTTTATTCAGCTTAAATGTGATCTGTGAAGAAAGGGGGATTCGTAGGCCGCACCTAACGTCAACGGTATGAGTCTATATTACTGTGGTTGTATCAGTCCAGATCAGGTACAGATCTTCTTCCCCTGAGCTGAATATAAACGTATAACTAAAGCAAGAATGAAACCTCCAAGAGAGACCGTAATGAAAAGGATGATAAAAGCACGCAACATTCTCCTATACCTTCTCACAGCTTCACTATACCACATTTTACCAACCAACACCCTCCCACACCCGCACCACACCAACCAACACCCTCCCACACCTACATCACACCTGCCAACACCCTCCCACACCCGAACCACACAAACCAACAGCCTCCTACACCTACACCACACCAACTTGCACCCTCCCACACCCGCACCACACAAACAAACACCCTCCCACACCTACACCACACCAGCCAACACCCTCCCACACCTGCATCACACCAACCAACACCCTCCCACACCTACACCACACGAACCAACACCCTCTCACACCCGCACAACACTAACCAACACCCTCCCACACCTACACCACACCAACTTGCACCCCCCCACATCTCCACCACACCAACCAACACCCTCCCACACCTACACCACACCAGCCAACACCCTCCCACACCTGCACCACACCAACCAACACCCTCCCACACCTACACCACACCAGCCAACACCCTCCCATACCTGCACCGCACCATCTTACACCACCCCACACCTACCCACACCCATATAAACTCATACCCAGTGCATCACACATCCTTACACTTTATCAGTTAACCATTTCACACTTACACCTAGTAACCCTATCTTCTTATACACACACACACACACACACACACACACACACACACAGAGTTACCGCCACACAGAGGGCAAGCAGCAGCCTTGTGTTCATGGCTGCGGTCTGGTTCACACTGATGCCTGTGCCCCACCTTCCTCGTACATGTACACTATGCATTGACTGGCTCTCTAACCGCACAGGGGGCGGATCCCATTGTACAGGCATGCATGCACACAGTCACGCAAGTAAAAGAAAAATTTCCGCCACCCACCTCCCCACCTCTCTCTGTCTCTGTCTGTCTGTTTGTCTGTCTCAGGATTAAAAAAATCAGTAAGTGTACAGTACTTGCATTACAAACTAACACTGTCGGTTTTTTTTTCAAAGATAATTTATATGAACTAATCATTTCTAGAAAATGAGTATGGCCCAATAAAGTGATAGTACTAAAAATACAACTGCCAAGCACCAGTAACAGAAAAAGACAATATTAAGAAGTTGATGTAGTGCTGTCTACTTCTTCCTCCACCTTTATCATTCTTACTCTGCGTCAGCCCCCTCTCTTCCTGTTTCGATCTTTCCTGTCACTTTTTATTACTCTTCTTTCCTTTTAAAGGTGGCTTGACATTATGTGACAAACCAAATGGTTTCCTGTAAGCCAGGAAACTATTTGCAAAGCTCGGTGGTAACCATATAATCAAATCATGGGTGTTCCCAACGTGTCAACAAGTGGGTTGGTGGAGGGGTAGTGCCCCTTACAGTAAAATAACTAACTCAAAGATAAAAGGTCACACTAAGTGATTATGGCGCCTGTCTAGAGAGAGAGAGAGAGAGAGAGAGAGAGAGAGAGAGAGAGAGAGAGAGAGAGCAATGGCCCTCTCTCAAACGAGGTAAGAGAAATATGGTTTCAACAGTAAAGTGGTTGCCATTGCATTAAGCATAAGTTTTACTTCAAAGTCTACTGTACAAACCTATGAACAGTTTATTGAGTCAGAACTGATTACTAACAGTATTGAAAAGTAAGGAATGTGAAGATGTGTGGAGCAGTTGGTGAGTGGGATGTGCCTGCAGAAGTGGGTAAGTATGGCAGTGCACTAGTGGACATTTGAGGTGGAAGGGTCATAGCCAATACCCTCTTTAGGCACAAGATAATCCACAGGTATACGTGGCGAGTTACTAGAAGGGTGGGTGATGAACTGAATAAACGGAAGGAATTGACTGATTATGTGTGTGTGGATGACAGAATGCGAACGTCTGTAATGGGTGGAAAAGCACACATTGGTTCGGGGAGTGGACTTTCTGACCACCACTTGGGGGTGGTGAAAGTCAAGGTTCAGGTGCAATGGAGGAATAGAAGGAGGGAAGGACAGGATTAAGTAGTCCATACAAGGAGGGTAGAAAAGTTGCAAGAGGATGGAAAAGAAAAAAAGACAGAATATAAGAAAGATGTGAAGGAGTGATTAGGTAAATATGATTTGGAGCAGATAGGGCAGGTTGGAGATGTGTGCAAGATATTCACAAATCTGTGCAACATGTGAGGTGGTGTGTGGGATGAAGAGAAGAAAGGTGGGTGCAAGGAACAGCATGGTGGAATGAAGAGGCGGGACTGGCTGTAGGGCAAAAGAGGAAAATATATAGTCAGTGGATGGGAAGCAGAGACATGGAGTAAGTTGAGAGACGAAAGAGAGAGCTATATGTAGAAGGAAGAGAGAGGTTAAAGATTAGTAAGGGAGTAAGAAGAGAGTGGAAGAGAATTTGGAAGGAATTTGAGTGTAAACTTGAGGGAATATAAGAAAATGTTCTGGAAAGAGGTAGAGTTAGACAGGGAGATATAAAAGTTAGTAGAGGAGTGAAAGATAAAAATGGCAGCTTGCTGGTGGAGAAGGGAGAAAAAGTGAGTAGATGGAGAGAACACTTTAAGGAACTGTTAAACATAGAGAATGACAGTAATGCGAGTATAAGTGGTTGGGGAAGGGTTGTGAGAAGGAAGGAGGTGAGAAGGGAGGAAGAGATCAGTAGGATGAAGTAGTGGAACTTACGAAGAAAGTCAAAATGGGGTAAGCCCCTGGAATTAATAGAGTGTATGGTGAAGTGCTGAAGCATGGGGGAGAGAAGTAGAATGGTTGTGGAAGATGTGCAGATTTTCCTGGAAGGAAAACAGAGTTCCGGTGGATCGGAAGTCAGGTGTAATTATTCCCCTGTACAAAACAAACGGGGGAAAGGAAGTGTGGCAACCATAGGGGCATTTGTCCTCTGAGTGTAATAGGAAAAATATATGATTGGATACTCACTGGCAGAATGAGGGAAATAACAGAGCAGATGGGAGAACTGGAAGGTTTTAGGAAGGGAGAAGGTTGTTTAGATAAGATATTCATTCTTAGGTCCTTAGTGAAAAAGTTTCTAGAGAAGGGAAAGAAGTTGTATGCGGCCTTCATGAATCTGGATAAAGCATATGACAGAGTGATTAGACAAGGAATGTGGAAAATATTAGGAAAATATGGAGTAAATAGGAAGTTGATGAATGCAGTGAAGGATATATATGAGGGTGCGAAGGCTGCAGTGCGCGTGGATAGCGAACTGAGTAAATTTTTCTGTCTGAATGTTGGATTGAAACAGGGATGTGTCATGTATCCATGGTTGTTCATTCTGTGTATGGATGGGGTTATAAAAGAGATACAAGGTAGGGCAATGGATGTTGGAGCAGCCCTAATGAGAGTGGGCAGCGTTTGGAAACTTCTTGTACTGTTGTTCGCAGATGATATTGTATTGTTAAGCGAAGACGAAGGGGAACTACAAGACTTGGTTAATGAGTCTGAGAGAGCGTGTAAGAAACGGAACCTAACGGTGAATGTAGGGAAGATTAAAGTTATGGTCTTCGAGAGAAATTAAATAGCTGAGTGCATGTGAGTGAGGTGGAGAGGGGGAGAGGGAGGGGGAGGGAGAAGATGAGATGGGGGGATGGGGCGGAGAGGTATATGAGAGAGAAATGTGAGCTGGTAGAATGCAGTGAAATGGAGGGGGACAGGGCGACATGGAGGCGATTTGTTTGTGGCCACCTCTTATGGGATTGAGGTGACTGGCAATAGATCAATCTAGTTTCTGAAACAATAGGAGCAACTTTTAGCACGTTATAAAAAAACTACTATCAGAGACTTTCCTGGGTGTATTAAGAAATATATATATAAATATAAATAAATAAATAAATAAAAATATATATATATATATATATATATATATATATATATATATATATATATATATATATATATATATATATATATACATATATATATATATATATATATATATATATATATTTGGAGGGTGAAGTGCTTGAAAGGGTACAGCAGGGAAGAAAGGCTGCTGGTTCTTTGAAAGCAGTGATAAGAAACAGGGAAGTGAGCATGGAAGTGAAAAAGTTACTACATGACAGTATTGTGATACCAACTCTAACGTATGGAAGTGAAGCTTGGACGTTGTTGGAAGGACACAAGTCAAGAGTGAGAGCAGTGGAAATGAGTTATTTAAGAGGAGCCTGTGGAGTCACATGGAGAGACAGGCTGACGAATGAGGATATAAAGGAGAGTTGTGGTGTGGATGTGGATGTGATAGGAAGCGTTATGAGGAACACACTGAGGTGGTTTGGCCATGTGGAGAGGATGGAGGGTGAAAGACTGACGAAGAGAGTGTATGTGAGTGAGGTGTCGGGGGGCGCGGGAGGGGGAGGCCGAGGATTAGATGGAGGGATGGGGTGGAGAGGTACATGAGAGAGGGGGTGTGAGTTGGGAGCAGGGGAGTGAAATGGCGGGGGATAGGGCGACTTGGAGGCGATTTGTTTGTGGCCACCCCAAACGGGATTGAGGCATCTGGCAATATATATATATATATATATATATATATATATATATATATATATATATATATATATATAAACAGCCATTACAAGTTCCATGCTAAACAAATGCCTTCCCCAATCTACTCCATGAATTCCATGACTGAGCCAATCACTGCTAAGTTTTGCCTGCAGCTTTCTTTAACTCATTTGTCCAGGCCTTTTTTTGCTACGCTTGGAGTCTCCTGGGGTCCAGCAAGTCAGTCTTGTGCTCCATCAGTTTTCCCTTATTCTTGCTGCACGAGCTGCCCATCTCCATTTCTATTCTTTTATAATTTCTGTGTTTAATGTCCTTGATCTTAGTCTGCTTTCTTAACTAAGTTGATTGCTCAGAGATATTCCCAGCACTGAACTTTCCATTGTCCTTTGGGAATGGATTAGTTTGGTTTTTATTGATTTTGTAAGTTTCCAGGTCTCACATCGTTACTTCATAGCAAGGATGATGTATTTGTTACATACTTTTCATTCCATACATATTGGCAAAACGTTTCTTTTACGGTGAACACACACACACACACACACACACACACACACACACACACACACACACACACACACACACACACACAGATATATATAGATAGATAGGTAGGTAGATAGATTGATTGATTGATAGATGGATAGATAGATATGGTGTCCATGAATTATTCACCTGATTATGAAGCTTAATAAACTCATTAGAACATAAGAACATAAGAGGAGAGGATAACTGCAATAGGCCGGTTGGCCCATGCTAGGCAGCTCCTAGAAGAGTAACAGAACTATTAGAATGAGATAAGGACAGCAAAGAAGAAGGCTCTCCCCTGCCCTCCAAACCTTCCAGCCGAAGCCGGCTGGAAAAAGTCAGAAAGAACACCACGCAGTATAGAGAAACTGGCGTGGACACATTATAGGAAAGTGTGAAAGGAGAACCTGAAAAGGAAAAAGAATGAATTAGTCGTGCTTATAAGATTTTTTTTTTTTTTTTTTCTATACCCACCCCTTATTTGTTATATGCTTATCTAGCCTATGTTTGAAACTCTCAATTGAAGGGGCAGCAACTACTATACTAGGTAGTTTATTCCATTCGTCTACTACTCTGTTGCCAAACCAAATTCTTTCCAATTCCTTACTGAAACGGAATTTTTCTAGTCTGAAACCATTACTTCTGGTTCTATCTTGTATGCTCACTTTAAGTACCTTGCTAATATTTCCCTTACTACAGTGAACATCCTGGAACGATTTGCTGCAAGTTATAGCAACAACAACAATATCCTGTCCTGTATTTTTCACACATAACTATAATTCAGAAAACTTCCACTGGAGCTTCTTTGGTAATATGTAAAACATCGAGGCGTTAATAGATTTCATTCTAAGTATTATGAAGTATTTATAGACGGATGCTAGTTAAAGCGTCTTCAGAACTACTGTATGTCTGAATTCTGGTACAGTATGTTATAAAGCTTCTTTGCCTACTTTCTGTATTTTGCGTATCCTTATGAAAAGTAATCCACAGGCGTGACACCCGGGGAACGAGGAGGCCATGGAATAGAACCACTTCGGCCGATCCAACAAGAAGAAAACTTTTCCTTGAGGAAACTGAGCACATCTAATCTCCGATGAGGCGGTGCTCCACCCTGCTGAAAGAACACACGGGGAGACATAGCTATTCAACTGAGGTACAGCATACAGCTCAAGCATATCCAGGTAATGCATGGAGGCTAAATGGTAAAATTACACGGTTGTAAGAGAGTGAGCACGAAACGTGTACAGTATATTGAAATTATCACGTCCATGTTCGAGAAATGTATAGGATTTTTTTTTATCCCCACATACGACAACTGTTCATTCATTTTACCAGACATGTGGAAGATATCAGCCCCAAGTGTCTCTGGATTTAAATCGATATTAACACATTCTCTGCTTTTACATATGGTCACCCTCTCCCCCCCACGCCCCCCCCAAAAAAAAATGCTATAACAACATCCTCACTAATATTATAATACCAAATCCTTTACGCACTACAACAGAGATGGATGATAGTAGAAGGGAAGGATACCGCCGTCATCTGTCTGTGGGTCTGAGATGAATACCATAATGCTCAATGCTCTTTCGTATGCCTCACCGACAGATATAGAAGCACCTTTACTAACAGCGTAATACCCAGTCCTCACATACTACATCGAGATGGTAGGTATTATATTTTAAGAAAGAATACCACCGTCACGTCTACGTGAAACTTCCATTACGTGAGAAAGTATCTAGCCTGGTAGTGGGTATCGGTTTCAGTGGAGTTAAGTCACAGTTAAAGTGCTTCGCGGTTAAGTCAGATCCGTTTGGCTGGGTTTAAGTAGTGCATCACTTAATGTGCTGAAGATCGGCGAATTTAACGCTATGCCCACAAACCTCCGTCAGTAAATAACCATTCTAGACCCAGCTCAACAGACCTAATATATGCGTGAATCTTTTAACTTTGACTTAACTCTATTAAGACCCAAGATAACTGTCATGTCGCTTATTTCCTCAAATTAAGAAAAGTCTGTGTTTTTTTTTATCCTTCGTCTGCAGAAAAACGGTGACATTATGCCTATCACTGTTATGCCCCTTATTTCCAGCCTAACGGATCTAACCAGACAGTAAAGGTATATAACTGACCTAACTCTATTTACTCCCACATATACCGTCATGGTCCTTTCGTTCTCACGTTAAGGACTTGGGACAGACTCTTCTGTACGTCTAACTGAGACCAGAGCTAAAATAGGGACCTGGATTTATAAAGCGTCGGCTGTGTTTCATAGCTTCTGAGAAAGTGGCAGAAGCTTTTCATATCCTGTGGGAATACCTGGGTGCTTTCCTTACCAACGACACGACCTACATCATCTTAGCGGACGACTGCAGGTGTTGTGTTTGGGTTTCAGGCCACCCACCAGCATCCACCAAAACTTCAGCGGCTGACTATGCGCGATTCAGTTTACTTTGTCATAAATCAAGAGATTATCACTAGAATATGGGACTTTACTCTGCACACTTTAACTTGGTCTAAAATAATTGTCATCTGTCTTGAATGCTGAGCCGTGACGAGATATGGTATTATGTTCTGAGCATTTTAACCTGACATAAAACTTCAATCTCTCGACCTTGAATGCTGAACTGTAACAAGATATCAACGCTAGAATATGGTACTAGTCATAAGTAAGTGCAATGGGAAGGTTGCAGAATCGTGGTATTATCTAAACAGCGACTCTGCAGACGTAGCTATTATGATCGAGTTCGTTTCTATGAACGTGTTTATGTATGACTATGAATTTATGTATGTATGTATGCTGACAAATTATCTAATTAATGCCTACTCTGAGTAAAGCAAAAATTAACACATAAATTGTGTGTGGTGAACAAAATGATTTTGACGCAGACTGATTAAAGGTTAGGGTAAAAGGTTATGAGTCAAATTATAAATTGTGTGAGCCTACAGCACATCCCATGAACCGCAGGCCCTCCCCAGCCGTAACCACCACACCACCACATCCCAGATGGTGTCCTTTGTCGTTGGACACATTCCTCAAATACACCCCACACACACCCCAGATGCACACCGCACGCACTTTAGACACACCTCAGAAGCACACCGCACGCACCTTAGACACACCCCAGATGCATAGCACACACACCCTTGACACATCCCAGATGGACATCACACGCACCTTAGACACACTCCAGATGCACGCCACACCCACCTTAGACACATCCCAGATGCACACCGCACACACTCTAGACACACTCCAGATGCACACCACACGCACCTTTTACACAACCCAGTTGCACAGCACACACACCCTAGACACACGCCAGATGCACACCACACACACTCTAGACACCCCAGATGCACACCACACGCACCTTAGACACACCCCAGATGCACACCACACGCACCTTAGACACACCCCAGATGCACACCATACGCACCTTAGACACACCCCAGATGCACAACACACGCACCTTTTACACATCCCAGTTGCATAGCACACACACCCTAGACACACCCCAGATGGACACCACACGCACCTTAGACACACTGCAGGCGGTAGCTCAGTCGGTAGAGAGGTGGCCTGTAGTCCTAACGGACCCAGGTTCAAATCCCCGCTGGGGCAGGGAACAGTTTAAGGATTTCAATTTAGTAAAAGCAGGTTATACTGATCTACCAGAAGGCCCGCCGACATGTCTTAAAAATACCCCCACTAATACCAATACACCAGTCCTGTCTGAGACAGCCCAAGCATGTATTCAATATGGATGGTGGGTGTTAGCGCCGAAGTGGTGACATGTAGACGTGCATGGTATGTAGGAGGACTACTGGGCCTTGGGAGCAGGCTGTGAGGCCTTTGCCCAGAGTCGGACACCGCACACACTCTAGACACACCCAAGATGCACGCCACACGCACCTTTTACACAACCCAGATGCACAGCACACACACCCTAGACACACGCCAGATGCACACCACACACACTCTAGACATCCCAGATGCACACCACACGCACCTTAGACACACTCCAGATGCACACCACACGCACCTTAGACACACCCCAGATGCACACCACACGCACCTTAGACACACCCCAGATGCACAACACACGCACCTTTTACACATCCCAGATACACACCACACACACCCTAGACACACCCCAGATGCACACCACATGCACCTTAGACACACCCCAGATGCACACCACACGCACCTTAGACACACCCCAGATGCACACCACACTCACCCTAGACACACCCCAGATGCACACCACACGCATCTTTTACACATCCCTGATGCACACCACACACACCCTAGACACACCCCAAATGCACACCACACGCACCTAAGACACACCACACGCACCTAAGACACACCCCAGATGCACACCACACGCACCTTAGTCACACCCCAGATGCACACCACACGCACCTTTTACACATCCCTGATGCACACCACACACACCCTAGACACACCCCAAATGCACACCACACGCACCTAAGACACACCCCAGATGCACACCACACGCACCTTAGTCACACCCCAGATGCACACCACATGCACCTTAGTCACACCCCAGATGCACACCACATGCACCTTAGTCACACCCCAGATGCACACCACATGCACCTTAGCCACACCCCAGACACCCACCTGCGTTTGCGGCAAAATTTGGAAGAAGTGAAAGTGTGGCGCTTAAATAACTGTGTGCTTGCAGAATGCCAGATTTCATCTTCCAAAAAGGTATAGTGACTCAGTGAGTGACAGTTTAGGGAAATACACTGGATTTGGCCGCCCCTATGGGTCCGGCAAAAACTTCCAACAACTTATTACAGACACGATTCGTTGCTCTCAGCACCTGACCCTCACTCCATTTTACTCTGTATACCACTAAACTTCGGCCCCCTTAACATCACGAAGACTTTCGTCCTTTTGCAGATTTTTCCTTTCTTTTTGAAAGGAAGAAGGAACCAAAGGCTAGAAGCCAGTAAAGTGTTCCCTCCAAGAAAAAATAAAACTGGAGGTCATAGGCTTATATGTTACTAGCAAGATAAGAAAATTAAGTGGCTCTACATGCTTTTTGTAGTACGTCTTCCTGATGAGCATTACATTTTAGGGTCACTTGTTTCAGCTCTTTTCTAAAGATGAACAGATGATAATTTAAGCCAAATTCAGTTGACAGAGTATAGTACCATATTCTAGATACAGATGAATATTCAAGATGGAGATGTGTTCCAGTTTCTTTTTATAATGCATTTCAAAAGTTCTGGAGAAATGAAATTTTTTCTGATAAAGCGATGGATATTATTATTATTATTATTATTAGTAGTAGTAGTAGTAGTAGTAGTAGTAGTGGTATTAGCAGCAGTAGTAGTAGTAGCTGTAAGAATGGATATGAAGAGCGGATAATTGCACTAGGCCAGTTGGCCCATACTATGCAGCTTTTACAAGAGTTTGACTAAACTGTTAGAATAAGAAAACGATAACAAAGAAGAAAGCTGGCCCAAGGTTCTTATAAAAAAAAAAAAAAAAGTGGACCCAGGTGACTGCAGGCGGAAGTTGTCCTCCTCCTGCGATCCGCCATCCTTCTTTGGGAGATGAGGAGTTACTAGGGACGTTGTATAAACAAGCAGTGGAGCCATCCAGTTATATCGGGACAACCACGTGAAGGCGTCCCAGTCCAGTACCTGAGTGATGCGCAAAAGACGCAGCTTAGCTATGAGTCATTAAATTCTTCGTTCGTAAATCGTCTCAAAATTATCATTTGGACGTCATTTGGTATGGTACTTCTTAACAGGGGGGTCCACTGAACCCCAGGGAACCGTAAGGAGCTGCCAGGCGGTCCACGATATGGCTGAGGAAACTTACTGAATCTGTTCAGTTCACTCTGTTGTGTGTGCTGTTTCTGTCTCATTTACCTACATCATGTATTCAGTATTTTCGTTATTAATATTCATAGATAATCACTGATATGTTCGAATAAATGCATTCATTCATTCATTCATTCACTCAAGGAAGACTTAAGTCGATGCTATTTTTATTGTACCCCATGTCACAGCACCTCCTGTCTGGTATGCTGGATTAATTCTTAAGTTATACTTTTAACTTAACTAAGGAACAAGGAGTATGTTTCCACTGGACTATGAATCTCTTTTCAGAAAACATTAAGACAAAGCTTCCATCAACCTTACCTTCCATATTTTTGGAAACGCTCCCTGACCTGCCATACCATTGTATCCTGAGAGATTGTTTTATAAAGTGACACTTTAAACATTTATGGCTCATTGTGGTTATGACTTCCAGGTATGTCATGATTCATTGATGTAAATGTTAACATGATTTAGTGTCACCTGCCTGTGTGAAGCTGGTTTTTCAGCCATGATGGAACTGAAATCCAAATCCATTTCAAGGTTAAACACTGAATATGACATGTGTGTCTACATGTCAAAGATTCTCCACGATTTACAACATTACTGCCAGACACTAACAACAATCCACTTATTGATTACCGCTTGTATTCAGGCTAGAAAACTCAAAATATATTTTAAGTCTTGTTTTTATGTTTTGAAATGTCATAATATTCATATTTCCTAATCACCAAGCAAGTTAATATGCACATCCTTGCACAAGAAAACTGCTTGCTTTGTCCTCTGTCATTGCTTTGAAATACCTCATGATTTGAATCAGCTTACGCATACAGTTCGTCTGTCATTAAGTAACTAATCCTTGAATTCCATTTTTTGCCTCGACTGACTTAGCAATGGACCAACTGTTGCTTCCACAAACTGTACAAACGCTTATACTGACGATGATTAGCTGTTAACAAAACAGTATGCTTACCGATGCAAGCCTTTATGTTATCTCGAGCAGCAGATAAAAGTGGGAAGGCGACATCGTGCACTATACCAATTTCGAATATATATATATATATATATATATATATATATTTCATTTCTCTGGACACAGAGGTCTTCGGTGGTCAAATGGTTGATATTCGTTGATTAACCTGACGTTAATCCCTCCACTTCAATGGTATGTTTTATACCGTTTTTGCCACCTCTAGACCATTTATTCAGCTGTATCTCGTACCGTACATATGAGATTAACGAAAGAAATTTAAAACTCTAACTGGAAAAGTGTCTGTGAATCTTATCCGGCAGACAATACCGATAAACTTGGTAAAAATCTCAGACACACACACACACACACACACACACACACACACACACACACACACACACACACACACACACACACACACACACACACACACACACACACCTTGTGAGGTGCAAGTCTTTTTATATGAGTAACAACGTATCGCTCTACTGAAGCTACTACGTTACTAAGTACTGGTGAGCTTTGTCAGTAACTCGAAGTCTTTCCCAAGTTGACTGAAATCTTTTGGTGGCATCAAGGAAAGAGAGAGAGAGAGAGAGAGAGAGAGAGAGAGAGAGAGAGAGAGAGAGAGAGAGAGTACGTCATGGTAGTAAACGAGTTCAAGGGATGTCATTATCTTCGTCTCATTTATTATTCCCCAACTGTTGTAGAAAATTACAATGTTTTTGTTATCCATTGTTGTCTAATTGAATTCGGTATACATAACTACATGTTTATTATTTATTATTGCCTAACTGTTGGTAGATAATCACAACTTTTTTTAAATACATTTATTCCTCCTTAACTGAATATACAGTAGATAATCATAACCTGCCTTTCATTCTCCCCTCACTGCCTGTACAGAGCTTTAAGAAATACCTGATTACCTAACATGACAATACAGAGAGATAATCAAGAGTTAAATCATTTATCTCTAAGACGTTATTTCAAAGGCTGTTTTTATCCCGTACTGAACTTAGGAGGGAGAGGAGAGGTTGATTACTGCTCTCATTAACCCATTCATTACAAGAGGCATTTCCTAAGTTAAATAAAATCATCTGGTAATGGCATGACTAAAATAAAAATAATATCCTCTTATTTGAAACTTTAAAAATACTACTGACTGGTTCAAATGTAAGCAGCATGGAAGGCAAGAGTAATGGTATTTTTTTTTTTTTTTTTTTGTAACGTCACTGTTTGTGTTGTTATGGTTACCCATATTATTATCTGCATCACAGTATATAATAATAATGATAATAATAATAATAATGATAATAATATTAATAATAATAATAATAATAACAATAAAAATAATAATAATAATAATAATAATAATAATAATAATTATTATTATTATTATTATTATTACTTATTATTATTATTATTATTATTATTATTATTATTCCAATATATGTCAAAGGAGACCAAAACGATACTTAAAGCAGATCTCAAGGTACGGCAGGGAAAGTAAGCAGGGTGAGGCCGGTTAAGGAAGAGGAGTAGGCAGGATAAGGCAGGGATAGGCAGTGTAAGACAGTGGGAGGATCAGAAGGGCCCAACAAATTCATGGTGGCGAGATACAGTAAGGAATTTCGGGGTCAGTGCTGAAGCAGAGGTTGCCGGGACACTCCTCAACCTGAGCCATACCATTGTTCGTCAGGCAGTGGAAGTATTCCTTCTCACAGCTGTTGGGGCACTTGGGGAAATACCCAGCCTCGGTGCAGGTCCACGAGGTCAGGCAATCCCCGCTACCACCCCCTTCAGGTGTGGTTCCCCCGGTGCCGGTGCATGTTGTCAGACACGGGGCACCAGCTTCGCATTCTGAGGTAGTTGGGTTGAAGTTCTCACCAGCAGGACAGTCTTGAAGGTATAGCTTGTCAGCAGGTCCAACAACGACGCAGACGTAGTACTTGGTGCAGTCGTATGGGTCAGGGATTACCGACGGTGCCTCGTAGCATATCGCATCACAGAGGGAGCCACCCGCACAGCACTGGCTCTCATCCTCAGCACATCCAGTGCCGGAGAAGTAGGGTTTATTAGATGGACAGGGATATGGTCCCATTGGCACCCCGCCCAGGCCGCAGATGTAGTACAGGCTACAGTTGCTGCTGTCTGCGGTCATCTGTACACCCGGGATCACAGTGGTGCCAGTTTCAGTGCAGCTGGTTAGACAGGTGTGAGGGGGAAACACCGTCGTACACGTACCACCCTCCATGCATTTCCCTTCAGTCTGGTCAAAAGTTGGTGCATCGGGTGGACAAGGCAAAACATCAGTGGCGGTATTTTCGTCAGTGCACAGGTAGAACTCGGAACAGTTGCAGATTTGTGACACGAATGCAGGGTATGAGCTGGGAGCTGGGGGCCCATTAACGCAGTCAGGGTCACATACCAGGGAAAGCACAGCGGTGGGCAACATCACCTGGCGTGAGAAACATGATTTAATTTGGCTGAACTATCATTTCAGGAAAAAGATTAAGTAGTTTTGAGCAGCCAGTGATTCTCTCTAGCAGAAGAGATTATTTTTTTTTAACCAGCCATGAATTAAAAACAAAAAAAGTGTTTTTGATAAGCAAATAACTTCCGTCCCTGAAAGAATGAATGACATTTGCCCAGCCACTGAAATCTGTCCAGGAAGTCGTACGCAGAGCCAGTTGTTGGTGACTATAGCTCCTTCACTGCGACGGTCTCTTCTGGACTGATTTGAACCTTTTTTGTGGTGGTAAAAACAATATACAAGACGCCATATCACTGAAAGGGTTAATAGCTATTATTTCTAACTTCTTCAGTACAAGAGATTTTTACTAGTAAGGTGAATTAAATCGTCCTGCGGTAACCACAATAAAGATTAAATATCATCGCTCTGAAGAGGGATGCATTGGGCCTGTTCTCACAAAGAATAGAATCATCTAGTTTTACAAAGAACTGGTGACAAAAATGTCGTCATCGCTAAGAAAGATTCAACAGTGACTTTCTAACCGCTTCTTCACGGGCGATCTCCTCCAAGATAAATAAAATCATCAGTCATCCGCAAAAATGAACCTAATACGACGTCCAGCTAATGAAGCGGTTGCACAAACTTGCCAAAAGTTCACAAACTTAATATTTCCTAAACTTACAGGCAAATTACACGATCAATTCACAAACTTACTATCAGTTTATAAACAGGCATACGATCAGATCACAAACATCAGATCATTTCACAAACATACAATAATATCACAAACTTACAATCAATTTACAAACTTATGATCAATTCACAGAGTTATAACTGATTCGCAAACTTATGATCAGTTCACAAACTAATGATCAATTCACATATTTCCAATCAATTCACAAACATACAATCAATTCATAAACTTACTATCAGTTCACAAACTTACTATCAATTCACTAACTTACGATCAACTCACAAACTTACGATCAATTCACAGTCTTACGATCGATTCACAAACTTACGATCAATTCACAAGCTACCAGTCACTTCACAAACACATTTACGATCAGTTTCGCAGATCTTTTTATTTAAGAAAGAAGGTACCAAAGGCCAGGAGCCCGCACGATTGTTCCCTCCAAGAAAAAACTAAAAACAAGATAACAGAAAGCTAAATTCAAGATCCATTCATTTCGAGATGCCAGGACACACTGCGTTTAAAAGACTGAAGATCGTGGGCAGTAGTAAATACAGTCAGAGGGAGAAAGATTCAGAGTTGACCTGTTGTATATTTGAAGGACTGGGAGTAACGGATAACTCTTGCATTAGAGAGCTGGACAGAAAAGGAATGAGAGTTTGACAGACTGGTGCTACACGCCCGCCGTTGTGATGGAGGGACACAAGCAGATAGTTCTGAGAAGCAGTGACCATTAAAGTAGCGATATAAATGAGATACAGATGCAACAGTGCGGCGAAGAGACTGAGGCTAAAGGGAGCCAGTAAGGGGAGATTTACCCCTTTCACCAAGCGGACGATTTTCATATTGAATTCTCGCTATTTGGTTGCGATTTATTCAGATTTTGGGGGTTATTGCAACTGGAGGGGTTATTTATAACCATCATCAACCCCTCCACTGCGAAACCCCTCCGTTAAGCTGAATGAAAACGTATGGTAGGAGCAAGAAAACATAAAATAGCGTCCACGGGTTGAAGGGGTTAAGGGCACATGACCAGCCTATTTCCCTCGTGGCACTGCATGACCAAAAATCCTCCAGCCGCCTCTTGGAGATTCGGACGTGTGCCTGGTGGTCTAGTGGTTATAACGCCCCAGTCGGAGTGACACCATTGCATCGGGTCTAGCCCCAGGAGGTGATCGGAGGCTGTTTCAGTCGTGCAGTGCCACCATAGGTACAAGGCTGGTTATCTACCCTCAGACGCACAGTAGCCTAGCCTTGGGCCCCTACACCTCGAAGGGAATAAAATGGGATTGGTTGCAAAGGGTCATAGTCCAAGTGGTAATGGAGAGTTCGTAACACCTCTTCATCAACGACTTACTCTTCATGTTGCACCTCAATATCCTCTTGCATAACACCGATGCACACCAAGTACAGCATATATTCAAACGATGTAATTATCATGCTGGGGATTGCTAAGGTGCAAGATGTAAAATAAATCGCCGAGCAAGAGGTGTTACGAATCTCCTCATGACACTTAAATTCATGAAGCTTCGTAGCATCTCTCCTCTGGCAAGTTGTTTTCAGTAATGCGTCTAAAATTCCACATTATGATGAAGCAATTTTCAGTTTCACTCTTCCTGCTTCCAAATGGTTCCATTCAGCTTAGGAGACATCTCTCGTACTGAACAGGTTAACGAAGGCTGTATCTAAGCCGTCCAATTCTCAAAGTCTTTCCCAAGTTGAATAAAGTCGTCTGAAAGTTGCAAGAATGAAGTGAAAAACACGTAATCGTAGTGAGGTGATTAACCCTCTGGTGGTCACGTTTCCTCTAGTTACACTTCACTCAAACGACCGCCAAACAATTTTATGTAGCTACGACGATTAAAGCCAAAGGAGCATGAAGGCGTTAATACCATCACCATTAAACCATTGATGGTTGGGACAACTCTAGCAACATACCCTAGCTAACTCCAGACGATTTCATTCTGTTGGAAGTGAGTATAGAAGCCTCAGTGTTAATTGCCTTAATAAAGAGACCTCAAATTTTTCCTGCCAGAAGACGATTTTAATCGGTTCAGATTTTTTTTTTCGAAATGAAGGAGTTAGATATAACTATCAAAACTCCAAACATTTAACAGAGTACCTGAGACGTAAAGTTAATAAAGGTTGCGTGTAACCCTTTCAGTGTAAAAAGTTTCTCCTAAGCTGAACAAATCGTCAGGTGTAAGAAAAAGCTTAACAAAAGACGTCATTGCGATGAGGACTTTTGCCACTTCATTCTACAGACCGTACAACGATTTTATTCAGCTTAATTGAGATCTGTGAAGAAAGGGTTATCGTAGGGCCCACTTAACGTCAACGACATGAGTCTATAGTTCTCTGGTTGTATCAGACCAAATCAAGTACAGATCTTCTTTCCCTGAGTTGAAAATAAACGTGTAACTAAAGCAAGAATGAATATGCAAGACAGACCGTAATGAAGAGGCTGATAAAAGCACACAACATCTTCCTATACCCTCCCACACCTTCACAATACCACATATCACCAACCCTCCCACACCTACACCACACCAACCTACACCCTCCCACACCTACAGTATACCACACCAGGCAACACCCTCCCACACTTGCACCACACCATCCTGCACCCTCTCACACCTGCACCACACAAGCCAACACACTGCCACACCTACACCACACCAACCTACACCCTCGCACACCTGCACCACACCATTCTACACCACCCCACACCTACCCACACCCTTACGAACTCATACCCAGTTCGTCACACTTCCTTACGCATCGATCAGTTCGCCCTTTCACACGTACACCTAGTAACCCCATTTTCTTACACACACACACACACACACACACACACACACACACACACACACACACACACACACATGCATACAGACTTACCGCCACACAGAGGGCAAGCAGCGGCCTTGTGTTCATGGTTGCGGTCTGGTGCACACTGATGCCTGTGCCTCATCTCCCTCGTTTATATACACCATCCACTGTCTGGCTCTCTAACCGCAAAGGGGGCGTATCCCATTGTACAGGCAGGCATGCACACAGTCACGTAAGTAAAAGGAAAATTTCTGCATCCCCCCGCGCCAGCTCTCTCTCTCTCTCTCTCTCTCAGAGTTAAAAAGAAAAAAAAAATCAGTAAATGTACAGTACTGGCGTTGATGCTGTTGAATTACTTTCAGAAAAAATTTATATCAACCAAGAATTTGTATAAAGTGTATATGGCCCAATAAGGCTAGACTAATAAAAATCGAAATCCAAAATACAGTACCAATAACAGAAAAAGATGAAAGAAAAGCATTCGGGAGCCGAATGCTAATCGCCCGCCAGAATATGATGTTGGCTAGGTTACCAGCGAGGGGAGGGGGGGATGAGTGGCGCCCTCCCCGGGGGGGGGGGCCGGGGACTGGGGGCGGCGCCCCCCGGGGGAAGCAGGGAGCGCGGCGTCTCTGCGTGTGTGTGTGTGTGTGTGTGTGTGTCTGTCTGTGTGTGTGATATAATTATATAGATAGATAGATAGATAGATATAATGTGCACAAATTATATGCACCTGATTATGAAGCATACTAACCTCTACTACAGTAACTATCGTGGAACGATATGTTGCAATTAATGTAACAACAACAACAACGACAAGAAAATCCTGTCTTATGTTTACCACACGTGGCCATAAGTCAGTAAACTTCCTCGTGAGCTCCTTTGGTAACATATAAAACATCGAGGAGTTATTGGACTTCATTCCAAGTATTATGAAGTATTTGTAGACGGATGGTAGTTAAATCGTCTTCAGAACTATGTCTGAATTCTAGTGCAGCATGTTACAAAGCTTCTTTGCCTACTTTCTGTATTTTGCGCATCCTCACGAAAAGTAATCCACATTCGTGACACCCGGGGAACGAGGAGGCCATGGAATAGAACCACTTCGGCCGACGCAACAAGAAGAAAACTTTTCCTTGAGGAATCTGAGCACATCTAATCTCCGGTGAGGCGGTGCTCCACCTTGCTGAAAGAACACACGGGGAGGCATATCTGTTCAGTTGAGGTACACCATACAGCTCAAACATATCCAGGTAAGTTATGGAGGCTAAATGGTAAAATTACACGGTTGTAGAAGAGTGTGCACCAAACGTGTAAAGTATATTGAAATTGTCACGTCTGTGTTCGAGAAATGTATAGGATTTTCTTTATCCCCACATACGACAATTGTTCATTCATTTTACCGGACATGTGGAAGATTTGCAGCCCCAAGTGCTTGTGGATTTAAATCGATATTAACATATTCTCTGCTTTTACATATGGTCACCCTCCATCCCCCCCCAAAAAAAAACAAAAAAAAAAAAGCTATAACAACATCCTCACTAATATTATAATACCAAATCCTCTACGCACTACAACTGAGATGGATGATAGTAGAAGGGAAGGATACCGCCGTCATCTGTCTGTGGGTTTGAGATGAATACCACAATGCTCAATGCTCTTTCGTATGCCTCACCGACGGATTATAGAAGCACCTTTACTAACAGCGCAATACCCAGTCCTCACATACTACATCGAGATGGTAGATATTATTTTGAGGAAGAATACCACCACCACATCTATACGTGAAACCTCCATTACGTGAGAAAGTAGCTGACCTGGTAGTGAGTATCGGTTTCAATAGAGTTAAATCATAGTAAAAGTGCTTCGCGGTTACGTCAGGTCTGCTTGGCTGGGTTTGAGTAGTACATCCCTTAATGTGCTGAAGATCGGCGAATTGAATGCTATGCCCACAAACCTCCATCAGTAAATGATCATTCTAGACCCAACCCAACAGACCTAATATATGCGTGAATCTTTTAACTTTGACTTACTCTGTTATCCATGATAACTGCCATGTCGTTTATTTCCTCAAATTAAAAAAGGTCTGTGTTTTTTTCACTTCGTCTGCAGAAAAGTGGTGGCATTACGCCTATCATAGTTACGTCCCTCATTGCTAGCCTAACGGATGTAAGCAAACAGTAAAGGAATATTACTGTGACCTTACTCTATTCAGTCCCACATGCGAGTATACCGTCATGGTCCTTTCGTTCTCACGTTAAGGACTTGGGACAAACTCTTCTGTACGTCTATTTGAGCCCAGAGCTAAAATAGGGACCTGGATTTATAAAGCGTCGGCTGTGTTTCATAGCTTCTGAGAAAGTGGCAGATGCTTTTCATAGCCTGTGGGAATACCTGGGTGCTTTCCATACCAACGACACGACCTGCATCATCTGTGCGGACGACTGCAGGTGTTGTGTTTGGGTTTCAGGCCACCCACCAGCATCCACCAAAACTTCACCGACTGACTATGCGCTGTTCGGTTTAACTTGTTATAAATCAAGAGGTTATCACTAGAATATGGGACTTTACTCTGCACACTTTAACTCGGCCTAAAATTATTGTCACATGTCTTGAATGCTGAGCTGTGACAAGATATTAACATCAGAGTATGGTATTATGTTCTATCCATTTTAACTTGGCATAAAGCTTCAATCTCTCGAGTTTGAATGCTGAACCGTTACACGTTATCAAAGTTAGAATATGGTACTAGTCATAAGTAAGTGCAATGGGAAGGTTACAGAATCGTGGTAGTCTAAATAGCGATTCTGCAGACGTAGCTATTATCGAATTCGTTTCTATAATGTGTTTATATACGAGTATGAATGTATGTATGTATATATGTACGTATGCTAACAAAATATCTAATTAATGACTACTCTGATTCAAGCAAAAATTAACACATAAATTATGTGTGTGTCTGGGGTAAAAAAAAATCAGTTTTGACGCAGATTGATTGAAGGTCAAGGCCATAGGCTATGGACCAAATTAAAAATTGTGTGAGCCTACAGCACATCCCATGAACGGCAGGCGTGATGTAGATCAAAACTGACTCAGACATCGTGTGTGCGGCTGAGAAGATGTGGTTCAGTTTTGGTGCACGTCGATCAAAGCTGAAGGTCAAGAGTCTTGAGGCAAGTTCAGGTTAGTGATGAAACGTTATCTAATAAATGGCTAATTTGATATGCCTAAAATTCGCACATACTTTGTGCATAGGAATGAGAAGAAGTCCAGACTTCGGACCGGACGTTGCTGTGCTCTTTGACCACCTCTAAATTCCGCCACTGGGCTGTAACAAAAGATGAGCACTATACTATGGTGCTAGCCATAAAAAAAAAATAATAATAATAATATGGACGTAGAAGCGTAGTCCTCCTATATGCTATTTCTTTACCAAAAATAATATGTAAAATTATAAAAATCTCTACTCACCCAAGGTCGAAAAAACTGCCTTTGTAGACAACTAGACAATTAAGTATTACCATTATTAGGTTACAGGCGGCGAAGTGTGGAACATGTTTGAGCGGGCAAGCTTGCAAACTTTATCTTAACTTACAAGTATGCTGTATCCTTCATAATTTTCAAGATAACCCAATTTTACCGTACGTATCACCTATTACTTTCTTTATGCTTTTCAACAATATGTGTAGATCCATTGCGGCAAAAATCATTTCTGAAATAACGTAGTTTCGGAATGTGCTTTTTAAATTCCATTTTTTATTTAAGTAAGAAATCGGCAAATTTAAAAAATGCCAACAAAGTACACCTATTACTCTAACAAAGGCTTTCCAGCAATGTGCGTGGATTCGTCGTAGTGTTAGTAACTTTGGACATAACCCAGCTGTAGTGCAAAGTTACGTTGCATTTTTTTGTAATATTATAACTAGTTTTGAGAAGACTATTTAGATCAGTGTTCCAACGATGTGCCTGAGTCCGCTGTTGCTTTAATGAATTCCGAGATAACCCACTTCTGTGCTAAGTTTGGCTTGTATTCAATTTTATATACTCCTCTGGTGGCGAGGGCTTTTACAGGAATATGGTGGAAAATTTTGAAAACAATGACTTAAGTAACAGCTAATTCTTTACCGAAGGCTTTCCAACAATGTGTGCAGTTCTGCTGTAACTTTAATGAATCCTCTTACACCGGCGATAGTATTCTCGCTCGCTTTGCTCGCCCGAACATTTCTTTTTTAAAGAAAAAATATAAAGTGTGTGGAGATGATTAGGCCTCTCCGATGGAACCAGAATTCTGAAGAGATGAGTATCATTTATTATTATTATTATTATTATTATTATTATTAGTAGTAGTAGTAGTAGTAGTAGTAGTAGTACTAGAAGTAATAGCAGTAGTAGTAGTAGTACTAGAAGTAATAGTAGTAGTAGTAGTAGTAGCAGCAGCAGTAGTAGCAGTATTAGTACTAGTAGTAACAGTGGTAGTACTAGTATCAGCAATAGTAATAGTAGTAGTAACAATAACAGTAGCAGTAGAATTCTGCTACCACTACTACTACTACTACTACTGCTACTACTACTACTACTACTACTGCTACTGCTACTACTAATACTACTCTGCTACTACTACTGCTACTGCTACTACTACTACTACTACTACTGCTACTACTACTGCTACTGCTACTACTACTGCTACTACTGCCACAGCTACTACTGTGTGGAGACGATCGTGGAGCCTACTAGAGGAAATAATATATTAGATTTGGTTTTATCTAATAGAAAAAACATCGTAAGCGCTACAGAAGGTGGCGGACCACTCGGTAATAGAGACCATGAAGAAATTACATTGAAATTTATTTGGGATGTCTATTCTGCTGAAATCAGTTCAGCCGTTTCTGATTTTCGTCTATGAGATTTTGATTCTTTAGGAGAGTCAATTCACAGGGGAAGCTCAGGTCATAGGTGAGGGACAGAATTAAGGTGGGGGGGGGGACGTGATTCAGGTCACTGCGGTCACTGAAGAAGCTCAAGTCATGGGTGAGGAAAAGATACAGGTGGGAATGTAGCTCAGTTCACGGAGACTATTTCAGGGCAGTACCACGTGACCGTTCGGTCAGTGAGAAATATGATAATTTAGTAAATATAACCCACAGAAGCCAGGATAGATGCATCCCTTCAAAAGCGTTTGGAAAGAACAATTCAGAGCCGAGATGGTTTGACAACAGATTAAAATTTCTTATAGACCAAAGAAGAGGAATATATAGAAAAATATGTAGAGGAGAGGAACAGTTACGTAACGGTAGGTGATTTTCAACAAGGATTGAAAGGGGGAGACAAGGAAAACAAAGAGAGGTTCCGAAAACTGAGGTTGCTCGAAAATCGAATGAAAACCCCAAGGCTTTTTATCATTTGTGCCCAACGAAAAATAAAGATAGGATATGACCTTTTAGAATAGAACCAGGAAACATTACCAGCGACGATAAAGAGATGCTCTCTATCCTAAATTAAAATTTCTTATCAGTAATTACCAACGAAAATCCAGACTTAATTCCTCAAGCAACAGTTTTTCACGATGGTAATACGAACAATATTAATAATAATATAACCATTAGTACGGATGAAGTACTGAAAGAAATTAGTAAGTTCAAGATTCAAAAATAGCCAGTTTAGGACGATATATAAATAAACATTTATAAAGAAACCAAGGAGTAATTATGTCAGCCAGTTACAACGCTATTTGATGATTCTTTAATATCAGAAGTTCCAGAGGAGTGGAAGACGGAGAACGTAGTACCCATTTTTGAAAAAGGGTGATAAATCAGTTGCGTCGATTTATCGTCCAATAAATTTATCATCAATAGTAAGTAAATGCTAGAGTCAATTTTAAAACATAAAATTAGAGAAAACTTAGAAAGATTTAATCTCATTAATGAAAGTCAACACGGATTCAAGCAAGGATGATCATGCCTCACGAAGTTATCATTTTTTTTTGGTGTATGAGGCGGTAGGTAGCGATGAAGCTCAAAATATTTGTCTAGACTCTAGTAAGGCTTTTGCCAGGGACCCGCACGAAATTTTAAGTAGGAAGATTCGAGCGCACGGCATAGACGGTGATATATAAAAATGGGTAATATACTGACTGGAGGGACGAAATCAGAGACCGATACCAAATGGTACTAAGTCAGAGAGGATATTAGTAACTAGCGGTGTATCACAGGGATCAGTACTCGGTCCCTTATTATTTATTATAAATGTAAATGACCTAGACTTTAGAATCACTAGCAGCTTTAGCAAATTTCCCAATGACACATATATATGACGTATTATTAACCTAACTGACGACTGTGTTAATCTTCAAAAAGACTTCGGTACATTGTCCAAATGGTCTAATAATTGGCAAATCGAATTTAATCTGGAGAATTATAAGTACTTAACGTGGGCAAGACCATCGTAGATATTAGATACAACTTAGATAGTAGAGAAATAAATAATTATGAATACTAAAGAAATCTAGAAGTCATGATTAGTAAAGACCTCAAACCAAGGCGACAGTGTATGCGTGTGATAAATAAAGGAAATAGGATCCTAAGACTTATTTCGCGAGGCATGAAAAACAGGACATCTAAAGTAATGTAGCAACCTAATCTAGCATTAGCGAGGCCACATTTAGACGATGCCGTGAGATTTAGCGTCCGTACTATGGAAAGGACATAAATTCGTTAGAAAGTAATAGGACAATATCAAATAAGATACATGATGTTTGGAACCTTTCATGTGTAGAAAGACTGAAAAAAAAAAAAATTGCACTCACTAGAAAGGAGTAGAGTAAGGGAAGACTTAACTGAGGTGGTTGGATGGATGAAGGGAATTAATAAGGAGATATTAGTAAGGTACTTAAACTGAGCGTAAAGGATAGAACTAGAAGTAATGGTTTCAGACTAGATAAAGTCCATTTTAGTAATGAGATATGCAGAAATTGGTTTGGAAAGTAAGTAGTGGACGAATGGAATAAACTACTTAGTAATGCAGTTGCTGCCCATTCCATTGATAGTATCAAGAGTAGACTAGATAACCCTATGACAAGAAAAGGTTGGAAATAAAAAGTCTCCTAATAACCAATTCTGATTCATGCTTTTTCCTTTTTAGGTTACACTATGATAGTCTCTCTTCTTCTTTCACACATTCCCATAAAATGTCCACGCCAATTTTTCTATATTGCTTGATGTTCCTTCTCACATTTTCCTGCCGGTTTCTGCCGGTGGGTTTGGTGGGCGGGGCAGAACCTTCTTCTTTATTATTCTTGTAGTATTCTAGTAGTTTAGTCACTCTTGTAGGAGCTGCCTAACATGTGCCAACTGGTCTACAGCAGTAATCTTCTCTCTTTGCTTTGTTTTTATGTACTTC
>NC_137010.1:24282861-24325361 GCF_032717465.1 Coenobita brevimanus | reverse complement strand
CTGATGCCTGTTTTCTCGCGTGTTATTTGATTTTGTGGTGTCTGTGGTTAATAGGGTGACTGTTGGCCATTGTTGACACAAGAGATAACGTACTAATTGATTTACTTATCAGTCGAGCTGCTTTTTAAAATACTCTGCAAGCTTGTTGTGTAGATAACGGCAAGTTGCAACATGAGTGAAACTGAAAAACATTCTGAAGGCCATTGAACTTCAGATATTTTCTCACTCAACATTGTGTTAGAAATGTTTGATGGGTTTGGAACTTATCATAATCTAATATAAACCAGTTATTATGAGGAATCCAGCACCATTATGAAAATGTTAAGGCACGTGGAATTAAATCGGAGGAAAAAGCAGATGATACCATGAGAAATGAAGTATGGTTCCATTTAGACCGCGATCCAGTTGTCTGAAGAAAGGTGTGCAACTAAAGAGAATTGGTGCATTGCCGATATATATATATATATATATATATATATATATATATATATATATATATATATATATATATATATATATATATATATATATATATATATATAAAAGCTAAGTTTAAAGAGTAAGAAAATTTAGACACTGAGGCTAATAGTGAGAAAAGAAAATGGTGGTATATACAGAAAAACTGAGAGCAAACAAATTAGAACTTGTGTCATACGTAAGTAAACAAATTAGGAAATGTTTATACAACGATACAGACAAACTACAGTACAGTAAAACAGTACGAGTATTATTGATAGAGTAAAGATTTTGGTTAATATTTAGTAAAAGCCACTACTGGAAATTCGGGTATTTTGAAGTGCTGTATCGTTACATTGCAACATTTGCAGATAGACCTACCTCTGTACTGTAACACTTCCGTTGCAAATTAATAATAAAGGAGTTAACTATTGACATTCAGAATTTCTCACGCTTACCTCCTCACACCGCCTCTCACCTCCTCCCAGTGTCTTTTAGCTTCCTCGTTGCATGTGCCCAAAACTTATTTTTTTCAGATATTTTGAATGTCAAAATCTTGATTACACTAACTTCAGCCATGACCACGTATGTACTGTGTGAGGTGAATTCAAAGCGTTGGGGGAGTCTAGGGGGGAGTAGTCCCCTCAGGTTAGGCTTTGGACCATGCATAATATATGTCTCCCATTTGACTGCGCAGGTCTAGGTTAGAGTGAGTAGGATCTAGGTAGGTGAGTGGGGTGGATGGAAGAGTGGTTGTGGTGGGGCTACGTGGATGGGTGTCTGGGTGGGAAAGATGGATGTGGGTGAGTGGTAGGGTAGGGTGGGTAGGAAGATGGGTAGGTGACTGGGTAGGGTAGGTGAGCAGGGAGAGTGGGAAGGGTTGGAGGGTGGATGGGGTATTGGGAAAATAGGTGCATGGTAGGAATAGGTCCATGGAGAATATATCCTTGGAGAAATGGGCCCAAGGAGGAACATACTAGTTGATTCAGTGGGTAAAATGGGACTCTGGGAGTCCTTTTCCACAGGGAGAGTGGCCATTCAGGGTCCCAGGCATTGCCGGTATGCATTACAGGGTATCCCTGCAAAATAAAGGATAGGGGGTATGCAGAAGAAGATGAAGAGGACTCTGTGGAAGAAAGGAAGAGATGATGAGACCCGGCCAACGCCGGGTACCCTGCTAGTAGACAGATATAACACATGGTCGATTCTGCCACAATACAGCAAGAATACAAGAGTTATTCACGTATTTCTGAGCGACATTTAGTCAGTTGCTACTGTTTTCTTCCTGCTATCTCCAAAAGATTATTTTCATTCAGCTTTGGAGACACTTTCAAACTGGATGGGTTGTATACACTCCTTATGAACCCATTCAGAAGGAAAGGCCTAAGTTTGTTTTGTTTTTTTCAAATCATCTGGGAACAGCAAGAATAAAATGGAAATGACGTTCTCTGGTTGAGATGGGTAAGAGTAGTTCTGTAGTGACCTTAATATAGTGTATGTAGTGCGAATAGTTGTCATTATTAGCATCACTACTAGCACATGTGCCGTCTTTGGCTACTCCCACTAGAAATCAACCCCTACCCACCTACTTACCCCAGGGGCCTGTCCCTACATTGTTCAGTCTTCCTCCATGGATCAGTTTCCCCACGAACACTTTCTTCCTCATGTTTCCCCGTGGACCTACTTTCCCCTATGGACACATTTTTTACTCACTGGCCTAGCTCATCTAAATGGACCTGTTTCACCCATGGACCTATATTCCCCATGGCCTTACTTTCACCATGAGCCTATTTTGGCCCTGGATCTACTTTCCATTGAACCTTCCGTACACAATGGGTCTAAATTCTACCACTGGCCTATTTTCTCCAGTGATCCGTTTCACCATGGATCTATTTTCCTTCCTTGGACCTACTTTTTCCCTT
Source organism: Coenobita brevimanus (assembly GCF_032717465.1). NCBI lineage: Eukaryota > Metazoa > Arthropoda > Malacostraca > Decapoda > Coenobitidae > Coenobita > Coenobita brevimanus. The sequence continues at coordinate 24,322,983 of NC_137010.1, read as the reverse complement.
GGACCTATTTCCCCTTTTACCTATCCTCTCCCTTTTAACTGTTATAACTATGGACTCTTTTTTCTTCTAATGGATCCAGTTTTCCCCATGAGGACACACCAGATCCCCATATGGACCTGTTTTTGCCCTCATCGCCCTATTGTCTCCCATGGACCTGTTTCCCCATGAGCTCATTTTAACCCACGGGACTTATTTTTCTGCTCGGGCCTATTTTCCTCCAGCACTCATTCTCCCATGAACCTATTATGTTACATGGTCCTATCTGAGTCAAGGCTGTATTTATCCCATGGAACTGTTCCTCAGTGGATTTATTTTATCCGCATCCACCACCCATCCGTCAGCCAACTCACATAACCATCCTCTCACTCAGTGTAGTCCACTGGTTCTCAAACTGGGAGCCATGGCGCCCAAGTGGGCCACGGCAGAACTACAGAGAGTTCATGGCGGACTAGTGTAAGTAGTAAATCAGAGTGTGTTTATGAAATCGCAATTAAAGCCCTCTTGCCATTTTCCACAACATATTTATTTGAATCTGGCTTCTCCACCCTTCTACACATAAAGAAAAAAAAGCCGAAACTTTTTGGATGTTGACTCAGATATAAGATGTGCGTTATCAGTGATTCACCCTCGAACCAGTCGCCTGACCGAAAGCAAACAGTGCCATCCATCCCATTGATATGTAACAAAATATGCATTCTTATGGATAGTTGTAAGCATTAAAGTAAATGGAGGGCACCAGAACAGTTTTCTTTCATCATTATTTGTGAGGGGCTTGAGAGAAAACTGAAAGGGGTCACGAGGATGATAAGATCCCCACAGGGGAAGTGAAAAAGCTCGAGAAATTCTGATGTAGTCTGTCTCAGTAGTGGTACGATGATTTAGCAAGTATATAGAGAGAGAGAGAGAGAGAGAGAGAGAGAGAGAGATGGTTGTTGATGCGCGTATCAGGGTGGTTCACGTCCAAACAGAAGCCCTGTGTGAAAGAGTTGGAATCAAAATTTATTAAATACCCATTCATTGTAAACGTGTAGCTTCTCCCAGATAATATGCAAGAATTCCTAGAACTGGTGAACAACTCTTGCAACAGATGCATTTGAAACACTTCCCCTGACCAAGTTCTGGTCTAAAATGTGTGAGCTTTACCTGCTGTAGCTGATGTTGCTGTGAGGTCTTTGCTCATGTTCTCTGGTACTTACCTATGTGAGCATGGATTTTCAGTGCTGTTAAAAATAAAAACTAAACACCTAGCGCGGCTTAATGTGAACCATGACCTTCGAGTATGTCTGTCCGATATTGCTCCTTGAACTGAGAAACTTGTTTGCACAAATCAGGCACAGCCTTCACAATGAACTTCATTACTGACTGTCATATTTATGGTGCTAATGTTTACTTCTCAAATGAAGTAATTATAATTTCTTTAGTCTTGTAATAGCCTTTATACAATAGTACCATCCTACACTCACTTGGTGTAATGTTTACGTTCTTCATAAGTAGCAACAGTTTCATTCCTGTGTATTATCACTGAACATTGAATACGATGTTAATGCTGCTTAACTGCATAATAAAGTCATCACAGTTTCAACTTGTGATAATATCCATTGTAATACCATTGTATACTGAATTAGACATCATATATTATCATTCTGTATTCAGTGTCAGATTAATGGGGGTAGAGGTCGATGGTCTGATAACTCAGGGGGTATTTAGTGGGAAAAAGGTTGAGAACTCATTGTATAGGTCTACCAGTAATACTGTAGGCTACAAGTAGTAATATTTTCAGTATATCGTATAGTTATTTGGCACTACCGTTTTTCTTATTACTCTTTAAAAAACTTATGATGATGATGATGATGATGATGATGATGATGATGATGATGATGATGATGATGATGATGATGATGATGATGATGATGATGATGATGATGATCATCATCATCATCATCATCATCATCATCATCATTATCATCATGATTATTATTGTTCTTATTATTATTTTTGTTGTTGTTACCTCCGCCATCGAAATTGGAGGACATCATATCTGTTTGTCTTTCTGTTTGTCTGTCTGTGTACAAGGTATCTGACAGCTCTGATATCAGAATTCAATGAAATCTGAAGGACAGGTGGGTAGTGAGTCAAAGAAAGGCTAATTAAATTCTGAGGTGGATTCGGATCCGGATGCAGGAATGTCATATAATTCTTTGGCGTCGACGGAGAAATGCGTTCTTACAGATTCTGTAGCAGGGAAGACAAAGACTGTGGAATTGACTGAATGACTACATGAGACCGTAAAAGTACTCATCTTGTTGGAAAAAGGAATTACAGCAGTAAATCTCAATTATTATTCCCGTTGGCAGAGGTATGCACGCAATGAGTACTTCCTAATTATTTGTGTTATTATTACTATTATTTATTATTATTATTATTATTCATTCATTCATCATCTATTCCAGAGTGGTGCCCCATGACGAGCGTAGCTAGGCAAGCTGGTCCTGACATTTAAGATGAGAGGGATCAGCCTCATTCATCCCTGAGTGGCATTACGTGAGTAACAAACCCCAACTATTCCCCGGACACAAACCTGCACTGGCTCAGACTGGAGCGCCTTAATTACTCACTAAACCACCAGGTGCCATAATTTGGTTATATGTCTACCACCCAGCGCAGTAAATGGTTTCCTGGTGCACAGGAAACCATTTGGCTTGTCATTCAGTGTAGAGTCACCCGTAGACAGAAGGAAGAAGAATTTTATCATTATTATTATTATTATTATTATTACTGGTAGTAGCATCTGTGGTGGTGGTGGTGATGATAATGGTAGTATTGTTATTGCATTATATGTATAGCGAAATTAAAATGATGCTTAGGCAAGGATCAGGATACAGTATAGAAATCAAGCAGGGATGGTGGAGATAGGAGGGTTAAAGAAGAGATGTGGACATGGAAATAAAGAGAGGTAGGCAAGATGAGGCTGGGATAGTCAGAGTAAAACCGGGAGAGGCAGGGAAAGGCAGAGAGAGGTTAAGAAGTGTTTTGCAGATTTCATGGTGGCAGGATACAATAAGGAGATTTGGAATCAGAATTGAAGCAGATCGGTACACTCCTTAACCAGGGCTTCAGTGTGTTCCGTCATTCAGTAGAAGTGCCCCTTCAGGCAGCTGCTAGGGCTCTTGGGGATATATCCAGGCTAAGTGCAGACCCATTAGATCAGGCAGTCTCCATTACCGCCCTAGGTTCTGCCGGGGCACAGAGTTAAACATACTCCATTTGCTTCGCACATTAAGGTAGTCGGGTTGAAAGTCTCACCGAAAGGGCAGTCTTGGTGGTACGACTCGTCAGCCGGTCCAACTTCAATACAGACATAGTACTTGGTGCAGTCGTGTGGGTCAGGGATGATGGTCGTAGGTTCGTAGCATATCGCGTTACAGAGGGAGCCACCAGCACAGCATTGGGCCTCGTTTGCAACGCATCCAGTGCCAGCGAAGTAAGGTTTGTCGGGTGGACAGATATTTAATCCTATTGGCTGCCCCTCCAAACACGTATAGAACAAGCTACAGTTGTTGATGTCAGCGATCATCTGTACATCTGGGATCACAGTGGTGCCAACTTCAGAGCAGCTGGTTTGACAGATGTGAGGTGGTAACGTTTCAACACACAAGGCAGGATCTGTCTGACACGTTCCGTCAGTCTGGGCAAAATATGTACCAGGCGGACAGGAGAGGATCTCGACAGCAGTTTGGTTGTCAATACACACGTAGAACTCTGAGCAGTTGCAGAGCTGTGACACAAATGCAGGGTAGTTGCCACTGGGAGGTGGGGGTCCTTTAACGCAGTCAGGGGCACACACCAAAGGAAGTACAGCAGCGGGCAACACCACCTGACGGGGAAAGCTTGAATTAATTTTGACCAAGCAGTAGCTACTGTTCCGAAATAAATGAATTATTTTTGACCAGCCATTTACTTTCGTCCAATAGGAAATTAATACATTTTGACCAGCCGGCGACTTTTGTTGAGGGAATGATTAAAATATTTTGATAAGCCAGCTGTGTCGAAAAAAAAATCACTTAGTTTTGTCCAATAATTAGTTTCTCTCCGGGAAAATGCAAATTATGTTTGATCAGCCACTGACTTCTGTCAAGGAGCAGCCAACTGTGCTGATTTTTTTTTTTTTTTTGCCTCTCGACCATTGGGGCCGAAGTCCCTGATCATTATATCCACATATATATATATATATATATATATATATATATATATATATATATATATATACATGCCATGCATATATACTGTATATATATATATATATATATATATATATATATATATATATATATATATATATATATATATATATATATATATATATATATATATAATCTAACTGACAAATTACTAACCTGTACTCAAGCCTAAAGATACAAATAACTAGACGTACACGAATGGTAAAAATACCTCGACCAAGAGAACACCATCGACTGGAGATATGTAATGCCTTTCTACATTACATACCTGCACTCATCACCTGGTGACTGTCAATCAAGGCACAACCTAATATAGGGGACATCAGTATATGAAAGAGAACCAAATGAGTCAGGAACATTTCCATATACGTCAGCTGTCGGCGCTATTTAGGACAACTGAAACAAGATGGTATAAAGTATTTACATAATATGCACAAAAAGTGAAGTACCTCGCCCAATAGGGCTGAAAAAAAGAATCATTATAATAGACCAACCTTTATTTCAGTCCCATAAATCGTGCGCAGAGGCAGTTATTCGTACATTTTCATTGCCAAGGAGTCTCTCCTAAATAAAGTCATTCGGCGGTGGCAAGAGATAATTCAAGACATCATCGCACCCAGTGGGCTAATGGAGGTTATTTCAGACTTCTTTAGTACGAGGAATTTTTACCTGTAAACTGAATATAATAGGTCACCGGTAGCAAGGATGAAATATCAGCTGCTATACTCCCAGAAAATACAGTTTAGTTTAATTTTCCCACATCCGGACCGTTTCATATATTTTATTTTATTTAATGAAGGCAGTATCTAACTCATCGTGCTCGAACAGTCTCTCCTCAGCTGAGTACAATCGTCTGGGAGTAGCAGCAATACGCGATGACTTACGTCGCTGGATTCAACGGAGTATCGTACTGAAGAGGTGAGCATTGATGGGGCAGGGGGGATCAACGCACAAACCAAGGTATGTTGTGAGAGAAAAAAAGGAAAGGGGAGGGGGGTGCTGATATATCTCATATCATTTGTGCTGGCTTTACATGACTCTATACTGGAGAACAAGCGAAATGGTTTGCTGTAACCCTGCTGCTTTGGGTGGTAGTAAGGACAAGTCAAGGTGTACAAAAGTTTCCCATAAATATTTCTTGTCCTCCCCACACCACCCCACCCACCCACCCACCCACCCACCCCCAAAAAATCAGCGTCATGGAAGTAAGTTGATCGTATGTCTGTTGGTAAGGATCGAATTCTATGTGACTTTGTGGAGATCGTAACACCTCATCCACAGCGATTTGTTCTTCACATTACGCCTCAACATCCTCTTGTATGAAACTGATGTAAACTTTGTCCATTTTAGGATTATCAGTAAATCCCAGACAAGTGAAGGTTAAGCTGTAATGTGCAAAATAAATAGCTATGAGACAGGTGTTTCGAACCTTCTTATGGCACTTAGAATACGGCCCTAAAACTCCTCAAGGGATCATCCTGGCCTTAAAAAGAAGAGTATAATCGTGTGGCTGTAGAGAGAATTAAATATAAAATAGGAGAGTCATGGCAGTTTAAGTTAAAGGTGAGTATTCTTAACCCCTTCACCACGAGAGGCATCCCTTAAGCTGAATAAAATCGTCTGTTGGTGATAGGATTTGCTATGTATCAAGTCGTCCTAGTACTTAGTGGAGTCAATAAACTTTATTATTAATTCCTAAACTTACGATCAGGTCTCATGCTTACGCTCAATTCACAAACTCACGACCGATTCACAGACTTACGATCTATTTACAAATTTACGATTATCTTACAATTACGATTCGCTCACAACTTACGATCAGTTCACAAAGTTGTCATCAGTTCATAAGTCTACGATCAAACTCACCAACTCACAATCAGTTCACCAACGTACGATCAATTTACACCAACTTACGATCATTTAACAAACGTACAATCATTTCACAAACTAAGTTGAATATAAATGTCTGGTGGTGACATGAAGGGAGTATACAAGACGACACCATACTGAGGAGAGGAATAAAACACACACAACCTACAGCCACACAAACCTACACCCTCCCACACCTGCATCACAGCAACCTACAACCTCCCACACCTCCACTACACCAACCTGCACCTTCCTACACCTAAACCACACCAACTTACATCACAAACCTACACCACGCCAACCTCCACCCTTCCACACCTGCATCACATCAACATACACCCTTTCACTCTACACACCAACCGACACCCTCGCACACCTACACCACACAAACCTACACCATCACATGTTACACCACACTTACCTAAACCCTCCCACGCTGCACCATACCAACCTACTCTCTCCAGTATCTACACCACACTGCATTACACCACCATACACCCTCCTCCACTACACACCACACCTCTCAAAACCCATCCAAACTTACACCCAGTAAATCACACCTCCCCACACTTTTCCACACTTATACCACACTTCCCTCCTCCCCCCGACACCTATCTCACACCTCTTTACACTTTGGCACACCTACACCACAGCATCCTACACCTTCCCACACCTCCTCACACCCCTTCATCATCATCACACCTAATACACACATTCATAGTATCACTCTACACACACACACACACACACACACACACACACACACACACACACACACACACACACACACACACACACACACTCTTACCGCCAAACAGAGGGCAAGCAGCAGACGCGCATTCATGGCTGCAGTTTGACTCACACTGATGCTAGTGCCCCATTTTCCTCCCTTGTATACTCTGGCCTCCGTCTGCCTCCCTAACCACGTAAGGGGCGGATCCCATTGTGCAGGCAGGAATGCACGCACAGTCTCACATGCAAAACTTTTTTTTTTCCTCTCTCTCTCTCTCTCTTTCTCTCTCTCAGCAAATGTGCGTCATCTAAATATCAACTACTAGACTGCAGTGGTCACGTGGATTGCAAATGCATCTCTATTGTATAATATATTCAACACCCTTAATTTGTTTAGTACGATGACTTCTTAATTCCAGTTTTCTTTCTACCTCCATAAAACTATCTTCCTCCAGGAGCCCTCTCTTACTGGAAAGATTAGAGATAATTTGTACCTAACCAGTTCAGTACAATGTATTTTCCTTTTTTCTTTTTCTTTCTTACTTTTTCTTCTTTTCTTTTTTTCTCTTTGTTAATGCCTGAATATTTTATACAGTTCATGGCAAACCTCTCGTTTGGACTGTATTGAAGTCATATTTTTTTCTAACGGCTTGGTTATCATTTTGCAACACACAATATGCATAACGCACGAACGACAAAGCTTCGCAGATTTCAGCCAGTACGTGTATTACTGGGCTGCATTCTTGCTGGCTTCAGAGATTCCGTAACGCTTCTTTGTCAGCTACTTATTTTGCGTATGACTTCTTAGCGGTTTCTTGCATGGTATGGCGATGCTGAAAAAGCACGAAGAACATGAAACAGTCTATGAGGTCCCTCGTGGTCTCGTGGTCTCTTGTTTTTTATTGCAACTAACGTCAGATGTTTTATTCACCTGGGAGTGAGTAAGGGAACCTGAAAATATTAATGTCGTCCACATTAATGTTCTTATGGCTGGAACAGCCCTAGTATCCTATTCCAACCGATGTCGGTTCGATTTTTACCTGCGGCGAAGCCGACAGATATGTAAGCGGTACACCTGGGGATCTCTCTCTCTCTCTCTCTCTCTCTCAAGGAAATTTCGAATATCTGCTTTTGGAGAGCTCCGAGCGATTTTCTTATGAAATACAAAGTTGCTCAGCTTGAAAATTTGAGTTGATTTAACATTTCAGCTGTTGAGCCAGCTGATGCATGAACTGACTAATGGGCGATTTTTAATTTCGGTTATAATGAGGCATTTTAGCGACTTTTTAAAGAAATGCAAAGTTGCTCAGACTGAAATTTTTAACTGATCTGACATGTCAGCTGTTGCATCAGCTGACGCATGGTTTCACCGCAGGTCCGTGAAAACAGTCTCTTCTTGCTTCTTCTGAGATTATGTAATGCAGTCTGAGATTGTTCAGGTGTGGTACAAAATTTATCTTACTAAATAGTTGTTATTGAAGTCCCCTACGCTAACGAGAAAACGGTGTGCTGTGAACGGAACGCTTCGTTTTATGAATCGGAGCACGCAGATTCTTGCCTGAAAAAGAACCATTGGCAAGGTTGATGTAAATAAAGAGACGTTCATGTTTATTCTGTTTTCGTGTTTTCCTGTTCATATTTTCTAGTTCTTTCCATATCATATTTTAATCTTATAGGAAAAGGTGTAAATGATGATGGTGATATGGTCGTACCATTCTAAAGTGGCGGTTTGGGTGGGGCACGAACCTCTGTACAGTGTTGCCACGTTTTCCATACTCGCTCTCTCTCTCTCTCTCTCTCTCTCTCTTTCTCCTGGGGGGATATGCATCACCCTAGGGAATTTTGTTTCTTTTATGTCTTATAAACTTGCGCTTTCATTTCTTTATTTTGTTTTTTATTATATTATTGTTTTACATATGACGCCAGATGACCTCGGTGTTACGGCGCCTTTTCATTCAATCATTCTCGCCCTCCCTCCTCCCCTCCCTTCATCTTTCCCTCAGCTTGACAATGCACTCAACACTGCCCCTTGCCTTCCTTCCCTCTCTCTCTCTCTCTCTCTCTCTCTCTCTCTCTCTCTCCTGGGGGAGATGTGCTTCACCCTTGGGAATTTTGTTTCTTTTATGAGTGACTTATAAACTTGTGCCTTCATTTCTTTATTTTGTTTTTATTATATCTACAGTAATTATGTTTTAAAATATTATTGTTTTACATATGGCGCCAGATGACCTCACTATTGTGGCGACATGATTTGTTTTCATTCAATCACTCTCTTCCTCCTCCCTTCCCTCCCTTCCTTCATCTCTCACTAAGCTGCACTTAACACTGACCCTGGTTTGCCTTCCCCCCCCCTCTCTCTCTCTCTCTCTCTCGTCTGTGGTATTTAAGGATACATTTTGGTTATTTTCTCTTACGTTATAATGTACATATTGTAAATTTGACTATTTCCACACCACCCAGGAGGTTAAAGTCATGGCGCGTTTTTTTTAAGAGGTGTCCCCAAACAGGCCTATTCCTCTATCCCTCACAGATGACCAGGTCGGACTGGGTGTGTGTGTGTTGCCGCTCACGAGAGTTTAATGTATATATTTTTTTTACTAAGAAACTGGCATATTTTTGCTTATATTCCTGAACATTATCTTATAATCATAATTGTGACATTATTATCAACCCCAGAAATACGGTAACAACCAATAAAAGTGACTACTTTTTTTTAAAGCAACACTGTAAAATAATTATGCCACGTTTCTGTATTGCCGTATAAATATTTTACGCATAATCAGTTTACTGTTCTTTCATATATTATAATACTCACGTTACCATTATATTCTTATGTGTTTATCTTATTGTGATGCCTATTACATATATCAGAGCCGTTCACATAGCGGGTATGGAACACGTGGCAACACTGTACAGTGGTTCGTGCCCCACCCAAACCGCCACTTAAGATTGGTACCACCATAGTAGAATGTTTAACCAATTATTATTTCCCATGCGATCCCATACTCTCATGCCCAGGATTAAATTTAACAAGAAATTCGAGTACTTTACATCATTGGTACTAGCCCTCGTCCTGTATACTCGTATAAGAAACACAAAACTTCGGAGAGGCTGGAGAATATTAATGAACCAGCGAGATACGGTTCAGCAATGCACTGTGGGTCGGCAGGACTGTAAACAAACCGCAGCTGATCTCCGTTGACTCGTGTGATTCAATTTAGTGGTGTCTGGTTAGTGGGATGAACGTTAACCTTTATTACTGACAGAAGCGGACAACGTATTCATAAGTTCATTTATCAGCCAGGCTGTACTGAAATCTTACCCTGCAGGTCTGGTATGTAATTAATTTGGAAAGTCGAAACGCGGATCTAAGTGAATATCGAATGATAATGAAAGAGTTTGCATTTGACTCGGACATTTTCTTGCATCGTGCTGGAAATGTTGGGCGGATTTGCAAGCGATCATGTGCTGTGTAAAACCAGCTGCTACTATTAATATTAAATAGCATTATGAATAGTTTCGTGTGGAATTTCATCGAACAAAATATTGACAAAACAACATAATTCAACTTGAACCACTCATATATTGCTTTGGTCCAAGTTTCCGATTAAAATGTTCGTTAAAAGATTAGTGTTGATAAGATAAAATGAATAATAATATTAGTAAAGTGAAAACCTAGCTAAATAAAAATGTGAAATGTCTGAAAATTAGTGATATGTATGAAATTAAAACAAGGATGAAAATAAAATGTGTTATATATGAAAAACTAATATGTTTAAAGTAAGAAAGTTAGCAATATATAAATGGGTAATGGCGTGTTGAAACAAAAAGTAAGATAATTAGTAATAAACAAAGTTCATAATTATTAAAGTAACAGAAAACTTCTTATATAGTAAGAGAAGTCGAATATGAAAGAAGAGACTGTGATTTGTTAATATACAGTATATTGAAACGAACAGGAAAAAAATTAATGATATAGCTGTAGACCAGCATTTTTTAGACTGCCGCACCACACCGCCGTTATATTTTTAGTGTGTCGCAAAAATTTAGCTGAAGATGTACTATGTAGATCTGTTCAATCAAACTGTAGTAAACACTCATTTCTCCTTATCTAGGGTAACTGATCATGTATAACTGTCGTTCTCGTTAATAAAAGCAGCCTCATATTGGACTGCTGGGTGACCATCTTTTCAACACCAGACCAAGGTTAATACAGTCTTGCAAGAGAGAAATGAAAATATGTTACCTTCTGCAGACAAAATGAAGGCTGTGGCAGAAAAAAAAAATAAATAAATAAAAAAAGCTCTGGTGTTAAAATGAAAGAAGGCAACTTTGATGCTTCCTACGACTACTGATACAAGTAACAAAGACATTGCTCCACGGATATGTGAGAACTGTGGAAGCCTAGATAACAGCATTGAGCACTGTTTCCCAAAAATACGAGTATGTATTGAAAGTTACGATTGACTTATAAATCCATTAATTAATTTTCTATCAAACAACCAGCAACTTTGTCTCATTGAGGAAGAGGAGCTAACATAATGACAGCACTCTTACTAAAGTACGCGGAAGTGTTACTTGAAACTTTATATATTCACATTTAGGACGAATATCCGCACATAGCGGAAAAAATATAACAATTCTTCCTCAGTTTTTTTACCTCTTATTCTTGTGAACTGGGACTCTCAACGCTTACCAACTTAAAAACTAAGAAAAGGTCAAAACTGGAAAGTGCTAAAAAAGACCTGAGTGCTTGTCCAGTACACCCCCTAATATACAGAGGGTATGCCAGTGCAGGCAAGTTCATTATCTCACTAATCAGGTACGTTTCTGTAATTTTCATATTTCCAATGGACGTTTTATATATATATATATATATATATATATACTTTTATATTACTGAATAACAAAAAGGGGGTTGGCATGCCGTAAAAATATTTGATTTCTTTTAGTTGGCCCTATTACAAAAATGATTGAAAACCACTGCTGTAAAGGGATGCTTAAAAAAAATAATAATAATAAATGACGATTTGTAAAGATTAGTTCAAAGCAAGGTAATAAAATTTGTCCATAATAAAGACAAAGTGTACATTTATGTGTGTATGTATAGATCGATAGGTAGAATAATAGAGAAATTGCGCGCGCCTGTGTGTGTGTGTGGGTGTGTGTGCTAACTTAACGACGCACCAGGATATCCATTGCCCTTCATAACTGTCAGAACAACAACGGCCGAGATTAATCACTGTTTTCTTGTGTGACTTAAACACGAAAAACATTAATTCAGCCATCATTTCAAGCCATTTCCGCTCAATCATACACTCTGCAACCCATCCCGGTCCACCCAGGTCCGTTCCAGTCTGTTCGAATCTCTCCAGGTTGTGTTTGATTCATTTCTGGTCAGTTTAGGTCATTTCCGGTCACCTCAGCTCTAATTAAGATAAATCAGATATAGTTGGGTTTGTTTATTCAGGTCAGTTCAGTCAATTTAGGTCGTTAGGTTTAGTCAGCAATTCAAGTCAGGTCAGTTCAGGACTTCAGGCAAGTTCAGGTCCAGTCAGGTCAATGCAGGGCCAGTCAGTTCAAGTTGTCGGATCAGCTCAAGTCTAATGATGTCATGCTGAGGGTGTATTTTTGGAAATACATCCAACTCCTTTTGAAACATAAAATTTTCACTTTTGTGAGGTGAAAGATCTGATACGATCGATTTCTGTTGGAAGTTACTCTTTACTGGGTTATCGCTGTCTTCTCCCTAAACTGGTAGGGAACCCGCTGGGGAAACATACAGAAATGAGTGAATTCCGCCGACAGCTTATAGCGAAATCGACCGAACCACACTATACACATTTGGAAAAAACAATACTTTTAGCAGTAGTCAGATCTTACCCCGTAAAATTTTCTATCGGTGACGACATGAAAACTGGCGTTAACCTGACCTCATCCTACCAATGCATTTTTTTTTTTTTTTTTTCGTTTGACGGGATGGGGAACACGCAGAAATGAGTGATTTACGACATGATATTCAACACATTAAGTTACAAACCAAACAACACCAAAGCAAATGAATCTGGGTGAAACTAATAAACTAATGTCAATACAAATATAAAAAATCAAACATGCAAACTGATTAGAAAAGGTATTTTGAGGGAATAACACCTGACAGTCGGAGACTGAAATGAATGATCACCGCATAGTTTGTGCAGGTTTAGACCACTTCTTTCCAATCATTCGCCGCAAATGCACTTTTGGTGCTTAGTAAATAAGGAGTGGGGAAGAGGATTGTCCAGATTCTAGCTCCTTCCGTTATCGCATATACGTTAGAATTACGTTAGGTTGGGTTAGGTTAGGTATTATTAAGTTAGCTCATTTTAACATATTGTAAATTCAATAGCGGGAGGAAATAGGAGCTGTAGAATCCTCCCCTTTCATCTTATTTACGAAAGAATGTAAAAAAACATTGACGACAGATGTTCATAGAAGAGAAATTGCTTAAATTACGTTTACTGAAGTAATGAGGATATTAATTTGTGTCCGTTGGCTTGGTGTAATTCCAAAAATTTCTTAATTAATTAAAACCGAATTATCACTAATACATAAACTAGATCAGACCTATGAGCTGATTATATATATATATATATATATATATATATATATATATATATATATATATATATATATATATATATATACTGTATATATATATAACCATAACCGAAATAATATAGAAGCGTGCTCGTTGACTGCGTGTCTGTGCCGTGCTGAGCTGGCTTAAGCGTCAGCCTACAGTACAGTGTCTTTAGCCGACGTAACCTTCAAACTGCCATGGCGGTGGCAATGTGTAAAAAGTTTTGTGTAGGGGTAGAAAAAGGTCGGTGTGGGAGGAGGGGAGTGGGAGGAAGAGGTTAATTGAAGGTGGGTGGGTGGGCGTGGCAGGAGCAATACCTCCTATGAAATCTGGCGTTGTATGTTGGGCGTTATGGGCATTACGATGGTTGAACCCCTTCAGTCGGATGACTTATATTAAATTTCATTGTCACTGAAAAGAGTCAAGCTGCGAAGAGATTAATGGAGACTTTATAAACTCATCCCTACAAACGCCCACTCCAAAGCTCAAGATCGTGTACCGTACTGTAGAGAGAACAAGAAGGTAGAGTCACTGGATTCGAGTTTAATTCAAAACTCTTCCGAAAGCTTCGATGTTGGGGAGAGGGGGGTGTAGGAAAAGGGTGGGTTGAATGGGAAGGAATGGTTCGAGTGATCTGGGATGATGGTGGGTTGGGTGAGGAGGACTGGGCGAAATGAACTCAGTTGTGGTGTGTTGGATGAAGATGAATGGACGAGAGGGGATGGGATGGTGGTGGGTTGAGTGTGGAGGAATGGACAGGATGGGCTGGGATGGTGGTGAGTTGAATGTTAAGGGTTGGACAGTATTGGCTGGGATGGTGGTGGGTGATGAGCTGCGTCGGGTGTAATGGTGGATTGGGCCGGGGTGGTGGTGGCTGGTGGGGCAATGCGGGATATTACACCCTGTAAAGGTGGGCGGTCTTGGCTTGTCGGTAGTGACGTGGAGATTTTTTATTTCCAGTCTTTCTCCCCGAAGAACAATAACAAGAGCAAGAAGGAAAGCATGTGACGCTCTTGTATCCTATGCGTCTCTCAAAAGCAGATAAAAACTAGGCTGTGACCTAGTAACCTAAATACAGAATAAAGTAACGTACATTAGACTAAAACAAAACTAAAACTAAACCAAGCCAAACTAAGTTATAACCCAAACTAAACTAAACTAAAGCATAAAATGAGGTAAGCTAACAAAAGACAAACAAAACTAAACTAAAACCTGAACTGAACTAAACTAAACTAGGCGAGAATACAACTGACTGATACCGAATTATAAAAAAAAATCGAGACCCTGATTGGGCATAAAGCGTAGTGAATGCTCATTGTCCCATTATTACTGGTTAACCACAAAGCTGCCTGGTAGTGAACAAAGAGAGAAAAATTCTTGAGATACGACAGCAGTGTTATTTGACAGGGAAAACCAGTGCGCGCGAGCATGTGTGTGTGTGTGTGTGTGTGTGTGTGTGTGTGTGTGTGTGTGTGTGCTGTAACGTCGCAATCTCTGGTATTTCCCATATTTTCTCGCCCTTGTTCTCATCTTCCTAGGTTGACTGAACAATTATTTCCAGTTCCCGACGAAGATTAAAACTCTGAAGTTCCTATGACTCATTCACATAAAATGGTCTGATGTTAACTGTAATAGAATGCTACAGTTTTTATGAGGGTAAGAGGGCTTATAATGTATTTTGTGGTACACAGTTAATACCACAATTACAAAAACATAAATACATGCAAAAAAAAAAATACTACTTAGGTGCAATCTGCTGTTCGGAAGGAAGTAGGTTTGATCCCATACTGGGGGGGGGGGAGACAACTATATGATTTGCATTGCACTAAAAATAGTCCTTACCCATTTTCCACAAGACTCACCTACACGTCAAAAATAAAAAGACCCCTTAATACTATCACACCAGTCCTGAATGAGACAACCATAGCTAGGCGATGGGTATTAGTGCCGAAGTGGTAGCATGTGTGGGTAGATGGTGGTCCTCGCTGGTCGGACTGGCAATTATGTGTCCAGAGTCGTACATACAAAGGAAATAAGTTAAAAAAAAGAAATGGTAATCCCATTAGCGTATCTACGACCTTACAACTGCCTTTTTTACAATAAATATTTAGGAAAAGTGCCCACAACTTGTATGATATATTTGGCTCATTAACCACGTAACTACAGTGCTGTATTTTATATTTCATTCATGTCTCCTTAAGATAAACTAACCCTACTGGGAAGCTTTTGGAGCTTGAGGGATTGGATTCATTTTGGCACACTTTTTCAGGAAAGCCCTGTATTGATGATGATGATGATGATGATGATGATGATGATGATGATGAGGAGGAGGAGGAGGAGAAGGAGAAGGAGGAGAAATAAGGGAAGGAGGAAGAGGAGTAAAAGGAAGGGGAGGAGGAGGAGGAGGAAGAAGAAGAAGAAGAAGAAGATGAAGAAGAAGAAGAAAAGGAGGAGGAGGAGGAGGAGAAGAAAGAGAAGGAGAGGAGGAGGAGGTGGAGGAGAGGAAGAGGAGGAGGAGGTACAGCCATGTGCTAAAGTTCGCCGACAAAACTTTAGCAGCTGCTGCAGTGGAAGGTGTTACGTGATTAAGCTTGAGATAGCATTATAAACCACGCAACAGAAGGCTATGGGTAGGTAGGATTCTCTCACTCGTCTGGGAAAGAATGAGGTATATAAAAGGAAGAACACAATGCTGGCAGAGGATTTATCGGCGAACCGTAGCTCATGGTTGTGGAGAAAGAGGAATTAGTATCCTCCCAAAGTTTGATGAATACATAGCGGAAAAGTTGAACCGTCTGAAACATGCACTAGCTGAGATTGAATTTTCAATGTATTTCTCCAGTTGTAAATATTCTTCAGAAAGAACATGGAAAACAGTTATTTCTGTGTGCATAAATTAGCGGAATATGCTATGCTGAGATTTGTTTAAGTTTTGCCGGAAATTAAAATGAAGAAATTATGTAAGTGATCCATCGCTATGTGGATATAATAATTCCTTAGTAATGACGTTCGGTTCATTATTAGTATCCTTGTTTTCCGTCACACTGCTGTTCCACGTGAGGAAAAGAGAAACTGTGTATTCAGAACTACTTTTAAAACTTCTAATGCAGCCAAAATAATTTAACTAATCTGAGAAAAACTGACAAAATGCTTTAAGAGTGGCGTGATATCGTAACACATAACACTTTACACATTGGGAACAACATACTCATACGTAAATTGTATCTCCAGAATTTTCCTCTGTAATATGATGTCATATCCCATAAAATATATTCCCTGAAAAAAAAAAAAAAAAATCAGTTGATAATTGGTGGCTTACTGACGAGATGAGTCACCCCTGTGGTGGCAGAGTGCAGTGCCTCATAAATCCAGACGCAGGAGCATACTCATCAACACTCATCAACTTATACCGAGTGTACGGTGGCGAACGTTGATGGTGCTCGTGGTTGTATGCACAGATAGATAGATAAATAGATAGATAGACAGAAAGATAGACATAATAGATAGACAGAGAGAGAGGGAGAGTTAGATAGGTAAATATAGATAGATAGACATAGATAGATATAAACAGATAGATATAGATAGAATGACAGATAGATAGACAGATAGATATAGATATATAGTTATACATCATCTGACTTTTCAGATAACTGAAGTTAAATAAACCAGGTAAAAGAAAGGAGAATCAATAAATAATTATAAGACAAAAATATATAAAGCAGAAATGTACAGGGAAGCAGTTAAGCAGGGGTGACTAGTTAGAAAAATACAAATAAGGCGTAACCAAAAACAAATTGAAAACGTAACTAAGAAAACGACGTATAAGAAATAAAATCAACATTGCTAACGTCTTATTTAATGGAACAAAATTATCACTGTCAATAGTTACAAACAGACGAGAGGAGTGGAGGTATGGTGGGAGGCCAGGGACTGTGTAGGTCGATGTGAGGATGGACTCGGCTAAGCTCCTCCCATAGCATTATAAACCTTCCCTGGTACCTTCAGTTCTCTGTTTTGAAGTATTGACAGCGGTAATTTCATTCCATATTTTTTTTTTTTACGTTAATAATATTTTAACTTTGTTTTAATTTTCCCCCCCAATCAGTCAAATCGATTTTAATTGTTTTTGTTTTACCCTCTATATTTTTTTCTTTATTTATTAATTACCCCCCTCCCTGGTGGGTACGTGGGGACGCCCATCGTTCACTCAGTATAGAGCTGCCTATTCCTTCTCTTCTATAACTCATTTTCTGTCTGTTCTCTTTTCAAACTTTTTCCATCCCCCCTGTCACTATCTTTTATTATTCTTTCCAGTTCAGGTCTCTACACCGAGTGACTTACCAAATGGTTTCCCGTAACACAAGAAACCATTTATAGCGCTGGGTGGTAACCACATAGCCAAATAAAGCTGTGACGTGAAGCCTACTGTGCTGCCCCTGAGAACTTGATGGAGAGATGCAAATGCGGCGTCCACCCAGGAGCCAAACTTCCACGCTGATCCTCGCACCTCACTGTGACGAAACGATAGCCACCATCCCAAATATGTTCGAAAATGATGCAGGATTAAGTTGGGTTTTGTAAGAATTTAAGGATGCTCCTCTGGTAGATTTTGACGTATCAAAAAATATAAGAACTGAGTTTTTGATGCATTAAAAACAAGATTCTTTTTACCTCAATCAAAGGTATGAGCCAAGTCAGACATTAAGTGTACCATAGCCTCATCTTTTGTTTGTTGTAGCTGCTGAGATGGACGCTGCGGGAAGCGAATGGAAAGGTGAAGGGTGGAGTCATCAGCAAATGAGTGAATAGGGTTAGAAGTATAGCACGGAAGGTCACTGATGAATAGAAGAAAGAGAGCTGGTGATTGGACCGATCCCTGAGGAACATCACTATTGACAGCCCTTGGAGAAGAGC
Organism: Coenobita brevimanus; assembly: GCF_032717465.1. NCBI lineage: Eukaryota > Metazoa > Arthropoda > Malacostraca > Decapoda > Coenobitidae > Coenobita > Coenobita brevimanus. Next base: position 24,304,608 of record NC_137010.1, on the reverse strand, counting down.
GGTGGCCGTCTACAGCAGCAGCTATAGAACGACCAGAAAGGAAACTAGAGATGAAGGCACAGATAGAAGGATAAAGACCGTAACAGGGCAGTTTGTAAATAAAAGATTTAGGCCAGACTCGATCGTAAGCCTTGGAGATGTAAGTGCAATGGCAAAGCTTTCGCCATTCTCGAAAGGAGGTTGGTCAGGAGTCTGTAAGGAAGGTGAGCAGATCGCCAGTGGAGCGTCCATGGCAGAACCCATACTGACGATCGGAATGAAGGTTGTGATAGGAAATGTGCTTTAACATTTTTTAAAGAATAGACTAAAAAGCTTTTGAAATACAGAATGTTAAAGTGATTGGGGGATAGTTAGAGGGCTGAGAATAGTCACCCTTCCATGGGACAGACTGAATGAGCGCAAACTTATAGCAAGAAGGAAAGGTACAAGTTGACAAAGGCGAAAGAGTTTACCTATGCAGAGTGTAGCACAAAAGCACAGTTGTTGAGGACAATTGGGGAGAGACTCCATCAGACCCATATACCTTGTTAGTATTGAGTCCAGTTGTGACAAAAACACATCATTTGGAGAAATTTTAATGTCAGCCATGACGAAGTTAGTGGGGGAAAGTGATGGAGGAACATCACCGGAGTCGTCAAGGGTGGAATTGGAGGAGAAAGTCTGAGCGAAGAGTTTTGCTTTATCAGGAGACGAAACGGTTACAGAGTCATCAGAGTGAAAAGAGGGGGAAAGGATGATGGCGTAAAGTTGTTAGAAAGGTTTTTGGTAAGGTGCCAGAAGAAACAGGATGAATCTGAGTTGGTGAGTTCAGAGCATTTAGTACGAGTGACATTATTTGTGAGAGAGTGACAGACAGCCTCAGCACGATTCCGGGAAGAAACATAAGAAGAGATGAGATTCAGGGATGAGTTGGATGAAGTACCTTTTGAAGGCCTTCTTGTTGTGGGCAGCATTAGAAAAAGCGTGATTAGGCTTTTTTTTTTTTTTTTTTTTTTTCATTCGTCACAGGATAAGAGAAAGGTATGCTTCCATCCCAAAGAGAATAACCTTCGTAATGTGCAAGGAACACTGAGATGGTTCTCGGCATGGAGGCAATAATCATTCCAGAGAAAATCAAAGAAGTACTGCTTGAGGACCTCCCAATCAGCATCTTCAAAGTAACAAAGCCGCCATTTCTTGGGAGGGTCCATAGGCCTTACTGGAGTGATGGGACAGGTCAAGATGATAAGGCTGTGATCGGAGGAGCCCAATGGAGAGAAAAGATGAACAGCATAAGTAGAAGGATTACTTGTAAGGAAACGGTCAAATATTTTGGAACTCTCTCCAAGGCGATCAGGGGTACAGGTAGGATGCTGTACAAGCTGTTTTAGGTCATTAAGGATAGAAAAGATGTAGGCTTGTATCCCCAGGTTGATCAATGAAAGTAGAAGGGAGTCAAAGATGGTGGTGAACACTGGAATCATCTAGAATGGAGATCTCAGAGAAAGGAGAAATTACTAGGATGTGTTCCATCTTAGAAATAAGATACAGTAGTCAAAGAATTTTTCATAGTCCGTAGAATTAGGGGAAGGTAAACAGCACAGACATATTTAGTCAGAGAATGACCGGATAGGCGAAGCCAGAGAGTAAAGAAATCAGAAGATTCAAGTTTAGGAACACGAGAGCAAGATATGTTGGGTACATAATACACAACAGCGACTTTTGGTTTTCAAGTGAGTATAGTGAAAGTAGCAGGACACAGAGAAGGGTTTGCTATCAATTGCTTCAGACTACTGAGTCTCAGTATGGAAGAGAATATGAGGTCTAGAAGAAGAGAGGTGGTGCTCAACAGAGAGAAAATTAGAGGAAAGGATGCAGATGTCACAGAAATGAAGAAAAAATGAGTCAGACAGTGGTTTCAAGCACTTCTCGGCCGTCACCCGGAAAGGGGGGGATGGTCGGGGCTTTAATGTCCCCCCCCCCCGGGAACTCCGAGGCTGGGTGTTGAGATGCCATTTTAATTTTAGTTTTTAATTTAGACAAGGAAGTGTGGTGTGTAATGTGCATACAGTTTGGTGTTGACAGTTGGAGGAAATTTCATAAGAGAGTATACGGGCTTATTCTTTGTGTTACTGAAACACTGAAAAAGTTCAGCAAAGGGAAATGGTCAGAAGCTAGTCCCGAGGGCTGATCAAGCGGGGGCTCCAGCTCTCCGTATCATCAGCTTTCCATTCCATCCACCTTGGGAGTACTGCCCTGTTCGACAGGTGCGACAGTCTACGCCCTACTGCAGTCTACTTTCTCTCCCCCCCCCTCTCTCTCTCTCTCTCTCTCTCTCTCTCTCTCACACACACACACACACACACCACACACACACAGGTGAAGCGGTAAAACTTTACCAGACGGTCTCGGCGACTGCAGCTGTCTTCTTAAAACACCACGAACTTCAGGAAAGTAATTTTATTACAGAATGCAATACAGATAGTTAGCTGGTTATTTCAGACCACAAAAAGCATAGAGGAAAAATAAAATATACTTTTTTCGGGGTATTTAAAGAAGCCGCCAGTTCGCCTGTGGCAGCTGTTTACTGACCTGACATGTTGGCTGAAGAGTCACACTATCGTGACTACAAAATAGGATACAAAAACCCACTCTGGCAGACGAAAAAAGATGTATTTCCAAGCAGTTTCGGCGACAGCTGTCGCCCCCACTGAAGAGGGCGACAGCTGTCCCCGAATCTGTTTGGAAATACATCTTTTTTCGTCTGCCAGCGTGGGTTTTTGTATCTTACTGACATGATATGTTGGTTACCGACGATCTCGCCAACGGGACTCGTCAGTGTAACCCCTATGTCATTCAAATCCATGGGAAACGTAACAGTCCAGCCTAACCTAACATATCCTAACCTAGCTTATCCTAACTGGGGGTTCTTCCCCCAGTATCTCCTGATTTTAACCATTTATTGCCACTTAACATTATCAGGTCAAATCCCAATCTAAATCCTAACTTAGGCTACTGAACCTACTGTAATCTATCATCATCTAACCTTTTCTAACCTAACACACAGTATCCTAATTTAACTTAAACTAACCTATCCTAACTTAACTGAAATTATCCAAACCCTCCATATCGGTAAAGAAATTAAAATTGCGCCAAAAGTAAGACGTGCCTTTGGAGAGTCTGGCACCAAATATTTCTCTTGGTGGTAACTTCATCGGGGTGACGCTATGTATGATATAAACAAGTCTTCACACATTGCACAGGTAAAATTATGCCCGTTAGCTACGGTAATCCATGAAGCAATACGTAACCCGTGAAAGGCTAATTTCTATAGGAAATAAGGAGAGGCCGCGCTCTAGCGGCAGAGTTAATAGTGAAGCTTGTAAAAAGAAAGATTTATTAATGCTGGATTTTTTCTGTGCCAACACTTGATAAATAAAGCCAAGAAAGAGACCTTATAAAATTTATATACTTTTTGTTCCTGTTTATTATATATTTACTAATTTACATATTTTTCATAATTTACTTTTTAGTTCATCGTTACATATCTGCATTTTATTAATGTTTTTTACCTATATTTAATTATATCGGTATTTATTCCTATTATTCAATGAAAAGGATGTAGAACCTCAGTATGGCCTTATTCTGACACTGAGCTAGACGAAATAAGCTGCAAAAGGATGTAAATCTGGGATGAGTCAAAGTAATAGATAGTCAATAGAAGTCGCAGCCCCAAGTTTCACGTGAAACGTAATCCCAGTGAACTTGGGCAGCCCACCTTCCTGGGGTGCCAGCCCATGAAGGCGTCCCTCTTCAGGGACTCATTTTGCTTTTGAGATGGCGGCGACGATGCTGCTCACGATGCAGCTACAGTAGACACATAAAGCCGCCGCCACCGCCCCCATGTTCTCCCGGACCGTCTCCTGCCACCCCTTCTTCCCTTTCTTCTTTTTCTTCTTCTTGTCGATGGTGGAGGAAGTGGAAGAGGAGGAAGAGGAGGATGGTGGCGGGGGGCGTTTGGGCGGGGCCTTGCTCTTGCCCTGCCCTGGCCCCCTGCCCTGGGCTGGGGCGTTGTTGCCCTCCCTGGTCCTGGGAATGGCCCTGTTCCCCTTCTTAGTGTTTTCGATCTCTTTTTTAGTACCAAACATTTTTTTCTCTGTTTTAAGCTTTTTAAAAAAGATTATTATTATATTTTTAGTCTTTATTACATTTACAGATCTTTACTGACCGGGCGATGTGGTAGACAAGTAAAGTAGGTTTGGACTCCAGACAAAACTGGTTTCGTGATCTTATTCAATAGCCAATCTCACAAACTATATTTTATTCATTTAGAGTCGACAAAAGGAAAAATTGTCCTCCTCTCCATCTTGATTGCTGAGCTACGTAAAAAAGAAATTAACACTAGAATATGGTGCTAGTCACGAAGGAGTGCTATGGAAAGCATGTACAGCCGCAGTATTATCTTATTCTGCCACTGAAGTACGGGCTGTAGAAGTGTGAAAATCTTCGCCAAGTTAAAGTGAAGCAACTATAGGCGTAGATATTCATTTTGCAGCCTATTTCTCGGAGCTCAGTGGCAGAGTGTGGCAATGCTACGGATCTACTTCATGTCCATAGCACTTCATGATTACCACCATATTCTAATGTTAATTTCCTGTTATGTTTCAGCATTCAAGATAGAGAAATGGTAATTTCATTTCTATAGCGCTTTTATTCCAACCTGACAAGGTCCATAACCCCCTTTTTAACTCGGCTGACGTAGTTAAGTCAGACTGGAATGGAAATCTGACTTGTAATCAAGGAGACTCATCCCGTCTTAATCAAGCCTCATCGAATCTCAGGCAACTAGGACTTAGTATTTTTGCTTCTGGAGGTGCCCGTTCCGTAATATAATACCAAACCGACAGGGGGCTTCCATTTTTGCTTTTATTGCTCCCTCCTAATCTCCCTTCTTCTCCTAGTAAGTGGGGAAGAGAGGAGGGGCGAGGAAGTGCAAGTATTTGTAGCCCCAAGTTTATCTAAAATGTGAGCCTAGTGGTTTAATTTGCCCATCTCTCATAGTCCACCATCCTCCTTTTTAGGGATGAGGAAGTAACTGAGGGACGTTTGTATAAGCAGGCAGTTGAGCCCCCAGTTGTATCGGTGCCACCATAAGAAGGCGTCCCCCTCTGGCACAGAGGGAATGATGAGTAGATGATAATGATCCTTATGGCAGGTGTCAGTACCTTTCTGTCCTCACACACACACACACACACACATGTAGACATCGCATCCTGGTGTAATGGCGTTCAATATAGGAGGTTAATTATCAACGCTGGTAATCAAAGAGCGACTTGACATAGGCGTGGGATAATCAGACTCAGATAATTTGGTGGTTGTTAATCGCGTTATTGTTATTAGTGGTGGTGGTGGTGGTGATGGTGGTGGTGGTGGTGGTGGTGGTGGTAGACTGATAATATAGGCGTTGTTAAAGCTATAATGTGTTACTATAATTTGTCACTTTCACCAGGCGTAAAATTGCCATCTCTCCATCTTTATTATTTCGCTGTGATAAGATATATACCTTGTCTCATTTAATGCTAGCAAAACCAAATATATACAGTTTACTAATAGACAGCTATTGCCAGATTCGTATATTACCTTCAGTGCTACTAATATTCCCACCTCCAAAAGTATTGAAATTCTCGGTGTCTCACTTAACAATGCCCTCAGCTGGACCCCTCATGTCAGATCACTTGCTAACACCGCCGCAAAGAAACTTGGATTATTGTACAGAGTCCGTAACTTCTTCACTGACGAGCAGTTAGCTATAATTTATAAGGGTCATGTGCGCTCTCAGCTTGAATATTGCTCACCCTTGTGGAATGGATGTGGAGAGGTTGCATTAAAACAACCAGACAAAATTCGGAACAAAGCTGCTGGAATTAGTAATAACCCTGCTATTATAAATAAACTACCTCCACTACAAGTAAGAAGGAATGTTGCCTCCCTTGCATTATTTTACAGATATTTTTATGGCAAATGCTCAGACGAAGTTGCATCCATTGTGCCATTTCTCCATGCCTTCCATCTTGCTACACAGGCATCTGGCAGCGCTCATGACTGTAATGTCACACAGCCATATTGGAGAAATTCTGCCTATCAGAATTCTTTCATTCCCCGAACTGCATCTCTCTGGAACTCGCTTTCCCAGAGTTGTTTCCCTCCAAACTTCAACATAAAGCAGTTCAAGTCCAACTGTCACAGATATTTTATGAATGGAGGACACCAGTAATCTGGAGTATGGATTATTTATTTTTACTCATTTGTTTTTCGTTCCTCTGTTCTGTTACTTAAAAAAAAAAAAAAAAAAAGAATATGGTGTCGAGCACGAGGAAGTGCTTTAGAATGAATTATAGAGCCAAAGTGTTGTTTCACTCTGCGGCTGAGCTATGGGAAATGAGCTCGAAAAGAAAGTGTAAAAATCAATTAACTAGTGCCGTTGTTACAGCCGATACAACAACAACAACAACTACTACTACTACTATTACTACTACTACGACTATTGCTACTACTACTACTACTACTACTACTACTACTACAACTACTACTACTACTACTACTGTTACTACTGCTGTTCTTACTATTAAACACCTACCACCACCACCACCACCACTTTCATCACTACTACTACTACTACTACAACTACTACTGCTACTACTGTTGTTACTACCACTGTTATTACCACTCTTTAACACCTACCACCACCACCACCGCTTTTATCACTACTACTGCTACTACTACTGCTACTACTACTGTTGTTACTGCTGCTATTATTAGTCACCTACCACCACCACCGCCACTTTTATCATTACCACTACTACTGCTGCTACTACTACTACTACTGCTGCTACTATTACCATTACTACTACTACTACTTCTACTGCAGCTACCATCACTAGTAGTCCTCGTTACTTATACTGTTCAGAGAGAGAGAGAGAGAGAGAGAGAGAGAGAGAGAGAGAGAGCATCATAATTTTGACACAAATTGGAAAATGAAATAGAGTCACACACCCGTTCACGCTCTCACTCTTTCATTCTCTAGCTTTCATCTAATCCTACATTCTCACTTTCATGTTTTCTCTTCCTCATTTTATCTACTACACACACACACACACACACACACACACACACACACACACACACTCTCTCTCTCTCTCTCTCTCTCTCTCTCTCTCTCAGGATCACCAGTAGGACCAATCGTACAGACATGAAAAGCCCCGCCTCGGACGTTAATTAAACAAGAAGGAGCTCTGACAGGCTGCAATACTTGCATCCACCAACTGTTCTAAGGGCCGAGTATTTGGCTGTTTTCTTGTCACCTTGCTTTGAAAATTTGCTCTCAAAATCGAAATATTTCATTGTTGACTGATTCTTATCACTTTGAAAAAATTGAAGCAATTCAAATCTGAACTGCCTTTTCCTGTGTCCTTGACTTTTGTCTCGTTGCCCTCAGAATTCTTCTTTTTTTTTTTTTTTTACTTCTTTTTTAACCCTAAACCAGCCCATTAAGTTTGTCTGCATCAGATCAGAGCTGCTAAGCTGACATTGCAGTGTAACTTGGTCCTTGATCTATCCCTCTCAAAAATAACAGTCCACATTCTTGGGGGGATCCTCAAGTCATTCACCAAATTTGGCCCGTATCAGATGAAAACTGCTTTAGTTATTTTGTTCATAAACATATGAGTCGACCCTATTGACTTTAGCCTTTGACCAATTGTACTCAAAACTGAATTCCTTTGGTGATCTCCAAACTTTTAACCCCTTCCCAAAGCTTTGTATAAATTCGTTAAAACTGTTTAAGTTGACCCTAACCTTTGACCTTAGCTTTTTATTAATTGTTCTCATAAACAATAGGTTTACTCAAGGGCAATTTCTAGTAATATTATTATTCCTGATGTTTCCCATTACTAGTATGTCTAAACAATATATTCATAATCCTTAGTCACGTGTCTATTAGCCATTTTAACCATGTCTGCCAAGCGTATCTCATGCAATGTTAGCAAATGAACTGACTTGTATCGTGTCATCAGCCTGATAGGGACAAACTTCTGCTGTCGACTGTACATAATCAACGAAAGTGTGTGTGTGTGTGTGTGTGTGTGTGTGTGTGTGTGTGTGTGTGTGTGTGTGTGTGTGTGTGTGTGTGTGTGTGTGTGTGTGTGTGTGTGTGTGTGTGTGTGTGTGTGTGTGTGTGTGTGTGTGTGTGTGTGTGTGTGTGTGTGTGTGTGTGTGTGTGTGTGTGTGTGTGTGTGTGTGTGTGTGTGTGTGTGTGTGTGTGTGTGTGTGTGTGTGTGTGTGTGTGTGTGTGTGTGTGTGTGTGTGTGTGTGTGTGTGTGTGTGTGTGTGTGTGTGTGTGTGTGTGTGTGTGTGTGTGTGTGTGTGTGTGTGTGTGTGTGTGTGTGTGTGTGTGTGTGTGTGTGTGTGTGTGTGTGTGTGTGTGTGTGTGTGTGTGTGTGTGTGTGTGTGTGTGTGTGTGTGTGTGTGTGTGTGTGTGTGTGTGTGTGTGTGTGTGTGTGTGTGTGTGTGTGTGTGTGTGTGTGTGTGTGTGTGTGTGTGTGTGTGTGTGTGTGTGTGTGTGTGTGTGTGTGTGTGTGTGTGTGTGTGTGTGTGTGTGTGTGTGTGTGTGTGTGTGTGTGTGTGTGTGTGTGTGTGTGTGTGTGTGTGTGTGTGTGTGTGTGTGTGTGTGTGTGTGTGTGTGTGTGTGTGTGTGTGTGTGTGTGTGTGTGTGTGTGTGTGTGTGTGTGTGTGTGTGTGTGTGTGTGTGTGTGTGTGTGTGTGTGTGTGTGTGTGTGTGTGTGTGTGTGTGTGTGTGTGTGTGTGTGTGTGTGTGTGTGTGTGTGTGTGTGTGTGTGTGTGTGTGTGTGTGTGTGTAATCAAGAAGCGTGCGTCAGTGTATGAAAGTAATCAAGCAATATGTGTGAGTATGTGCACCTAAAACAAGTAGTGTGTGTGTGTGTGTGTGTGTGTGTGTGTGAACAATGGACACCTCCCCTAGATGGTGGTCTGGGTGGGCATATATAAGGAGTGGGAGGCGGGAGGGTGCAGCTATCAGAGACAACCAACACTCCGTCATGGCCACGCGTCTGCTGCTGTTGCTGCTTTTCTTCGCTGTGGGGGTCAGTTGGGGGGTGAAAGGGGGTATGGGAAAGATGGTGGAAGTGTACTGTGATGTGCTTGAGTGAAGTAGAGTGTTTAGGGCTGTGTAAGGAAGTGGAAGAGGCTGATGCGTTCTGTGATGCGTGGCACAGTGTGATTGAGTGCAGGGGACTGTGGTGGGCTGTGGAGGAGTGTGGCTGATGTGAAAGAGGTTGGGAAGGGTATTGTGACATGGCTGGGATGTGAGATGATGTGGTAGAGTGTAGAGGGCTGCAGAATATATTTTAAGATGATCCCTGTGATATGGTGAAGATGAGAGAATGCGGAAGAAGTTAGAGAGCGTAACTATAATGTGGCAGGGTATGGAAGAGGTTAAGGAAGAGTTCTGTGATATGCTATGGATGTCTGTGAGTGTGGTAGATTGTAATGGGCTATGGTGAGGTATGGAGAGTAGGGAAGAGGCTGAGAACGGGTAATAAGCTGTGATGTGGATCTGGAAAAGTATGGAAGGATTTTTTCATGTGTTGAGTGTGATGAGATGTGGAAAAGGTTACCAAACTGTGGCATGGTATGATGTGATTGTGGTACGGTGAAAAAGAGATGTGTGGAAGGATAAGGATTTGTGGCGAGAATATGGCAGGATGTAAGGGAATGTGGAGTAGATTTTAATAAGTGTGGGAGGGTGTAGTGGAGTATGGAAATTGGGAAAGTGTATTGTGTAGTGGCGTGGGGTTTGGAAATGTACTGTGGAATGGTGTGGGGTGTGAAAGTGTCCCGTGGTTTGGTGTGGGGTATGGAAGTATTCTGTGGTGTAATGTGGGGTGTGAAATTCTCTGTAATGTGGTGTAGAGTGTTGAAGTGTATTTTGGTGTGGTTTGGGGTATGGAAGTATGTACTGGTGAAGTGTTGGAGTGAAGGGTGGAGGTGAGATTAGATTAGTGCAGTGTGGCGTAGTGTGTCTGTGTATGAATTTTATGAGGCTGGATAAGTGTACTGTGCTGTAGTGTAGGTGTGGGAGCGTAGAGAGGAGTGGAGAAGGGGTTGTGGAAATATACAGTAGTGTGGTGTGGAAAGTTGGGGTTTTGTGTGTGTGTGTGTGTGTGTGTGTGTGTGTGTGTGTGTAATAGGTGAGTCTTGAGTTTTTATTGGTATTTTGATAATTGAAGAGCAGGAAGAGTTAAAGATGAATACAGGGAGTTGGTCTTGATTTATTATCTTCAGAGAAAGTCTTAAGTTGAGCAGCGTATAATACAGAGACAATATATTTAGTAAGTCTAGTTGGACCCCTCTTCTTAACCTCCTTCTCCCTACTACCTTCCGTTTGTATGGTCTGTCTCCTTCTGAGCTCTGCTTCCTAAATTCTGGTGTAACAGGGGTCGTGTCACGTGTGTTACACTGTTGTTGAAATGTTCTAGAAGCCTGTGTGTGAGTATGTGTGTGTGTGTGTGTGTGTATGGTCACGAGGCATTGTTCGTGTGCCTATCTCGCTGACACACTACCTATCTCATCCACTGACTTGCTGCTTCCGGTGTATTGTCAACATTCCTTCACTTGGAGTTGCAAGCTCATATCTCGTTCCCAGGCTTGCCTGGTGCTCTGTCTATCTATCTATCTATCTATCTATCATGCTATCTTTTATGATTTGTAATTATAATATGGAGTCCTGACATTGCTCGGTCACGCCGCTGGAGGTCCTCCGACAGCAATCATCATTGACATATGCTAATCTGTTAGTACATAATATTGATTATAATATTGTATAGACATAATATTCATGATAATATTGTACTGATCCAGTAATATTACATTTTAAACAAGTTGTATACATAATTGAACAAATGCAATGGTTGTTGTAAGACATTTTGTAAGATGTGTATGTATAACACATACGCATATAAGTTTGCAATGGTAATACTGCCAGGTTATTACATTACATATTGAGTTATCCCTTTAGTAATGTCTAATATTTCACCTAACTTGTGTGATGATTCTGGTAATACAGAATTGTGGTAACATTGTATGAATTTACATAATATTGTAGTAACATTGTGGTAATACATAACTGGAACATTGTATGAATTGTTACATAATTATATTGTAATTGTTACATTGTTGTAACATTGTAGTAATACATAATTGTAACACTGTATGAATGGTTACATAATATTGTGGTAATGCATAATTGTGTTGGCCATATAACTGTAGTTACATTTAGTTAATGCAACTGTTACATAATTGTGTTGGCCTTATAATTGTAGTTTAAAGTTACATAAAAGTTACATCTTGTTAATGCAACTGTTGCATAATTGTTACCTATTGTTTGTAGTTACATAATTGTACCAAGTGTAACATAATGCAATCGTTTGTCGTTACATAATTGTTACATATTGGCTGTAGTTACATAACTGTAGCAAGTGTAACATAATGCAATCGTTTGTCGTTTCATAATTGTTACATATTGCGTGTAGTTACACTATTGTAATAATTGCAGTCCTGACATCGAATCCGGTCATGCTGCGGTCGATGATAGTGATGATGTGCCATGCCACTAGCTTGTGGAGACAACAATTTGCTTTTTGTTTCACTTATAGAAGGAGTTTATGTGGTATTTTGGAATTTATAGTAACACTTACGCTTATTTTCATTTGTTTGTTATGTGATCTTACTTATTTTTCTTTTTTCTTTCTTTCTTTTTTTTTATGTATCGATTTTCTATAGTTTGTTTTTCTTCGTTTGTCTACGCTTTTTCGGTGTTGTCCGAGGTTGCATAATTGCTGGCTAATTTCCTTGGGACCCTTTTTTAATGATTAGTTTATATTGCACAGATATATATATATATATATATATATATATATATATATATATATATATATATATATATATATATATACACAACATTAACTACTGTATATACACTGACTTGTTGTTCACTTGTACATATCGTGGGCAATATATGTGTCAGCACTGTGTGGAAATCTTTGTCTTCACGATTGTGTGGAAGATGTTGTTCATTCTTGCTAACGTCATTTGTGTTGGCCATTTTCTTTTTATTTCTTTTCCTGGTTTTCCTTGTAACTTAATTTATCTGTTTCCATTAGGTAGCTTTAATTAATAAATGTTTAATACAGTTCTTTTAGTCGTTCACTGAGTAACTGTGATAGTATCTTTTCTTTATTACTTTGTAGATGTAATAATGTATAGCTGTATGTATGAAACACATATTTTATGTAGGTATAAATGGTAACACTCGTTGGTAGTATATAAATGCTATAATAAATGAATGAATATATGCAGTGTAGAATATTTATTGTTGGTGAAAGTAATTAATGATTGAATTATGAAGATAATTGAAGTAGGTATATGTGTTTAAGTTGTAATTATACAGCACGTTTTATATGTTTGTGCAAAATGTGTTGTCTATCACTGTGTATTGTATAAATGAAGTAATTATGTAACTCACTAATTTTTACCGTGGTGGGAATGGTGTGAGTGGTGTTGCACCTGCTGATAGCGTTGTCCTTCGCGGGTTGATTGACGTGTTGTCTCAGCAAGCACGTATGATGACGTCGACTTCCCACACTGGTAGTTGTGGTGAGTGAATGAGTAGCGATGAGTAACTTGAGTGAAGATGAGTGAGTAAGATGAGTTGTGAATATAGGCTTGGTATTTGCTTCGTCGTCTTGACCTTCTCGCACTCCTGCGTCAGCGGTGGAGGTTGGGGGACGGTAGGAGAGAGAGGAGGGTGAGGTCTGGTGGTTGTGAGTTGTGAGTCGTGTCTCACTCTTCGTTTGTTTGTTTTGTTTTTCTTTCTCGATGTATTTTCGGTCTTTTTTTCTTGTGATTTACTCGTTGTGGGATGAAGACTGCCGCTACTTGTAGGTGCGTGTAGAAGATTATAGAGACGACTCGTAGAGTTGTTACTTGTAGTTGATCGTAGATTGTAGTTCGTTGGTTCGTTGTAGAAATTGCAAGATTGTTTGTATCAGTATTTTGTTAAACTACAGGCAAGGTGTCCTGTGACCTCTTCACCTCTAAATCAGCGTGTAATCGGGCAGACGGAGGGAGAGTTGGAGAGAATACTGTCAGGAGCTGGTTGTGAGTTGTTGGTTGTAAGAGGTATTTTATTTTTGTTTTCAATCTTGATAATGCAGAATCAACTGTACACTCGTAGACTCGTAGGCTCGTAGGCTTATAGACTCGTAGGCTCGTATGCTTGTAGACTCACAGACTCGTAGGCTTGTAGGCTGTATTTTGTAGGAATTCACTGTAGAACTGAAGCTGATCTTGGTTAGAGTCTCGCCTGCTTTAGTAGAAATTCACTGTAGATTCGTAGACGAGGTTCGTACGTTCGCTGCCACCGTATCTTACAATAACTTTGTAGAAACTTGTAGTGAAGTGTTGTAGATCAGTTATACATATATTAGACTCGTGGACGAGCAGTTGTTATACGTGAGTAGCTTTGTAAGTAGATAATCTTAATTCCCATTGTCATGCAATGACAGGAGAGGTAAAGATTAGTATGGGACTATTTTCATTTGTTTTGGAAATATTAACAAAGTCTCTTACACACGAGTGAAGTATAGATTCCCGTGAGCTACCTCCTGTCTCTCTGTCTGTCTCTGTCTCTGTCTCTGTCTGTCTGTCTGTCTGTCTGTCTCTCTCTCTCTCTCTCTCTCTCTCTCTCTCTCTCTCGCCCATGTTGCTAGGCTCCTTCTCCCTACTACCTGTCGGTTCTAAGGCTAGTCTTCTTCTGACCTGAAAATCCTACATTCTCATTTTAGCAGGGGTCGTGTCACGTGTGTTACATTGTTGTTGAAATGTTCTAGAAGCCTGTGTGTGAGTATGTGTGTATGTGTGTGTATGGTCACGAGGCATTGTTCGTGTGCCTATCTCGCTGACACACTACCTATCTCATCCCCTGACTTGCTGCTTCCGGTGTTTTGTCAACATTCCTTCACTTAGAGTTGCAAGCTCATATCTCGTTCCCAGGCTTGTCTGGTGCTCTGTCTATCTATCTATCTATCTATCTATCATGCTGTCTATTATGATTTGTAATTATAATATGGAGTCCTGACGTTGTGTGTGTGTGTGTGTGTGTGTGTGTGTGTGTGTGTGTGTGTGTGTGTGTGTGTGTGTGTGTGTGTGTGTGTGTGTGTGTGTGTGTGTGTGTGTGTGTGTGTGTGTGTGTGTGTGTGTGTGTGTGTGTGTGTGTGTGTGTTTAGATGTGTGGAGAATTTTTAAACAGTATAATATATGTAGTTGAAACTCTGTGTAGAGCTAATGGATGGAGTGATCTTAAGAAATGTTAAGGTGGCTGAAGTGTGTTGGGATGTGGTGGAGTATAGTGCCCATATTTAGAGGTGTAGATGGGGTGTAGGGGTGTGGCGTGGAGGAGTTAAGAAGGTATAATGCCTCAAATAAGTATATGGGATACTTTAGTCTGGTTGTGGAAAGATGTGGAGAGATGTATTTACAGTACTTGTGGAGATTGACATGCAGGTGGAGAAGAACACTCAGAGACAACAGGCTGTCTAATATTTCACCTCTTCTGATGTTTACTTTCATCGGCTTTCTAATATTACTAAGTTGGGAGGAGGTCATTATGTTTCTTGGTCCATAATGATGGGGTTTGATGTGATGCGGCAGGGAGGAAAATGAAAGACGTGCCCTAGATGTGAAGTGAACGCAGTGGTAATCTGACTAACTTTTTTCCTTGACTGTACTCAGCAATTTCCAGTGGAAGGTGGAGGGATGCGGAGGAACAGAGTGTATGTGTGTAATGGTATGTGGAAGGGGTGCTGTGATGACAACAGACTGTTCAGCTGAAGATGGACGTGGAGGTGTATAGCACAATCAGGATAGTGTAAGGCTGTGGAAGAGTAATGTGCATGTGGAAGAATGTAGAAGGTGGTGTGGAGAGGTGTACCATAAAGTGGAGATGTGGAAGAAACTGGCAAATAATTGATATATGATAAACATTACCTAAATACATATAATTTTTCCATGCTTTTGCGAATGTAGTGCAAGTACTGTACCTTGCAAGTCAGGTAATTTATTTGCTGTAATTTACAGTGATAAAAATAAAAAAATAATTTGGAGCAATTTCGATATTACTTAGACCTGCAATAAAAACAATTTCTATTCGAACCGCGAAGATTCAAAGAGTGAGCATTATTTTAACTTATTCTGTTTTATAGTAATATTGGATAAAATTTCGACAATAAGTGATGAAATTCAAATGTGAACCAGAAGCTTCCTTCCTGGGCGAGCCAGTAGTTCATTGTTCAACACGCCCAGCTCGCAACTGAAGCATGCAAGGCTAATCCCCTGGCCGCACAGGCTGTTGGATACTCTTTTTCGTCCAGTGCACCCACCAGTATAATTGGGGTCCTGGATGTAACATTGATTATGGTAGGTCGTGTTCTAAAGGAAGACTGAGACTTAGCAGAAATGTATTCCCTGCCTGAATGATTGATGAGTTCGGATCAGACGAGGGGTTAATGCCTATCGACTGCACGAGGGTCACTGGGCAGACAATTAACCTCTTCAATCCGGTGAAGTATTTGTTTTACTTTATTCATGCTGCTTTCCGATGCTCTTATTCAGTTAGTTTGTGAGGTTTTTTAATTGAAGGAGTTAAACACAGTCTTCATTATCCCTTCTCGTTAGATAGGCCTTTCATAAGTCGAATAAACTCGTCTGGAAGTGTTAATAATAAATTAAAGAGGACGTCACAGGACTGAAAGTGTAAACTTGTGTTGTCTCAGTCTTTCCCTAGAATGCAACAAACAACAATCGAACTTACACCCAGGTTCCCTTTTGTATTGCTGGATAAATAGGGACAAGGGGAAAACAAGTTCTGAATTAGAGTCTGATCTGCTTTAGAATATACAGATGATAATTTAGACTGGGGAGAATATCGTCGCCACCTCTCTACGGACCTTCCATACGTAATGTGAGGATATAGCGGACGTGGCAGTGAATATCGGGCACAAAGAGTCGGTCACAGTTAGCCTACATTTATTCACCGTTGGATTAGGTCAGATAGGTTTGGTCTGGGTGGCTTACCTCTTAGTCTTTTGGAGATCCGAGGGTTTAGGCTCTTCTAGCACTGGTTTTCAGTACGACAAAACATAAGCCACGCTGATCAGGCAAGCAAACTGGACTAACCTAACTGTAAAGCAAAGCGCCTTTGATCGAAGTCTGTTTAAGCCCATATTTTATCACCATGTAGCTTATTTATAACGCAATGGAAGGCCCGCTGGTCACCATCTTGGTCCGTGAAGGGGTCATGAACCGCACTACACATACACAGTCATCATCATCATCATCATCATCAGTAATAGATGGCTTAGGCAGGGTCCAGAAAATACATCAGCACGGCTCAATCTCGTCCCTTCTATAGCTTTTTTCTATTATTGCTCTCTCCAAACGGTTGTATTCAGCTTAGAATAGAGATTCCGAACTCAAGGGGATAGATGCACAGTATATAACCATCATCAACCTCTTGATTAGTAGAATACTCTTGAGTCAAGACGTGTGATAGCAACAAGAACAAAATTTTATTGACGTCCTCGAACTGAAGGCGTTATGAGAGATTCGAGTAAAATGAGCCATATACCCACATACTCATCATTCAGACCTTTGACATTCATGATATCCCGGTACTTGCCTCATACTGCGTGTTTCATTTGATAAGTTCCTCTCCCAACGACTGTAGGGAAGAAATTATTCCTCCGACTTCACCTTTGATGCAACTCTTTTCTTGTGCATCTTCATACATTCTTCATCCATTTGTTTCTCTTCGCCAAGAGGATGAAAACTTAACCACCTCACTACGATGACGTATTAGTTTAGTTTACTCTAGCTTCCTCCAGACAATGTTATTGAACTTGAGGAGGACTTCTTGTAGTGAAGGGGTGTACGAGTATTCAACCTATATCTGACCTCCCCAATTCGAAAATTTTCTCTAACATTGAATATAATTGTCCGTTGATGTAATAAATAAAAAAGTTATCATATTCAGGACTTAATGTGTTGGGTCTGGCAGTAAAGTCATGGGCAAAAGCTTGCATATTTTTCGCCCTTTCTACGTCTCATTTCCCTCTATGGGATAAAATTCCTAATCTAGGAGTAGCATAGGTTACCATATTCTTCTGTCCATAGATAATGATTCTCTTTGATGTATGTCATTTAGGAGAGTGGCAGTCATGTTTTAAGCGTGAAGTAGGAGCAGTGAAACAGTAGACGAAGCTCTGTCCCCGTACACTCTTACAGGTGGTGTATGGGGCCAAGGTGTACTCGAAGAACTGTGATCCGGACTGCAGTGGGAAGGACCCATTTGACAAAGTCCCTGATCCTCGAAACTGCAGCCAGTACTACCTCTGTACCAACGATGGGGCGCCGAGCGACGCTGCCCTCCCTTGCAACCCAGGATTCCAGTTTGACGTAGCTACGTTTGAGTGTGTAACTGAAGGAACTGGTACTTGTGATGAAAACTGCATCATCTACCCGTGTCATATGCAGTGTAACGGAACAGGTGACTATGTTGCAGACCCGCAAGACTGCACTGCATACTACATTTGCACTATGGGTGGGCAAGTAACAGGTCCCTATCACTGTCCTGCCGATCGACCAGTCTTCTACAATACACAGTGCGTTGAGGACGTGTCCCTGTGCTGCTCTGCGAACCTTCCCTGTATCCCATCTTGCGAACCGGGGATGGTTCAGGCCCCTGATCCATTTGACTGCCACAAGTTCTACATTTGCGAGGACGGCACGATCAGCGAGGAGAACCACTTCACATGTCCTGAGGGTGAATACTTCAACTACACGTCCGGGCACTGTCAGCTGGGTGGGGACTGTACCAGTCTATGCTAGTCTGCCCCAGCACCCTACCTGTTTACTCTGCCTCACCCATCCTGCTCGCGTTGTCTGTCTACCCAGCCCCATCCTTCTCCCCCTGCCTGTCTACCTACCCTCACTCTGCCTCACCTTACCTGCCTACCCTTCCATATCTGCCTTTCTACTTATCCTCATCCTGACTCACCCTGCCCTTCTATCCAACTTCGTTTTGTCTCACCTTACCTGCCTACCCTGCCTTACTGTGCCTTTCTATCTTGCCTCATCGCCTTTCCCTGACAAGTCCTGTCTTGCCTCAAGGATATAAGTTTAATAATGTCCACTTAATCTTTTAAAAAAGTCAAACATTCTAAAACACACACACACACACACACACACACACACACACACACACACACACACACACACACACACACACACACACACACACACACACACAGTTAATAACAGTTGGTTGTCTAAGTCAGTACAAAGGTACTCTACATTCTAGAAAACAAAAACTATATCCACATTTAACAGTTCCTTAACACCATATTAGAATCTAAGGAGATAATTGTCAAGCATCTCAGTAATAACAAGATTAATAATAATAATAATAATAATAATAATAATAATAATAATAATAATCTATCAATCAATCCCTTCTTTGCCCCATCATTCGCGTAGGAGCACTGGGCGAGGCTTCTTAGTTCCATCATTTAAGGCAAGGGTACCAGCCTAAGTGTAATTATGTGAGCAACAAACCCCAACTACCCGTCAAATGTAAACACTTGCGGACCCTATTTAGCATTTTAATCCAGTACGCTACTGCTCGTCCATATGGTTATATGGTTACCACCCATTACCACCAAGCGTAGTAAATGGTTTCCTGGATTACAGGACACCATTTAGCTTGCCACTCAGTGTCAAGTCACCCTAGGGTTGCACGACGGCAAGTCATTGGATGGTGAGCGCCTCCCTCTAGCACACACCACCACCACTACTACTACTACTACTATTACTATTACTTCTACTACTATTCTATTACTACTACCGGTACTACTACTTCTACTACAATTACTACTACCAGTAATAATAATAATAATAATAATAATAATAATAATAACAGTAATAACCAATGATAACAGCAATAATAACAACGATAATAACAACAATAACAACAACAACAGTAATAATAATATAAATCAGGTGGACTGGACTCTTACTTCAGCAGTTCTGGACCCGCTAACGTGTAAAGGAATTATTGACCGGGACTAAATAACCAACTTCCTTTCATTTTTACTGCTATCAGACGATTTTCTTCGGCTTGGGAGAGTTTGATGGGGCCATTGAAATACTATATCTAAATTTGAAAAGTCTCCTATAAGCAGCATAAAATAATTTGGTGGGAACAGCCATGGCATTAAAAGACGCAAGTGTAAAGAAAGTGTTGATTTTTTTTTTCATTTTTGCATCCTGCTTTTTTAACACTGATTAATGCAAATGTGTAGACTGATTTGCAAAGTTGTTTCATTATCCATATTTGCGTTTTGGGAGAAAGACAGGCAGATAGAGCTCGAGACGGCTAGGTGAGGTGCGAAGGTATGTAAGAGAGAGTTTGACGAGGAGGAGTCTTCACTGAGGAGGGACTGAACGCCTGCGAGTCCTTTTATCGTGGCCAACCCTCACAGGATGATGCGTCAGACTATACTTAGAGATGGACTACACTTTATTACTTCAGCGACACACCTTACTGTACGCTAGTGTATCTGGAGCCTGCTTTCTCCTCTGCTCCTCGTCCCCAGAGATATTAAATGGAAACTAAGTCTGGGTGATGGACTGAGTTTTGCCTGCTTTACCCCTTCAGAACGATGCCGTATTATTATGTAAGAGAGTATGGATCAGCTGGTTCAAGGATTGTGTGGGTAAGACTGAAAGTGGGAATACAAACGTGGGCGATTGTGTGTGTGTATGCATCAATGCAAGATCGTACAAGCAGAGTGAAAGAAGAGTCTTGGGCAAATGTGAAAGTGTGCATGGAAAAGTTTTAGAGGAATGACAGAATATTTTAAATTACAGATATGAATGGAAAAGTAGGGAATGTGAAGGTGGATGGAGTAATAGGTAGAGGTGTGCCTGCAGAAGTGGGTGAGAATGGCAGTGGTCTAGTGGACATTTGTGCAGTGAGGGGATTGATGATAGCTAATACCCTCTTTAGGCACAAAATAACCCACAGGTATACGTTGCAAGTGATGAGAAGGTCGAGTGGTGAACTGAATGAACGGAAGGCAATTATTGATTATGTGTGTGTGGATAACAGAATGAGAAGGTATGTAATGGATGCAAGAGCATATTGGAGGAGTGGACTTTCTGACCACCACTTGATGGTGGTGAAAGTCAAGGTTCAAGTGCAATGCAGGAATAGGAGGAGGGACGGACAGGAGGAAGTACTCCATACAAGGAGGGTAGAAAGGTTCCAAGAGGATGGGAAAAAAAAAGCAGAATATAAGAGAGAAGTGAGGAGCGATTGGGTTAATATGATTTAGTGCAGATGGGGGAGGTGGAAGGTGTGTGCAAGATTTTCACAGAAATCTGTGCAGCATGTGAAATGATGCGAGAGGCGAAGAGAAGACGACACGGGGTGCAAGAAACGGCATGGTGGAATGAAGTGGTGTAGCAAGCTGTGCCACAAAAGAAGAAAACATACTGTAGTGAATGGATGGGAAGCACAGGCATGGAGAAAGTTGAGAGATGGAAGAGTTATGTTTGTAGAGGGGAAGAGAGAAGTAAAAATATTAGTAGACGAGAATACGAAGAGGGTGGATGATGGATTTGAAAGGAATTTGAAAGTAAATTGGATGGAATGTAAGAAAATATTCTGGAAGGAGGTAAAGCGAGATAAAGAAATTGGTAGGTGAGTGAAATATGAAAATGGTAGATTTCTAGTGGAGAAGGGAGAAAAAGTGAGAAAATGGAGAGTACACTTTAAGGAACTGTCGTACATAGAGAATGAGAGTAATGCAAGTATAAGTGGCTGGGGAATGGGTGGGAGAAGAAAGGTGGTGACAAGAGAGGAAGCCATCAGTAGCATGGAAGTAGTGGGAGCAATAAAGAAAGTCAAAATGGTGAAGGCCTCAGGAATTGATGAAGTGTATGGTGAAATGGTGAAGCATGGGGGAGAGAGAGTAGTAGAATGGATATGCAAGATGTGCAGATTGGCCTGGGAGATAGGTAGAGTCCCGGAGGATTGAAAGTCAGGAACAATTATTCCCCTGTACAAAGAAAACAGGGAAAAAGAAGTGTTTTGTAATTATAGGGGCATTTGTCTTCTGAGTGTAATGGGAAAAGTATATGGTAAGATACTTATTGGCAGAGTTAAGGAAATAGTTGGAGAGGAACATGGTGGTTTTATGAAGGGAAGAGGTTGTGTTGATCAGATATTCTTCTTAAGTCTTTAGTGGAAATGTTTGTAGAGAAGGGAAAAGTTCTATGCAGCCTTCATGGATTTGGAGAAAGCATATGACGCAGTGGATAGACAAGATGTTGTCAAAATACTAAGAATATATGGAGTTAATGGGAAGCTGCTGAATGCCGTGAAGAGTATGTATGACAAGGCTGTAGTGAGTGTGGATACTGAACTGAGTTATTATTTTTTTATCTGAATGTTGGATTGAAACAGAGATGTGTCATGTCTTCATTGTTCAGTCTGTATATGGATGGGTTTATAAAAGAGATATAGGATAGAGCAATTGATGTTGGAGTGGCCATAATGAGAGAGGGCAGCATTTG
>NC_137010.1:24192861-24277861 GCF_032717465.1 Coenobita brevimanus | reverse complement strand
TACTCTCTGCTAAACTGAATAAGAACTGTCTGTAGGTATCAAGAATTAAAAAAAAAAATGACATGGGAAGGGAAGAATGAAATCTCATAGCCTGCCAACATTATAGAACAGTCATTGCTATAAATCACCCTATACAACAATCTAAAGGCATACTCATGTCTTAAGTCATTTATTACACCCTATAAAACCAGTACCTCGTCACAGGAAATAGACTGTAGGATTAAACTTTTTATTTTCTTCTCCACTGTAATTTCCACAGTTTCTACCTCGATATACAGACTCCCTTTTCACACATACCCCTTCCACATCCTAACATAGCTCCATACACCCTCATATCCCTTCCACACAACAACACATCTCTTTCACACCCTCTCATATTCCTCCACATACCCTCATACCCCTCCACACATCCATACATATCTTCACACACCCTCACACCCCGTCTCACACCTCTCCACACACCCTCACACCCTCCAAACACTCTCACAACTCTCCAGACGCCCTCACACCTCTCCAGACGCCCTCACACCTCTCCACACACCCTCACACCCTCCAAACACTCTCACAACTCTCCAGACGCCCTCACACCTCTCCACACACCCTCACACTTCACACACCCTCACACTCATCCACAAACTCTCATACTTCTCCACACATCCTCACACCCCTCCAAACACACTCAAACCTCCCCATACACCCTGACACCCCTCCACACACCCTCTCACCTCTTCATACACCCTCACACCTATTCATACACCCTCATACCCCTACACACAACCTCACATCCCTCCACACACCCTCACATCTCTCCACGCACCATTGCACTCCTCCACACACCTTTACGCACACTCTCACACCACTTCACGACCCCTGACACTCCCTTTCATTCCCCGTCACATCCTCTCGCACCCCTTCACATGCTTCACATCCTCTCACACCCCTTTCACATGCTCCCCATCCCTTCCACACACTCTCACAACCCTTCAAATGCCCATACACCTCTCCATATTTTCTTACACCCCTCCATTCATCCACACATCCTTCCACATATCCACACACCCTTCCACACATCTGCGTATCCGAAAACGCTACAAAAATCAATATCACACACACACACACACACACACACACACACACACACACACACACACACACACACACACACACACACACACACACACACACACACACACACACACACACACACACACACACACACACACACACACACACACACACACACACACACACACACACACACACACACACACACACACACACACATCTACAACTGACCGCAAGAGCAAGGAGCAGCAGCAGACGTGAGGCCATAGTGGAAGGTTGGTGTGCACTGCCATGTATTAATTCCCCGACCATAATACATGCACTTCCCACCAGCCGACAGGTGGTGGATCCCACTGAACACACACACACACACACACACACACACACACACGCACACGCACGCGCACGCGCACGCGCACGCGCACACACACACACACACACACACACACACACACACACACACACACACACACACACACACACACACACACACACACACACACACACACACACACACACACACACACACACACACACACACACACACACAATCAACATGAGAAAGTTCCATATGCAAGAAATTTTTTTGTGTGATATCACACATTCGTATCTCCGTCTCTGTGTCAGTTCACATGGGGTTCGCTGTAGAAAACTATCTCCTTCGTGAGAGAGTGATAGTCCAAGTTAATCCTTTGAAATGCTATCAATGTACGAGCCAGAAGGGCATGTACTGCATATAACGAACGTGGCGCATTTGAAAGTTGAAGTGTTGTAGTGGTTATGCTATATTTCAGTCTGCTTTGCAGTATATTGTATTGCGAGTGTGAACTGACAGCACGCGAACATATTGTATTTTAGTATAAGCTGGGAAGGACATACTGTGTACAGATACTTTTTATACGCATCCTAATTTGGTCAGAGGTTAGAAGTCCGTTTCCGAAATCTACTGTAGAAGTCTCCTCCCCCTCTCCCCCACACGCACACCACAACAACTAAGCTAGTGGAGTTGGAACTGTTGGAAATGGGATGGGCATTGACCCCCCTCCCTCACCAAAATATGCTAAAGCCCATCACTAAAAGGTTCCATAACTAAGATGCTTAAAATTGCTAATAATGATCCTGGCGCCAGTAAAGGTGTTCCGTACATAATGTTCGTAAACAATGTGTTCATTTGGAAACTGTCGTATGCCCTCTCTCCGCACTCCTCTATGAATCATTCAATTTACCGCCCAACTGTGCCTTTGTTCTGGCCCCAGACTCATTTGCACGTGAACCCAGCAGACTTCAGGATGACGCTGACAAGTTTCTCCATTCCACCATCACCCCACTGGGAGATTGACGTTGAGGGACGTTCATGTAACCATGCAGCGGTGTCGCCTGATAATACTGTTGATGATGGTGGTGATGGTAGCTATAATATTGATGGTGATGGTGATACTTGTTATAATGACAATGGTGGTGGTGGTGTTGGTGGTGATGGTGGAATCTGTAATGATGATGGTGGTGGTAGCTGTGATGATGATGATGGTAGCTGTGGAGGAGTATGGTCATGGTGGTGTTGGTGATAGCTGTGATGATGATGAGGGTGATGTTGGTGGAGTAATGGTCATGGTGGTGTTGGTGGTAGCTGTGGTGGTGGTAGCCGTGATGATGATGATGGTGGTATTACCTGTAGTGATGGTGGTGTTGATGATGATGATGGTGGTGGTGGTGGTTGTGGTGGCGGTAACTATAACGATGATCGTGGTGGTTGTGGTGGTTGTGGTGACGGTAACTGTAACGATGATGATGGTGGTGGTAGTTGTGGAAGTGGTGGTGGTAGCTGTTCAGAAACAGTTCTCATTTGGGCATGTGTATTGCGGCCTTGTCTGGTAGCAAAGCACTTGCTCCAAAGATACGCGTAGTTCAGAGACGTTCTAATTTGTACTACTGCGGAGTAGCCCGACAGTGGCCCCAAAGATCTTGTGTGTGTGTGTGTGTGTGTGTGTGTGTGTGTGTGTGTGTGTGTGTGTGTGTGTGTGTGTGTGTGTGTGTGTGTGTGTGTGTGTGTGTGGTGTGTGTGTGTGTGTGTGTGTGTGTGTGTGTGGCTGTTGTGCACATATACATATACATGTGCATAATGTACATATCTAGCTAGCCATCTTCTATATCTATCTGTCTATCTGTTTGTCTATATCTACATACCTATATATATATCTATATCTATATATATCTATCTGTCTATCTATCTATCTATCTATACTGAATGTGTAGATATGTATGTATATATCTATATCAATACCTATCTACATACATATTCAGTTCAAGAATAGTATTAACCTTATACTTTTCCTTGATGTTTAGTTTCTTATTCTTTTTAATAATGCTTTCGTACTTCACTATAGATATAAAGTATTTGAAATTTTTCGTCCTTTTCAACTACTCATTTTCCGGTAAAATGGTACTTTTCGAGGTTCTTGTGTCGAGGTTACCCTTCACTGGATGCGATGTCAGGCAGCAGATTAGATACTATACTATTTTTTTTTTTTTTTTTTTATTGAGGCGAACATGGACTTGATACGTTAGTGATGATTGGCTGAAAGCAACTTGTCCGAATAACATTTACTAACACAAATTTCCCCCCCAAGTATATGTTGTCAATTAATAATCTAAAGAGTAAGGAGATTATGAAGTACCGTAGCTAATGTTGCATTCAGCCAATCTTCATCAACCTGTCAAGTGCATCTTCGCCTCGATTTAAAAAAAAAAAAAAAAAAAAAAACTATAGTAATATTCTTCACTTGTTTTCCAATCTTCCAAGGTATGCTTTGAAACGTTCTTCCAAGATTTTTGTTCGTCTTTTCATTAGCAATTCAAAGGTCCCTGCTGAGTTACATACAGCCCTCACTCTTACAGGTTTATAAATTTCTCCCACCGCTTACTTCCTCAACTCCCCTCACTACTGTATTCCTCCTCGTATTACCCATCACACTTTTGCCGCACACACAGGGGCCACCAAATTCAACGTGTATCCCCAGCTGTGTCACTAAGTCATTCCCTAATACACTCATTCACTCAGTGAGTCATTATAAGTTTTTTAGAGGGTGATTACCAGGTCTCATATGGGATGCTGAGGGGTGGCAGGTAGCTATCGGTGGTGTGTCTAGAGTGCGTCTGGGGTGTCTGAGGTGTGTCAAAGGTGCGTGTGGTATGCATTTAGTCGACTTCGCACTTGCGTCGTGCCAGAATAGCCGCAGATATGACAGAGAGGCAGAGCAGAGCAGTGGGCAGTTACCTGTACTGGGATGGCCTGTAAACCAGATGGATGTCATTAATTGCTTAATCAGTAAGTAATTATTTCTTTCCACATTATATTATTGCAGGGGTGGGTGCTACTATGAAATTTGTCATTTTTCTTGTTTCCATATACGTCTCATATCTACATTTTTGTTTTCCCTCCATGTACTTAGAAAAATAGTCTCGTGAATCCGCAGCAAACGACACTGATGGCAATAGTCCGTGGCCATAAAAAATAAAGTTATGTGTGTCCTGCTTCTCATCACCCACACTTATTTTCGAAATCCATTGAGAGAGAAAAGCTGGATCTGGCAACAGGACTTTTGAGGCCGACTGTAGATTCGCGAGTCGAGGTGTATTCTCAGACAAATTTACTATTGATTCCTCCTCATGACTCTGATTAGACTTTACAGGAAGAATTAGGAACACGGGTAGATCCTCCACTCTCCCTCCCTCGTCTTTCCTAGAAATACAAATCACACTTACGGCAGGGTATTGGTTGTGGGCGTGTTTGTGTATCAGGGCCCTGACTTACACACCGAACGAATGCATGTTATGCTTTGTTCCTGCACTAGCTGGAAGTTTTGCTATAGTCTGTACGAGAAAAGGTTCGCGAGGAAAATGTTTGTTTGTACAGCCCAGAAAAAGTTTAGAACCATCAACAAGATTTGGTTTGGTGTTCAGTTCTGGCTATGATCTTTCAGCCAGGTGTGAGGGGCAGGGTAGAAGGTGAGCAGAAAATAGAGCTCATGACAGAAACTACGGCTCACAACTAATAGTACGACTCATAGCAGAAACTACGGCTCACAACAGAAACTATGGCCCACGGCAGAAACTAGGATTCACAGCAGAAACTAGGGCTCACAACAGAAACTAGGGCTCACAGCAAAAATTTAAGCTCACAACAGAAACTGTAGCACTTTTGGAGATAACTGTCTCTTTAATATTTCTCCTCTTCTACTTGTCACTTTCTTCTATTGGCTAATGTTCTTCAGCTGAGAGAGGCTTGGTACTTTGCTCTGCCCACCCATGTTTGTCTTTCATATGATGCGTCTTAGTGAAAAGTGACAGACATACCCTAAGTGTAAAGTAGACGCAGTGGAATCGATAACAGGAGATTTTTTTCCCCATGACTAGACACTTCTCAACACATCTCAGTTTCTGACTTTAGCTTTCTGTTCATCAAACTTCCTATGCCTCTGTATCATTTTTTCTTTCTGTCCTGTTAAAAGATCCAATCGAGTTAAACCATTCAGTCCTTTGATATCTTCAGCATTTCATTTTGCTTCGGTCAGACAATTTTATCATTTTACAGAAACTGTTCGAATGAGCTGATCTGGCACGACCCTCATTTACCAGTTCATCTTAAAGAATCTCCCATAACTCTGATAAAGTTATCTGGAGACAACAAGAATAAACTAAAAAGACGACCTGGGGTTCAAGAGGTTAACATTCCTCTTTACCGTTTGGCTGCTACGGGCATTCATGAGCATAATAAAACCCTTCATCGTAAAGGTAAACGTGGAAGCAGATGTCGTGGAGCACTTAGCCGCGATGCTTATCCCCGTAACTTAAGGCTTTTGAGCTTGTGGCGAGCTGTTCACGATATTATCCCGAGATGGAAGGCCACTGCATATATTCAGGTTACCACAATTACCTCTCCAACTGTTACCCAAGGTACAGAGTTTGCCTACCAACCCACAAAGGATGGATTGACCCCTGACTCGAGTGCGTCAACTGCCCACACCAGGATTCAAACCCTGACACTATCGGGCCGGTAACCTCGCAGTCAGCGATGCCAACCACTCAGCCACCGCCGGAATAATATGCTTAGCTCTTTATCCTCGTCTCCAAACCTTAATCGTGGTACCTTTTTAACCTATCTGTTACCTTTGGGTTCCCTTCATCATGGGTAAAATAATCTGACGTTGGCCCAAGTACGATGCAGGGTAGACCATTCCCAGCCACATTTCTCTTGGCAACTCATTCTCGTCGGCTTAGGAGACTCTCACATAGGATGCTTAGCGATTTAGCCCGCATATTTCACCCTGACATTCTCTTTTATGCCATTAATACAGTTTTGATTAGAACATAGACATGGATATTCACTGCATAGAGTGCCTTGTTCAAAAATAAACTGGAAAAGAGGAAGTGCTACACCTTTTTACTCTAAATTGGCCCAAAATTGCCGTCTCTGCATCTTGAATACTGAGTTGTAGCAAATGACGGACACTAGAATAAGATGCTAGTCATGAAGAATCGCAATGGGAAGGACGCATAGCCATAGTATTGTGTTCCTCTGCCACTCAGCTACACGAAATAAGTTGCAAAAGGACGGGAATTTGGGCAACGTTAAGGGAAAATGGGTATAGCGATTTTAGAATGAATATAGATTGCATAAACTGTATACAAGAAAATATTTACGTAAACTGGACGGAAATAGGTGATAGTAACTGTAACGTGAACATATACCCCATCATCAGCGTCAGAGAAAATTTTTACCTGTCTTATAGTGAAATAAACTAGAAATGAGGAGGTGCTAGTAAAGAAATGCAGAGAGGAGATGCTAGTGAGGAGGTGTTAGTGAGAAGGTGCTAGAAGAAGGTGCTAGTGAGGAGGTTCTAGTGAGGAGGCTCTACAAGATACTGGTGAGTAGATGCTAGTGAGGAGGTGCTAGAAAAGGGTACTAGTGAGGTGCTAAGAATTGTTATCAAGAATGTGCTATTGAGGAGGTGCTAGAAGATGCTTGTGAGGAGGTGCCAAGAGAAGGTGCTTGTCACCTGCTTATTAGAAGTTTGTGAGGAGGCGCTAGTGAGGAGGTGCTCTTGAGGAGTTGCCGGAAAGAAGAGCTAGTAAGGAGGAGTTAGTGAAAAGTTGCTTGGAAGAGGAGCGAGGAGGTGTTAGTGGAAAGGTGCTAGGAACAGGTGTTGATTAGGAGGAACTAGTGAGGAGATGCTTATGAGGAGGTACTAGAAAAAGGTACTAGTGAGGAGCAGCTAGAAGGATGAGCTAATGAGGAGGTGCTAGTGAGGAGGTGCTTGTGGTCTCTTAATGGATGCAGATGAGAATATGCAGCTCGATTCTCTTATTCACTAATACACAATTTATAATCAATGGTTTATTCTCCTCTCCTCTCCTCTCTCCTGTCCATGCCATGTATACTTGTGAAATTATTTGTGCTCAGAGTAAAGAATTGACTCGTTACATAATATCCCCTGTCAAAACACACACACACACACACACACACACACACACACACACACACACACACACACACACACACACACACATAATCTTTTCTACTTGCATGTCCCTCACTTACTGTCAGATAGAGTAGGTTTCATTGTTATCCTTGCATTGATGTGATAAGCAGAGGTGGGAGTGAATGTTGACTCTCCACACGCGGTGAGTTAGAGTGCGTTATCAGTGAAGGTAACGTGGCTGAGCACGAATAATGGTTGATTACGAGACGAAAATAATAGTGTATGTGTGTGTGTGTGTGTGTGTGTGTGTGTGTGTGCCGAAAAGGGGCATGTATTATATCTTCACACACCATACTCCGCCCCTTCACACCGCCAAAGCCAGTCATGCTGCTTATCCCAGCTCTTTGTTTATATGTACACTCTTTCCATCTGCTCAGACTTTATTTTTTTTTTTGTAATTGGTTAATATTTTTTTTTTTTATTTGCGAAAAAGTGTGACAGTGTACTCGTGAATGTCGATGAATGTGTGAAAGTAACTCAGCCGACACGAGCAATTAGTTTTTCGTTTTCTTTATTAGTTTTTTTTTTTTTTTTTCACGGTACTCGTCTTTATTCTCATCCCATAATATTTTTCAGTTAGGGTGAGTAAATAATACAGGTCTTCTCTGTCATGAGTTTATTTATCATCACCAAAACCATCGCTACCTAGTATACATGTATTACAGTGGGGTGGGTAGGATACACGCACACACACACACACACACACACACACACACACACACACACAAACGCGCGTGCAAAGAGAAAAAATGCTATCAAAATGTTAATAATGCGTTTTTACTTGATCTATATGTACGGTATGCTTTAATGATAAGACTTATTGTATTTTTGTATGCATATTAATATTCCATTATTTCGTTGATAAACCCTCATTACTGTTACATATTCTTTTTTCCACGGCCTTCCTACTTATTCATCCTTAACCTCATCAATAGGCGACGAGTCTTTAAAATTTATTCTTGCTACCACGAAACGATCTTCTTTAACTTTAAACAGAGCTGCAATAGTGAAGGGGTTAATGAAGACTATATCTTACCCTCCCAGTTACAAAAGTCTCTCCAATGACTACTATACCCGTATCATCAGGTGGCAGAAAAAAATAAGCTATACCCGGGTTGAAGGGTTAATTTCTGGGAGGCACGCAAGAGGCAGCTGGACAGAGAAGCAGGTAAAGGGACAGGGCTTGGAATACGTGTGGGACGGCGAGGCAACTTAGATGGCAGGACTCGCTGCCTTGCACGGACAGAAACGAGTGGAGGCCATTGTGATGTTTATTTACAACCCCGGTAACCATACTCTATCTACAATATAAGGAAATTAACACTTTCGTAACTTCTTAAACATAACTACCGCATAATTTATGTTTTTTATCATCAGTAGGAATTTATAATTTCTCCCAACCTGCAAACAGACTCATTAGTATTTCTATGTCTAAAAATCTAAGAATATCTTGAGGACTTAAAGGCTTTTGGATTCGCTCTACGAATAGTTCGTAGGTACTGAATCATCTTTCTTTGCATCGATTTTTAAACTGTAAATATGGGTTCTTCATGGATGGCATCTTCATATGTTTCTTCCAGGCTCAGACCATCGTCCTTTTGAGGTTTCATTGAATCATTTGCTTTAAACTTGAACATCCAAAGCTTTTTACCAAGACTGCCACAAATATTCCAAACTACCCTTTTGGAATTTATACACTTCCATCTGTACCTTGTGCTCAAGTTTTCTCACTGGTCAGTCTCTAGCTGCTCTTCTACAAGGCCACTGTTCTAAACTTAAGAATAGATATTCTCTTCATGGTTCTGCAACATCACAAACTCTTTGCCATCATTCATAAACAATGTTCTTTGCTGTATACATCGTGCCACAGTTCTGCTTGCCTTCCGACCTGGCCGATAGCTGGGTGGAAATCATAGCCAGAGCTTCTGACGTATCTATCTATCTATCTAACTACCTAAACTATCTATCTATCTGTCTGTCTGTCTGCCTATCTATATATCTATCTATCTATCTTTCTATCTATCCTTTTATCTTTAGCCAGACTCGTTAATCCCGCAGGAGAGGCCACAAATAAATCGCCTCCATGCCGCCTCATCCTCTGCCATTTGACTGCCTTCCCCCAAGTCCACTCACACTCTCATGTATCTCTACTCAATCCCTGCATCTCATTCTCGTTCTCCCTCTCCCCCGCCACCTCAGTCACATACACATTTCATCCAGTGTTAAGGCGGTTTTTCATTCATTTGATAGACCACGTTGTTCATCCATCTGATAGACCACTCGAGGGACAGTGATATCATGAACTGCCTCTAATGAAGTCCGGCATAGTTTCAAGTTACCATCTTAGGAGAGTTACTGGATCTGAGTGGAAGATTCAGACTGTATTAAATGATGGAAATTTTCAGCAAAGCCCTTCAGTCATTTGGGGGGTGCTATACACAGTCTACTACTTTTTCATGTGTGTGTGTGTGTGTTTGTGTGTGTGTTGCATATATAATCGAAAACATGTCAAAAATCAATGGTGTGAGTTTCCTGAAACTTCGTGGTACCAGTATTTTACCATCATCATCATACGTATTTATCCACCCATAGGTGCGATGAGGTGGGTTCGGGAAAGCAAGGTAAATGGAAAAAATCACAACTGAAAAAATCTGTAATAAAATTCTTGCTAATATCTTTCATTCTGAAGCTATTAAGTTTTGATAGTAAGAGCAAAATTCGCAGAGATAAGAATGAAAAGAAGTGTGTCTCGGCATGCAAGCAGCTAACAACAGTTGAGCACGGGCGTATCTGAGTGTGTAAACCTTTGTCATTTAACGCGTTATGCGGCTGGCAACACAGCGTTCGTGCACCAACACTTTGTTCGGCTACTGCCAAGGATTTTGACGAAGTATTTCTTTTTACCATTTTGAAGAGGCTTTTTCTTAACTGAAGGGGTTAAATATAGCCTTCCTTAATCCAGTTAGTACAAGAGAGTTTTCCTAAGTTAAACGAAATCGTCCGATGGTAACAAGTATTATGCATAAAAGACATCCTCGTAGTGATGAGGTTAAGAAGCAGCTAATTGTTGTATTGCCACAGAGGGAGCTGACTTTTGACCTTCCCTCAGATCTTCTGGGCTAGCCTTTCCTCGAGCCCTTACACCTCACAAAGGTAATATGGGACAACGTATAAGGGAAATCTTGTAAGCTGAATGTAATAATCTGGCTGCACTAAGATAAAGCAAGAAGGAGCATAGTCATAAAGTACAACATCCACCCCTACCAAACAGTCTCAAGGACCGAACATTTGATTTTATCCTGTGACCTTTACCTTCTACGGACTGTCCTCAAAACCGAAGTACTTCATTTTTGCCTCATCCTTAACCTTTCAACCAAGTTTGATCCAGTTCGGATCAGATTTGTTCAAGCTGACCTCACACCGTGAGATGGACATTTGACCTTTCCCTGTGAACCTGACCTCTGATTGTCTGTGCTGAAAATTGCATCCCCGAACCCTACCACTGTGCCTGGTCTAAATCGAATAAAAACTCTCTGTGCGAGTGCTAGTGTAATTACTGTACGTACTCTGATGAAAAGTTAAGGATTTTGACTTGGTGGCGTGGCACCTTGTCCCTCATGTCCCTGTTCCTCGGATGTTTATTTTATCCTTGCCACCATCAGACCAAATTATTCATTGCAGGAAAGATCTCCAGCACTGAAGGGGTTAACAAAGGCTGCATCCAATACTTTCCTTTCGAAAAGTCTCTGAAGGTAGCAAGATTACATTAAAATTACATCATGAGACTGCAGTGGTTAAGTTAAACATGGTGTTGTTGCTCTTGGTCTATATTTTATTTACATGTTTTTCCACGGATCTTATGCAAAGGGAGGTGTTGTCGTTGTTATTCCTGTTTTCCATTCACAAATCGAATGTTTCCTTTGGACCAGTTAAATATAGTTATTGTTATTGTTGCTGCTGTTGCTGCTGTTGATGATGATGATGATATTGTCCTTAAATCCATCGGAATTGACTTAAGTTATACAGAGTTGTTGTTTCTGTTATATACTGTCCTACAGCATAGGTGCTATCCGATGTGGTGTTTGGTTGTTGATGATGATGATGTTTGTGTCGTTGCGGCTGTTGTTGTCGGTGGTAGCGTTGTTGTTTTTGTTGTTGTTCTTTGGCTGCAGAGACTGGTGCATGGTTCCGCTTCTAAGACACAGCGGCCAGCAGCGGTGTTGAAGTATTTCCCGGACATGCAGTCGAAGTGAGAGGACTCGTCGAGATCACCACTCGTGCAGACATAGTACCGGTGACAGTCAAAGGGATCTGGGGCAAGTGTCGCGTCCATTTCACATCTGGGAACGCAGAGATCACTATCGCCACAGCACTTGGTCGGGTCCGTAACGCACTTTGTCCCGTCAAACACTGGATGCTCGTCCGGACAGAAATGTGGCGTGCTCACCTCTCCACAGACGTAGTACTCCCCGCAGACGTGATAAGCTCTGCAGTCACTCAGGTCAGCTATGAGGTCCAGCGGTGATTGGCACTGGAAATTACAGGATTGGCAGCTGTCATCACAAAGGGCATCAGCCTCAGCCACGCACTCCATCACACCTGAGTCAAACTTTAACCCCGGTGGACATTCGAGAGGAGCATCCAAGGGCAGCCCGTCACCACCACAAAGGTAGTACCGGGAGCAGTTCTTTGGGTCCGGAACTCTGTCATATGGGTCCTTCCCGCTGCAGTCTGGCTCACAAGTATTGGACAACACCCCAGCGGCACACACCACCTGGACAGCCAGACAGCCACACATCACATTAATTTTCTTCCTTTTGGCATAGCTAATTATTTTTCATATAACTAAACATCACATCAGTTATCAGTATTAAGAAACTTTTCATTCATTCATTCATTGCCAGACGCCATGTATCCCAGACGGGGTGGCCAAGGGCTTAGAGTTAATTGTTTTACAGGAAGGGGCACTAATCCTCCACCAACCCCACTTGAGGTAGGGATGCCAACAGCATCTGGTGTTCCCAGGCGGTCACCCATCCAAGTACTAACCAGACCCAACGTTGCTTAACTTCGCTGATCAAACGGGAAGCGGTGTACTGAACGTGGTATGGCCGTTGGCAGTCACTCTTATCAGACCAAAGCACAAACACACACACACACACACACACACACACTTCCATCCTCCCTCCCTCACCCCCAGATAGGAAGCTTACCGCTAGGAGCACAGCCACCACCAGACGTACACACATGCCTCTGCTCTGTCGGACACTGCCCCTTGCGCCACCTCCCCGCCTTTATATACCTCAGCAAGGGAGGGAGTAGCCAATTGTCTCACTCTAACTCCCCACCTCGTTCACCCCAGTCTGTTTGTATCTGAGGCTGAAATGGGGACCTGGATTGGGAATGTGACGGTTGTGTCTCATAGCCTGTGGAGGACTGGGACTCCGGAAGGATCTCTCCTTTTCCATAATGTAACTCGAGTAGCCTATAGGCTGTAAACCTAAATCTTCATCGGCCCTACATCCCAGTACTGCAGATTATGGTGTGTGTGTGTGTGTGTGTGTGTGTGTGTGTGTGTGTGTGTGTGTGTGTGTGTGTGTGTGACTTTTATAACACTTTTAGGTATTGCGATAATACCACATATTAACCTCTTGGCTTCGATGACTCATTAATCTACTTTATTCCTGCTGCCTCCAGTCAATTCTATTCAACTCATGGAAAATACTTCTCTTCCCGTAGGCCTTGCTTAAAGCTGTGTCTAATCCCTCCCTTTTGAAAGCTTTCTCCTTGGCAGTTCAAAATCGTCTGGAGGTCGCAAGAATTAAAACAAATAACACCTCATCGGTTTGAAGGGATTCATCTTTCGAAGCAGCCACAAACTCGTATCTTTCATGTATGCAGCTGGAGGAAGGGAGAAGGGCGGTGGTGCAGTGGTTAGCACATCTAGTTCACAACAGGGAAAGTACGAGTTCGATTCTGGGGCCGGTAAGACAAGTGACCACAGTTTGTTTTCACCTTGTCCGTGTTCACCCAGCACCGCAATCCGGGACCTCGAAGTAACATCGACTGTTAAGGGGTCACGCTGTATGGGAAGACTGGGACTTAGAAAAACTGATGTCTCTCTTCTTAACTCTGTGCAGTTGATAGGCAATTGTCGAAGTCTTCTTTTGATCATCTCTGGAACTCCGTCTGCCTTTCCCTCTGACTGTCACATTCATTCTTTTAATTCGTCGACTCCGACGATGCATTTCCTTTTATTTCACGCAATTTTATTTCTCTCTGGACAGAATATTGAAATATGAGATGTTAGATGTACACTTAAATTCGTTTGACCCTTCAGCACAAGAGGTCTCCCCAGAGCTGAACTGGCCAGCAATCAAGAAGTCGTGAGTTCGATATCCGCGCCGTCCTTCAGATGCTTGGGCAAGGTCTTCTATACCGCAGCCTTGTTCGTACCTAGAACTGAAACACGGACCTGGACTGTAAAGTTAACGGTTGCGACTGCGTGAGGACTGGTACCGGGTATTAGGGAAAAGAAGTCCTAATGAACTTGTGTAGTTGATAAGTATTAATGAAAACCATCTTCTGCGGTCTCGCTATATTGTCGCGATCCCAGCTAGTGGTTATTGATAAAATCTGCTTTCTGAAAGGACGCGAGTTTGGTCCCAGGCAGAAGCAAAGGGGATTTCCATTCCCCCCCCCCTATTTTTATGGTACATTACATTACCTAAACGCCCACAAAGTACATGTCATAAATACACGGCATTCAGTATTCAGTATGACAGTACGTCTTAGCATCGAGGTGGTGACATGTGAAAGTGTGTGATGTAAGAAGAGTATTGGGGCTTAGGGAAAGGACCGTCAAATTTATGCTCAGTCTCTCTCTCCCTCTCTCTCTCTCTCACACACACACACACACATACACGCACACACACACAGACACACACACACACACACACACAGACACACACACACACACACACACACACACACACACACACACACACACACACATATGCAATCACACACACACACACACACACACACACATACACACATATGCACTCTCACACACACACACACACACACACACACACACACACACACACACACACACACAAAGGCTTAGCAGTGATGAAGACTGAAGCAATTTCCATTCACCTCCTAATTCCTTCAATTCGAGGAGTAGATAATTATTTATTCTTGCTATCACTGCACGATTGTATTCAACTTAAAGGTGATCTGTAGCAGTGAAGAATGTTTTCCCCTCTCCATCGAAAAGTCTCCTCTAAGTTGTTTAAATCGCCCGGAGAAAGCAATAATAATATAAGGGAAAAAAAGTAACCGAAAACAAAGTAGAAAACACAGTGACATCTTGTAACACCTTGTTCTTGCTGACGCTGGAGGAGTTTGTTTAAATCCGGAGGAGACTTCCCGTCGCAAAGTGTTTATCCCTTCAAACCAATATCATAATCCCTGATTACGAAGCAAGAGTGGGCTTTGTGTGTGTGTGTGTGTGTGTGTGTGTGTGTGTGTGTGTGTGTGTGTGTGTGTGTGTGTGTGTGTGTGTGTGTGTGTGTGTGTGTGTGTGTGTGTGAACAAATTAACTAAAAAAATAATAATAGATTTAGACCAAACTTGGTTCATGGTTAAGGACTTTAACAGGAACCAACTTTTTTAAAAATAGAAATTGGTCAAAGTTCAGGAATACATGGCTAAATCAGCTTCAGCAATTTTTCTTCTATATAATATGCCAAACTTCGAGAGAGCGTTGAGGGTAAGGCAAAAACGAAGAGAATCAATTTGGAGAAGCATCAGACAAAGGTCAGTCTCAAAGGACAAGATCAGAGTTGGACCCGAGTGTGTTTGTGTGTAAAATTACTAAAATAATTTCAATATAACTGGGACAAAATCTGGTGGAAGGCCTGAAAGTCATCCAGAGGGCTGACTTTTTCTTTTTATTAACTGTTGGTAAAAGATCAAGTTTCATGACAAGGATAACTTAAACATTTTTTTTTATCCAAATTAAACCAGACTGGATTGAAGGGTTCAGGGTAAGGCAAGCATGAAGAAGTTGGACTTTGAGAACAACAGATCAAAGGTCACATATTAATATCACTTCAGAACATCCAGTCAGAGGTCAAAAACAGTGGGTAAGGTTAAATGCTAAGGTCACATGACAAAGTCCTTAAACTGTTTTGATATGATTCGGAACAAACGTGGTAGAATGAATGAGGGTAAGGCAAGGGCGAAAGGATTTGGTGTTGGGAAAAAGTTAATTAAAGGTCAAGGTCACAAGCCAAGGTCAAAGTTTGACCAGTGCATCTTTGTGTGAACAAAATAACTATGGCAGTTCTTGTCTATTTTGAATAAATATTGGTGGAAGTGTTGGGGGTCACCCAAAGGATTGATATATTGTTTTGGGAACAATATGTCAAACATCAAGGTATGATGGCAAGGTCAGTTTAAACTGTATTTTATTTAGACTAAACATGATGTTGATGGAAAGATTCAGGGTAAAACAAGGATAAATATTTCGAGATTTCGAGAACAATAAGTCGAAGCTCAAACCCAAAGGACAAAGTCAGATGTTCGGCTCATAGACCAGTTGGTGCGCGCGGGTGTTGCACTGAGTGTTCCATCTTGTATTCTTACCATCTGCATGCTGTTTAATTCAGGTCAGGAGAGATATCTTTAACTGGAGAGGTTAGATATGTAACATTTAATAACCCCTTTGGTGCCTTAAGTCTTCCCTAGCTATGCAGATTTTTCTGAAGGCGGAGAGAATTAAATGAATATACGTCATCAGGGCGACGTAGTTAAAAGAAACCAGTTGATAAGATGACTGGTTCAGTAACCTATCTGTCGAGGAGTAACATTCTGAACACTGTAAATATTAGCTATGGTTATATTTTAACTGGGTTAAATTTAGCCCTCCACCAGAGTAAAGCTTTTGCTCTGATGACACAATTTTTCAATACACTCAACCACCAGACGTATTTACTACAACAAAAAGGACCTCCATTAATATACTATAGTTAAGGTTACATCTAACCCTTTTCTCAAATAAGTCTCTCCTAAGCTAAATAAGATCATCTGTAGAAATCAATCGATCAATCAAGAAAGGGCAAACGCCGCAGGGCACACAGCCTCACCCACCATCTGACTCCACCTACGTGGGTCCCTTTGTGCAACTCTCCAGACAGAGACTCTTCCTCCTCTAATTATCTCCCGAAAGGAGTGATCGACCTACTCCGGCCATGAGTTACGTGGCCTTCCCCTTGGCCTCCTCCACACTGAGTTAACTCTTTCAGAGATCACCTTGTGAGCAGGATCAGCCTCAGGAAAACAGGCCACCTGCCCATATAGCTGGAGTTGGCACTGACGTATTATGTGGGTAATGGGTCTCGATTCAGTCTTACGGAGTAGTCGCTCGTTACGCACCCGGTTGTACCAGCGATATACAACGATCCCGCGAAGACACTTAGTAGCAAAGGAGTCAGTTTGCTCCTTCAAGTCACTGTTTGGTGTCCATGTCTCACAGCCATAAAGTAAGACTGGGAGCATCAGCGCCTTGAAGATGCGAACATTCGTCCTTCTACACAAATAATGCAAGAAGAAAATTAAAATGACATCCTCGGTGAAAGGGTTTATAAGACAGTTTCAACCCTCGTTACTGGTAGAAAATTAATTAATGATAAATACAAGTTTTGCCGCTAAAACATTAAACTTTGGGTTTGTGAACGTGTATATGTAATGATTCAACATTATAGCAACATTTCTGCGGCTTCCCAACTTGATAATCTATACATAACTTTGTTTAGTGGATATTTACATGCCCTGCAGGCGTATGTTTACGTAATGTCCAATGCACATAATCACCTGCTTTGTTACCTCCGCCAACGAAGTTAGATAAGGTTATGTATTCATCCATGTTTGTCCGTCTGTCTGTTTATCTAGACTATACAGTATCTCCAAAAGTTCTCAGTGAATGTCGATGAAATTTGTTGGAAGGGTGAGCCATGGCCCAAGAAAGAATTGATTAAATTTGGTGTAGGATCCGGACCCTATGTATTCCACACAATATCTCCACGGATCCGGATCCGGATTCTTTTTAATGGTAATGGCATTGGTGGAGGTATGCGCTCTCTGAATGCTCTCTAGCTTTATAATCTGCATTCAAATGGTGATGTCTATGTGTTCTTGTACACTTCCCAAAGGGAGATTATTTTGTTTTGTTTTGCTTTGTTTTTCTGTGTCGTCGTCATTCATACCAGCGCTTGTTCCTACGCCATAACGACTTAATTTCTGATTTGATTGGCCTTGAAATTTACTATGCATGTGCGGGTCCTTTCAGACATCTGAATTACACCCAGGAAGAAAAGCACAAGCCTTGTTCCATCCTTCCCTTATGACAGGTTACTGTCCTGGATCACTCATTGATTATTATTATTATTTTAATTATTATTATTATTCCTGTTACTGGTATTGTTATAATTAATATCTTCATTATTACTAAAACCTGAAACATACCTATGGGAATTATTATTACTATTATTATTATTATTATTATTATTATTATTTTATTATTATTATTATTTTATTATTATTATTTTATTATTATTATTATTATCATTATTATATTATTGTTGTTTTTATTTACTTTAAAAATGCGATATTCCAAAGGCCATTTGACCTAGATCCGTAAAACTTGGTCTTCATAGTCAAGCAGCTGTTTGCTTCTTTTGGTCATATATGGTGGCCGTCCATCAAACGGATCTCCGGATATTATCTGGATCACAAAAAAGTGAGTCAGCCACGCTACCTCAAGAACCGCCTTAGCTAGGAAGCTTATTCTTGCTACAAAATAGCCTTGAGGCAGACGCAGGCCGGAAGGGAGTATTGTTGCACTCGGTTGATTTTTCTATGGGATTGCCTTGGGTAAAAAATTGGGCTTTTCCAGATATTCCAGATGTCACCTAAATTTCCATGAAGGATTATAGTTAAAGTCATCAAACTTGGTGGGCTTATAGAATACGATGACCTAAGGTGACATGCACAAGACCAGTGGCCATGACATCGCCTGGGGTCAAAAATGGGACTTTTTCCTGATATTCTGGATGTCACCTAATTTTCCTTGAAGAATTTAAGCTAGCGCCATCAAACTTTGTGGACTTATACACTGTGATAACTTAATGTGCGTCCACACTTGCGGCATTTGGTCTTCAGACAAGTTGAAAACACTGCCCTAAACACCACAGTCGCCATTTGGATCTACAACAATGTAAGCAACAGTGTGTGTAAAAATACTGGCAATATGTTGGCACCAAGAGACGACTTAGTGAGGCCGTCCACGCTTGGTCTCTGTAGAAGTGAAGGTCATGTCGGCGTGCGAGGACGCCTTGGCGGCAGCTGCAGCGGTTGTTGTTTTGTGTGGGCATCGGAGGAGACGCCGACGTAGTGTCTGGGCGAGACCGTCCTTAATACATAACAGGACCAGTGCGGGATAGCTGGGTCTCGTGCACAGTTTAACAGAGGATGATGCCTGTCTTTTGCCACCTACAGTATAAGAAGGAGTATTTCATAATTTCATTCGGATAGCCAGATCTGATTTCGGGCATTTGTTGCGCATGATTGACATCCATATAAGTAAACATGACACAAACTTTAGGCAGCCAATATCGGCAACAGACCGCCTTGCTGTGACATTTCGGTTTCTGGCGTCAGGTGACTCCTACAGCCCCTCGGCTGCACGTTCAAGATGTCCAAGCAAGCAGTCAGTCCGATAGTGCCAGAGGTATGTGATGCACTGATCACAGCTCTCAGTGGGTACATTAAGGTAAGAGAACTTCATATAATAATGCAGTATACTGAAATGGAATTATGATCAAATTGATAATAAACCATGTACCTTGAATACTCTTTAATAATTATACTAATGCCAGAGACCCCCAACACCACATGCTGTTGAAAGCAAACCACTGGCTCCTCTACGCCTCATTAGCTCCATTGCCAGATTTTCTCTCTTTTGTTTTCTTCAGTTCTCTTGTGAAATGAGTAATTTATTCATGTTTTTTTTTTTTTCTCCACCTTTCTCCACCTTTAGAATTTGTGCAATCTCACGCCATGCATCTGCCCTCATAAATCTGTGCTTGTAATGTACATGGATGGGATCCCAGAGTAAAGTGTGTCCGCGGGAACTGTCTATTAATTGTACCGTCTGCTCTCTGGTCCACTCCATTGTTTGCTCCGTAGTCCAACCTGAGTACCTGGCGCCGCCGCTGTTGGTGTGTGTATGTGTGTGTGTCTGCCCAGATATCTCCCCCAACCACATTGACTCGTCCGCACCAGCGTTACCAACATATCACCTTCAGATTAGTACCAACATGTCTGCAACACTGTATCACTAACAGCTTAACAGGCTGTTGCCTACAATATTATATTTTGTGTTTTCGACATGTTTTGTCGCCAGTGTGAACGCATC
This sequence comes from Coenobita brevimanus, assembly GCF_032717465.1. Classification (NCBI taxonomy): domain Eukaryota; kingdom Metazoa; phylum Arthropoda; class Malacostraca; order Decapoda; family Coenobitidae; genus Coenobita; species Coenobita brevimanus. The sequence continues at coordinate 24,257,773 of NC_137010.1, read as the reverse complement.
TTTAAGGTGAGATGCACAGCATCAGTGGCCTTGACCCCAAAGTCCCTATATAGTTTGACTTCTAGTATGCAATGGCTGTGGAAAGTTTTTCTTCATCAAAATTGTCCTTGGACAATTTTACTGTGTTCTAATTTTAAAACTGTGATATTTCAAAGGCTATTTGTCCTAGAGCCTTGAAACTTAAACTTCGTCGGACATGTCCGCTTCTCTTGGCTAAATATGGTGGCAATCCGTCAGTCGGATCGCCACATATTATCCAGAACAAAGAATAGTTTGACTTTAGAACCTGTTAGGTTGTATAAACATCTTTTATGTAATCAAAGTTTATTTATATCAAACAAAGCTGTTCTTCTGTAGTAGCATAATCACATAAATTGTTTCCTAACTCCCTTTAGTCTGGTAACGCACTTTTCACTTATTTCTTGCTATATCCAGATTTTTATTCACTTACAGAGAGACTTCTAAAACTGAAGATGTTATAATTAGATTTCATTTACCCTTTCCCTACACAAAGCCTCCCCAAAACTGAATACATTTATCAGGAGGTGGCAGGACTAAACCAAATAAAGCATGACATCCAGTGGCACAGAACAGTGATGATGAAATAATTATCTGTAAAGTATCGCAAGTACACAGGCTATGGTACACATCAGGGATTATGAAATATTTTGTTAACATATTTTATACCGGAAATCTGGATAAATTGTTGTGCTATACTGCAAACAGATTAACATGGTTCACTATGATGATGCATTAGTTATATTCATCGTGGCTGTCTCCTGGCTATTTTATTCAACTTGGTTTCGTGGTAGGTGGTGGCGACCATCATCCACCCACTTGATGTATTGCTGCCTACTTCTTCTTTAGCTTTTATCGTTCTTTTTCTGTGCCTACCATACTCCCTTCCTCTTTCTCACATCTTTCCTGTTACTTCTTATTGCTTTTTTCTCCTTTACAGGTGGCTTTACATTGAGTGGCAAGTTCAATTGCTTCCTGTAAGCCAAGAAACCAAATACAACTCTGGGTGGTAACCATATAACCAAATCATACGTGCTCTCTACGTGTCAGCAAGTGGGTTGGTGGAGGGTTATTGCCCCTTCCTGTAAAACAAATAACTCAGAGTCAAATGGCTACCCCTTACAGGATTATGGCGTCTGAGAATAGATAGATATATTGGAAATGAACTTCATTTATGATGGGATTACTCAACTCTGCATCTCTCTACGGTTCGAAAAGTCTTCCAAAAGTGAAGAAAATCGTCTGGATATGGCCAGAAAAAAAATAAAAGTTACCTCATACGAGTGGGGAGATAAATAGCTAGTAAATCTTGGCCTTATAGGGTGAGAAATTTAAGCCATGCTAGATGAACTCTGGCTTTGGGCAGCTGGTAACAAAAGCAGTCTACACTTATAACTTGAATGCTCCACAATGATATGTCTTGCAAGGAGAAAATAGGTTAGGTCAGGTCACGCCAGGCCAGGTCAGGTCAATTGTTGACGAAGTTGAGAGAAAATGACAAGTGCAGCAGAATCAAAGAAGCCTATACTCAACGAAATTTAAGCTCTTCAGTGCGATGACGTAAAACAATTTTTTTTTTTTTTTGTAAGACTATATTATCAGATATAAGGCACCAGCTCTTGTTCTGAAAGGGATATGAATGTTATCCACTGACTCCTTCAATAAATTAAGCATTTTTATTCTACCCTTGCTTCATTACGCAGATATTATTTTTCAGATAAAGAGACCTGTCATTCTTAAGGAGTTACCGGCTTAGAAATTAACTACAAGGTCAGTTGGGAGAGGAAGGAGGTCAGGTATACAGATGTTAAAAAGCATTCTCTATATTTAAACTTTTAAAAAATGAGCTGTGGCACTGACTTGAATACTGAGCAATGTGTGAGTGATCATGAAGGGGCCACAAACACAGCCACTCGTCTTCTTTGTATCATGGGAATGGGCTGTAATATAGTTAACAATAAAGGAGGAGGGATGCAGAAAGAATAAACTGGGTCCGGATTAAAGACAATGTCTCGGGTACACTGACTCAGGGCACCTAATAAGCCACTGCCGGTGCACTGGTAGTAGTAAGACTGACAGGTGTGGCACAAGCAGTAGAAATCTTCAGCAGGACAGGAAAAAGACATGACACGGTCACCCGTAGTTTTCTCAACAGCTATCGTAGTTGTCTTCCCACCACCAGCATTTGTAGAACTGCATATTGTGGTGGTACTGAACCCTGCTGGGGTTTAACCTCTTCTACCAGGTGTCTAGAAACCGATATTACACAGGTTGGTACATGGCTCTGTCTCCGGAACACAATGTCCGGCAGCAGTGTTAAAGTATTCCCCTGCCTCACATTCGAAGTGATAATCTTCATCGATCACGCCATCCACACAGATGTAGTATTTATGGCAGTCTAAAGGGTCTGGTGCTTGGATTACTCCTGATTCGCACACAGGTGTGCAGAGGTCGTTACTGTCACAGCATTTGTTCCTGTCTGTAACGCAGTCTGTTCCATCAAACACTGGCCTGTCATCAGGGCAGTAGTATGGCCCAAGCTTCTCACCTCCTGGGCCACAAATGTAGTATACGTTGCAGTCATTTGGATCAGCAATGATATCCAAGCTCCCATTACAATACAGGGGGCAGGCATTCACTACACAACTGTCATCGCATACTCCATCAAGTGCACATTCCATTATTTCAGTGTCAAATATATTCCCATCTGGACAAAGGAGAACAGGAGGATCAGAGGGAATTGCGACCTCCACACAGACGTAGTACTGGGAGCAGTTCTTTGGGTCCGGGACTTTGTCGAATGGTTCCTTCCCGCTGCAGTCTGGCTCACAGCTCTGGGACATCACCCCAGCAGCACACACCACCTGTAGGGGCAAACATTCACACATCTCACAGTAATTTTGTAGCCTGTTGCACAAAAACAATCCTTAATTTACCCAGAAATTACACATACATCAGAGCATGTCCCATGAATTCTTAATCCTCTTGAAGGAATTTACTCTTTGAAAACTAGATGTCACTCTACAGGTTAATAAAAGGATCTGGCTGTAGCAAACATAATACAGTATATATATTTTTTCGTCCCAAAACAGTTACTGGGGTTGTTTAAAACCCTTATCGGATGGTAAGCCACTTCTGAACTGAATAAAATCGGCTGGTTTTAACAAGAACAAGATAGGTAAGATTTCTCACTTCTTCAAAGAGTTAGTTTTCATTTCTCAGGAGACCCTGTGCCTGGTACAATTAATGCTTGAACATGATTCTTCGTAGTGCTGCCTTTGCCCCCTTAATCCGACGACGAAAATTGCATTTTATTCCTACTGGTTTTGGAGAATCAAAGTTTAAGAAAGTTCTTTTATCAGTGAAGATGTTACTGAATCTTAAATCAAACCCCCCAAAGATGAATAATATCGGCTGAAAGTAGCCCAGATAAAACTGAAAATTCGTCCGGAGAAGTGTCATATTAACAGCTAAACTGTGAAGAGAGATGGTATTCAAAACATAGAATGCTTGAATCTTTCTGAACTATGCAAACTTATCTGGTAGTAGCCTGAATGGGAAGGGTGAATCAATGACAGGGAAAAGGCAACACCAAGTAAATTACTGTAGACTGCTAGTGTAATCCAGTAAAATAAATAAACAGAAATAAAAGTTTAGGACTTTAGCCCCAGACAACACACATCGAATCAGGACCTCACATCACACATAGAACGACACAGATCCAAACACCACATTAAGAACATCAGGTCACACTTAGAACCATACATATACTCACATAGGACACACAACCGCACACCACACACAGAACAACACACCACACACAGAATCAAACACTATACCACAAACCACACACAGAACTACACACTACAACTCAGACCACACATCATGCATAGGAATGGAAACTACACAGACACAGACCCTCACACCACTCATAAAGCCACAAATCAACACATGGAACCATACACCACACACAGAACCACAACATACACAAAATTACACGAGCTATAAAATAATTAAAAACACAAAACCACACACTGCCTATTGAATCAGGCACCCCACACCAATCAGCCACACACTACAGGCAGAACTACAGACCTCACACCGCACATACAGCCACATGCCTCTCACAGCATGCAAAACTACATACAGTTCTACAAACCACGCATACAGTACAGTCATATACCTCACACCATACAGAACCACGCACCACACACAAACAACCACGTGCCACACACCACACAGAATCACACACCACGTCACACCACAACCTACATTGTGAACCAAGTACCACACATAAATCCCCGTCATAAGGAAACACATTAAATCCAGATCCACACACAATATATTGATCCATACACCACGTACAACCATACACCAGGTAGTGGACCACACACCACAGTCATACATCACACAGAGTACAACATACCCATTCGTTGAGCCACACACACCACACATTCAACAAGACACACCACACAAAACCACATAGAACCACGCACATCACAAGGAACCTCACACCATGGATAGAAGCATATCTCATACACCATACAGAACCGTGCATTGTACACAGAACCACACACCACATATCCAAACACCAAACACAGATTCAATAACCACACATGGAACCTTACACCACACAGAGGCAAACGACACACAGAATCCGACGTCACACAGAACCAGACATAGAACCAAGCAACACACAGCCCCCCCACACACTGTGCAAGAAGCCATGCATAGAACCTGTCGATTTATCACTCAGTCCTTTTTTGCCACATCAGGAATGTACAGGTGTTGGACTAGGCTGCTCATATCAGACAGTTAGGTCACCAGCCTCACTCGTCACTGAGTGCCTTTCATTGAGCAGTAAACCCCAACCATCCCCCTGAAGTAAACCCTCATGGCTCCAGTTCAGTTGGAATGCTTTAACCAACAATGTCACTTTAAGTCATGTAACTATAATGTTATCACCCAACGTAGTAAATAGTTTTCCGGGTTTCAGGAAGCCACTTGGTATGTCACAAAGAGCAGAGTCACCTGAAGGCAACATTACATCTAGTGAACGGATGAAGGATGCCCTTACCTACCACATACGCCTTCACCTATCCCATAGCACATAGACGTCGAACACAAACAGAACCAAATATAATACTGTACTACACATCACACAAGACCTTACGCTACACAGAACCATATGCATTGTAGGACCTCGTGTTACACTGAATCACGTAGAATGCAAATAATTAAACCTTTTACACAACTCCAACATAACCCCACACTTACCCCTTACGACACAAAAATCACCTCACATCCACACAGAATCACACACCACACAAAACTGCATTCCACACACACAAATTCACAATACACAAAGGGACACACAACTACCCACCACATTCTGAACACGATATACCGTCACAAAGTACATGCACATACACACCTCCACACCACACTGCACACAGAATCACACAACACAAACACATCCACCCGTCACATACAGAACACTACAAATTTTCATATACCACATATACACTTGCCTCCAGACTTCACAACATCCCACACAACAGTCCATTCCTCTGACTTTCACCACATCTTTGCAAACCAGGCACACATCCCAGTACACTTTTCACACTTTACCACACCATGTTCCGCCCCCCTTATCTCCGGTATATCCTTCTACTTATTTCATTTCACCTCCCCACACTCCGTCGGACCCTTACAAACCAATTTCTACCACCGTAGCCTCCTCTGCATCATACAACACCTCCACACATCCCGTCTTCTTTCTTTCCTTTCCCCTTCCCACCCTGAAGGGCATGTCCCAACACCAAACGCTCAGTCCTCCACACTCAGTCATACCGTCAGGGTGACTGCTACAAACAGACGTCGATTCATCCTAAAGATTCGAAATACACTGCCTGCAGCCCCACCTCGCTCATAGATATACCCCAATCACTGCCTTTCGACAACCACAGAGGGGGAGGTTCCCATTGTGAGATGAAATAAAAGCAATTATCATTACACTGTCCGAAGTGTTCAAGCATACTGCACACACACACACAAACACGCAAACACACACACACACACACATATATATATATATATATATATATATATATATATATATATATATATATATATATATATATATATATATATATATATATCCATCCATCTATTATCCAATCCTACACTGCCCCATGAGGAGCGTAGGAGCCCCGAGTTAAGCAGTTGGTCCCGACATTTAAGATGAGAGTGACCAGCGTCACTCATTCCTGAGTGTCATTACATGAGCAATCAACCCAAACCATCCCTTGGATATAAACCTTCACCGACTTAATCCGATTGGAGCGCAATAATTACCCACTAAACCACCAGGTGCCAAAATTTGGTTATATGGTTACCACCAAGCGTAGTGAATGGTTTCCTGGTGTACAGGAAATCATTTGGCTTGTCACTCAGTGTAGAATCACCCACAGGCTGAAGGAAGAGTAAAGAATGAAGGAAAGAAAGACAGAAGAGGGAGTGTAAAGTCACCCGTAGGCAGAAGGACAAGGAAAGAATGAAGAAAAAAAAAGACAGAAGAGGATGAAAGGAAAGAAGGACGGAGGAGAGGAAGGGGCAGACACCCGACAGCAGCACTACATCGAGTGAGTGGATGGTAAGCGCCCCTACCTACAACATAGATAGATAGATAGAGAGAGAGAGAGAGATAGATAGAGAGAGAGAGAGAGAGAGAGAGAGAGAGAGATAAATAGATAGATAGATAAATAGATAGATAATCGTATATTTATGCATATATATGTAATAATAATAATAATAATAATAATAATAATAATCTGGCCTTTTGTTTCTCAAAAGCGCCAGTTCTTCCTTTTGGGAATTCACTAGCGCTCGACACACATACATTATTTTTACAATTACAAGAATTGTGACATTTCTTGTATATAATACAAGCTACATCATATATACATGAAAGTGGCAATAATTAAACCCTATAATCATCCGTCATAGTACCTCTCTCCAGGTCGTAGCATTTTGAAAAAAGAAAGGCTTTCAGCTGTCTCTTAAAGGATTCAGCAGTAGAGAGTTGTCTTATGGACAATGGCAATCTGTTATATAATCTAGGGGGTCTATATGCAAAAGAACGATCAGAGAAAGATGACTGGTGAATGGCTCCTGGCTCATCAAGACGCAAGGAATCATCTTCACTGCTTAACATCACACCCGGGCGTGTCGATGGGAGCTTTAACAATTCAGCAAGATACTTCGGTTCACCAAACTTAAGAACCTTGAATGTAATAAGACACAGTTTAAATTCAATTCTAGCCTTTACTGGTAACCAGTGCAACTCAATCAGATACGGGGTAGTTGAGGTTCTTGGGGGGAGACCAAAGATAAGCCGTGCTGCCCTGTTCAACACAGACTGAACTTTTGTTAGTATATTATTTGGAAGACCAACCCACAGTGAATTACAATAATCAACACGAGACAAGACCTCTGCATGGACCAATATTAAGAGGCATTGTCTATTCAGGAATCTTCTCACAGAGTACAGATTTCTGATATGCAAGTTACACCCTCTTACAACCTGATTAATGTGTTCTTTGTAATTTAACTCAGAATTAAAATAAACACCCAAATTTCGAACAGAACTGACTGGATGCAGCTGTGACACGCCAATGTTCAAAGCCAGGGCATTGTCAGTGTCATCACCCCTTCTGTTTCCTCTAATGATGATGATCTCAGTTTTACCATCATTCAGCTTAAGTTTCCTCTTAGCCATCCAAATCTTAATATCAGACATTAGAGATTCAAACTTTATCTTAGTATCGTTGATATCTGACATCTTAACATAGAGCTGGGTGTCATCAGCATAAAAATGATAGGACACATCATGAGCATCAAGTAGAGACGATAAACTACTTATGTAGATAGTAAATAGAATTGGACCCAAAACTGATCCTTGAGGGACTCCAAATAGAAGAGGAGCAGAATCAGAGCTAGCGTAATCAACAACCACTCTCTGAGATCTGTCCAACAGATACGACTTAAGGAGCAAAAGGGCACTATCACGAATGCCATAAAAATACAGATCATCCAACAATAGTTTATGATCTACTGTATCAAAAGCTGCAGACAGATCCAAAAGAACTAGGAGAGAGGACATCCCACTACAAGTGTTTGCCACCAAGTCACTCTGAATCCTTGTTAGTGCAGTTTCAGTCGAATGGTATTTTCTGTATGCTGATTGAACAACAGGAACAACTCTGTTGTGTTCCAGGAGTGGTAAGAGTTGGTCGAGTATGGCCCGCTCAATAATCTTGGATAAAAAAGACAAGTTAGAGACAGGACGATAATTTGTCATGCTCTCGACATCAAGGCCAGGTTTCTTAATTAGGGGCCTAAGCAAAGCACGTTTCTCAGACTGCAAAAAATTACTTTCTAAGAAGCATCTATTTATTATGTTGCAGATAAAGTCTGCAGCATGCTCATACACATCAGGCAGTTGTGACATGTTACATGGATCGAGTGAGCAAAATGTTTTATTAAGTTCTCTGATGTAACATTTGACTTTGTTTACATCCAGTGGATGAAATGTTGAAAGCAAATGATCCCCGGTGCACCGTGGCTGGAAGTCAACTGAGTACGCTTCACTAGGAGGACTGCTATCTAAATCACTTCTTATGCGAGATATCTTACTTGTAAAAAATGAAGCAAAATCAGAAGCCAATTGGGCATCAGATAAAGAAGTTGGTTTAACAATTACATTCCTCCGACCAACCAAATTGTTCACAACTGCAGACAATTTTTTTTGATCACCATCACATGAATCAACTTTATTTTGATAATACCTAGCCTTTTGGGCTTTTACAGTGTGAACGACTACTCTTCTCGCAAAAACATAACGCAAACGAGTTACTTCAGTCCGCTGCAAGCGCCACTCACGCTCTGCCCTTCTACGTTGTCTACGCAAAGAATTAATGGATGGACCATACCACGGAGAATTATCACGTACAGTGATTGTTTTTACTACCTCAGGACAATAATGGTCAAAAATTGACCTGAGCTCGTTGTTGTAAATATCAACCAATTCACCAGAAGAAAGACTTGAAGAATCGATGGAGTTTAAACGTTGATCAATTTCAAAACACATCAACTGGCGGTCAACATTGTTGTAATTTCTGAACCTGATGACCTTTTTATATGAAGGGGATTTCGGGACACCAAAACAAAGAGTGATCAGAGCATGATCAGAGATGAGGGGGTAAAATGAGTCAACCTCCACATCTGATACGCGCTTGCAACCAACAGAGGACAAGATCAAGTCAAGGACATGTCCTGAGACATGAGTTGGATTACTCACATGATTGAAAAAATTGTTCTGGGTGATCAACTCAAGGAATTCTGAAGAAAATTGGTTTGACTCTGGACTGTCAACCCAGTAATTGAAATCACCACAAACAAGAAGTCCTCCAGGTTTAAGAGAAAACCCTTCAAGAAACTGCCCAAACTCCTCCATAAAACCTCGATCTCTGCCCGGATGACCTGGTCGATAAACAATTGCAATTCTAATGGTATTCTGATGGAAATTTATTAATACTTCCATAAATTCAAATGATGATGGGGTCAGGTCTGAGTCAATGAGAGAAACGTTTGCAAGTGCTGCCGAATAGATGAATGCTACGCCTCCTCCCGGATAGTCAGCAGCAGGCCTGGGAATACTAATAATAGAATGTGTCTTAGGCAAAGCATTACGAATAATATCGATATCAGACTCATACAACCAGGTTTCAGTCAAGCACAATATGTCAAGCTCGTGCTGATTTAGGGTTTCATTAATATAGTCTATCTTATTACGGATGGAACGAATACTTAAAAGACCCATCCTTAACTGGTTCAAGAGGGATGTAGTCAGTTTTTTGAATGGTCAAAATTGGTGTTCTCAATCAATCTATTCCTATGAGAAATCATAATTGGACATTCTCTACTTGAAGCAAAATGGGCAACCACCAGTGAGTTTGAATTAGCATCTTGTTGTCTTAAAGAGGAGCAGTTGATGCATTTGGGAGAATTTCTGTTACTACAGTCCTTAGATTTATGGGCTCCAGCACAAAAGACACATTTAGGTTCATCACTTTTCCTAGAACATCTCTCAAATGTATGACCAAAGCCTTGACAGTGATGACACTGTGTAACCCAGAATCTATCGAAAGCGCGGCATCTTGTAAGATCCACATAGATGTAATTGCCCTGTTCTACAATGGAGGATCTCACCTCTGGCGACATCTTCAAGACAGCAGTTTTGGTGTCATTCCTTGTCCTTGTGAAGAGAAGGTTGAGGGTACAACCTCGATCAACGAGCATCTTAATTGTATTGTTTTTTCTCAGAATATATGGGATGATGTCAGAGTCATCCAAGGAAGAGGAAAGGCCTGTCACGGTCATTTTAGGCAACATTTTCTTTGGCTCTGATATGCAAAAAGTGTCCTCAGAGCCAAAATGATCAGTCAGCACCCCAGTTGCTTCTCTCTTGGCCTCAGCTGACGGAAACTTCATTACCAGCCCACCAGCCTTGGTCTTAAGGCAGCCGTCAACCGGTACCGAGTTAAGTACGCCTCTGATGTCTTCTGGTCCCATCTGATTTGTCAGGGCACTAGCGCCACTCTCTGGTTTCACAATCAGTACATGCTGACTATGAATGGCTTTTTTCTGGCCATGAGCACTGATCTCAATCACGCCCCCAGGCAGATCCTTCCCTACCCCCACGAGAGACCCACGAACAGCATCCACAAATGACTTGGCCTGATCTTGTGTGACCGCCATAGGTGATGAGACCTTGGTCTCTAGTGCCTCCAGTCTATTTGATACGTCTCTGATTGCTTGAAAGATTGGCCCAATAACTTTATCTTCATACTCCTTCTTGGTACTACTTCCTCCACCAGCCAAGACCTCGTCTGCTGGTGCAACACACTGGCTACACAGCCAGCGAAAGCCCAGCTGGTGGCTCCTCTTCATGAATGGATAGTCGCCTGCATCCAAATTTTCACAAGCTATATGAATCCACTCGCTGCAGTAGGCGCACTTCATTGCTTGTGCACTTTTTGCCACAGACCTACTGCAGCGAGGGCACTGGTGTTGTTTACTCATGATAAAGGAGAACAAAAAAAACACAATGACAACAACAGCAAAACGTATATACAATACAACCCGGGAAAAACCCGGGTAGCGCCGCCCCCGTTTGTGTCACCCTAATTTAGGAGGAAAAAAGAAAACCGAAGGAAAAAAAGCACAAAAAACAGAAATGGAAAAAAAAAACAAAAAAAAACAGGGTGTCTGCGAGGTCACCACGAGCAGGTGGGGTACAACTTGACTACCCTTCTAGGAAAGGTAACCCAAACCGAAGTGCCGCAGAAGTGCTGAGATGGTATTGAAACTTTTCCCAATTCGAGCTTTACAGCAGCAACAAATACGTCACTTAGGCAAGACCTCATTGGTTACGATACTGCCACTGCGCAAAGCAGTATATTTATGTATATACATAAATAATTATATCTATTATATGAAAGGCTTCCTCTCTGTCTGTCTGTTTGTTGACAAAATACTGCTTTAATTTTTATTTTACCTGGCCTTAACCTACATATCTGGGATTCTTATGTCCCATGGAAGGTTTTAGGGGGATCAAAATTCAGAGCTGGGTCACTTGAGGTCACCGGTTGATTGTTAGTCTTTTTGGCCCGGGCAATGCCGGGTACCCCTGTAGCCCAATTTTTCGAATGGAGACTCACATGACCTCCATTTCGGGCATAGTTGACTCCTACGTCATTTCAGTTCTTAGCTGTTACTAAGCTGTAGTTAATGACAACTCTATATCTAGATGAATTATGAGGAGACATATTCACGATGAAACTCATCAGTAAGTGAATTTCCGTGACAAATGAAAGAAGAAGTAAGGTTGTTACGAGTATAACATCTCATAATTAAAATCTATCTATCTATCTATTTATCTATTGCCAGATACCTTAATCCCGTAAGGGGTGGCCACAAACAAATCGCGTCCATGTCGCGTTGTCGAACGCCATTTTACATCCCCGCTCCCTGCTCACCCCCCGCTTTCTCATATACCTCCCCACTCCATCCTTCCATCTAATCCTTGACCTCCCCCTTCCTCTCCTCCCCTCTACCTCACTTACATACACTCTCCTTGTTAGTCTCTTGCCCTCCATCCTCTCCATACTGCCAAACCACCTCAGTGTATTTCTCCTAATGCTTACTGTCACATCCAGATCAACACCACAACGCTCCATCACATCCTCATTTGTCAGTCCGTCTCTCCATGTGACTCCACATCTTCCTCCCAAATAACTCATTTCCACAGCTCTCGCTCTTGACTTGTGTCCCTCCAGCAAGGTGCAAGCTTCACTTCCATACGTTAGAGTTGTTTTTACTGTACTGTTATGCAGCGACTTTTTTACTTCCATGTTCACTTCCCTTTTTGTTATCACTGCTTTCGAAGGAAGAGCAACCTTTCTTCCTTGCTGTACCCTTTCAAGCACTTCACCCTCTAAACTTCCATCCTTACTCACCATACTACGCAAATACTTAAACGTACTCACATTTTCCATTTCCTCTTCATCCATCGCAGTACATTCAGCGACTTCATTTCTCTCGAAGACCATACCTTTACCCTTCCCTACATTCATCTTTAGATTTCGTTTCTTACACGCTCTCCTAAACTCATTCGCCAAACCTTGCAGCTCCCCTTCGTCTTCATTTAACAACACAGTATCATCTGCAAACAACAATACAGGGAGTTTCCAAACACTGCCCTCTCTCATCAGGGCCGCTCCAACATTCACTGTACTAACTTGTATATATATATATATATATATATATATATATATACATGTATCTGTCTATCTATCTACCTATCTATAAATGTGTGTGTGTGTATATATATATATATATACATGTATCTGTCTATCTATCTACCTATCTATAAATGTGTGTGTGTGTATATATATATATATATATATATATATATATATATATATATATATATATATATATATATATATATATATATATATATTTCTATGTATATAATAGTATATGTATATATAAATATATGAGAGTGGGGCTGCGACAGGGATGTGTGATGTCGCCTTTGTTGTTTAATATTTATATGGATGGTGTTGTAAGCGAGGTGAATGCAAGAGTTTTAGGTGGAGGTCTGAGTCTGGTGAATGTTGATGGTGGAGAGTGGAATCTGAAGCAGCTTTGTTTGTAGATGATTCTGGACTGGTGGCTGATTCAGAGGAGAGATTGAGACAGTTGGTAGAGGAGTTTGGAAGGGTGTGTGAAAGGAGGAAATTGAAAGTAAATGAGAATAAGAGTAAAGTGATGAAGTGTACGAGGTTGGTAGATGGCAGGGGGAAGAATATAGTTTTGAATGGTGAGTTGCTTGAGGAGGTAGAGTATTTTAAATATTTAGGGTCACATGTTGCTGTGGATGGAAGAATAGATGCAGAAGTGAAGTTTAGAATGAATGAAGTAGGTAAGGTGGTGGGAGGAATGAAAAAGTGTTTAGATGTCGTTCGCTTCGAATGGATGTAAAGAGGAGGCTGTATGAGGGTGTTATGGTACCGCCTGCGTTATATGGGGCTGAAACATGGAATATGGGTGTAGCCGAGAGGAAAAGTATGAATGTAATGGAGATGAGGTGTCTGCGGAGTATGTGTTGAGTGACGCGCATGGATTGAGTGCGAAATGATGAAGTGCGAAGGAGAACTGGAGTTGTTCGGGAGATGGCTGGTCGAGTTGAGCAGAGGGTGTTGCGATGGTTTGGGCATATGGAGAGGATGGATAATGAGCGATTGGTGAAAAAGATAGCTAGATCTGATGTGAGAGGTGTAAGGCTGAGAGGGAGACCATGAGTAGGATGGATGGACAGTGTGAAGAGAGCGCTGGATGCGAGAGGGATGTCTGTTGAGCAAGGAAGAGTAGCTGTGCGTGACAGAAATAAATGGAGAGAAATTGTGAATGAATAAATGATGACGCAGCCCTGAGGGGATATTCTCCTGCATTTGGTCTGATCAGCTAGTCAGGTGGTCAGGTGCGAGTAAGGGGATGGGTCTATTATGATGTGGCAGCTCTGTTGTCGGGCCCTGCTGCTGATGTCACTGATTGCACTGCGCAGTTGACCCTTGTGTGGTGTGGTGTGGTGAGGTTCTGTCCGTTCTCCCCTTTGGGGTTAAGATGCGAATGAATGTGTTTGAATGGGTGAGTAAATGGAGAGTGTGTCGTCCTGTCTCGGCTACCTCCCTTTCCCTGCGGGAAGCAGCCTAGGTATATAGATAGATAGATAGATATTCATATGCATATATACGTAATATATCACCATCAGCAGCAGCCACTGGGTGTCCACTGCTGAAAAAAGGCCTCCCCCAACCTTTTCCACGCATTTCTTTACTGAACTAATCTTTGCCACGTTTTGCGTTGCCTCCTAACTTCCCTATCTCATCTCTCCACTTCCTGTCTGGCTAACAGTTGCTTGGAGTCAAATCAGTCAGCCTCTTGCTCCATCGGTTATCCCTTATTCTTGCCACATTTCCTGCCCACCTTCATTTCTGTTCTTTATAAATTCTTTAACGCGTTTTACTTTAGTCTGCTCTCACACCCAAATTGATCTTTTCCCGTCTCAAAGATATTACCAACATTGACCTTTCCATTGCTCTTTGCGAACAGGTTATTTGATTTTCCATTGATTTTGTCCGTTTCCAGGTTTCACAACTTTACGTCATAGCTGAGATTATACATTTGTTATATACTTTTCGTTTCATACATATTGCAAGCTACTTTCCATGATGTCTCTGTGTTTACCTAAAGCTTTCTATCCAATTGTAATGTGTCCTTTTATTTATCAATCATGGTCTATCACGGAGTGCAGTAGCCACTCCGTAAGCAGAAATGGCGTAGGATCAAAATGGCTTCCCGGACAGAGGGTACAGGAGTATTTGTGCAAAAAAAGTCGCAAAGCGCAGTTCTAAGCTTATGAACTAAAAGACCTTCTCTATTCAAGTGCGAAACTACTCGCAAAATCTTGATGACCTTTGTAGGAGTAGCATAATCGAACCGCAATAATATAGATTTTGTTCTTCTTTCTTCCTTTCTTTCTTTTTTCTTCATCAGTCATAACTCCAAAACAAAAAGGCGTACTTTAGCGCACTATACACCAACGCGCTTCTTGTCAAGTGTAGATGTTTCTTTTCATGTTTAGAAAAGCATTCAGTTTGCGGTTCGCGAGTAACGGCCTGAAAACCGCAGCCCAGTCACCCGAAAGTATACCATTTTGGGCAATATTAGTTAGCAACAGCCAGCCTACAGAAGAGTTAAAGAAGAGTTAAGAACGTACCAAAACACTTCTTTTCATGGAAATGCACCCTCATTTTAGTCTTTTGAGTATGCTATGCATGTAACAATCTAAATCTAACACTTGCCTTATGCCTACCTATACTTCCACAAAAAGATCATAAACTGGAAAACAAAAAGAATTCTTCTGAAATGATTGTTAAGAAGAAGGAATGGCAAAAGTGCACAGGTAAGAGATGAAAAAAAGCACAGAAACAAGCGAGCATTCAGGATGGGAGGAGATTTGGAGACCTACTATACCCATTACTACATTCCACAAGCTACACGTGTATGGCTAAAGTGAGGAATGTAATAATGGGTATAGGCCTCGAAATCTCTCATCCTGGATGCTCTCTTGTTCCGGTGCTTTTTTCGTCCCTTTACTGTGCACTTTTGCCATTCCTACATCTTAACGATCATTTCAGATGGAAATTTGTGTTTTCCAGTGGTTAGTTTTAGTACTGTACTCCTCGAAGAATTTCTTCGCTTAGTCTGATAACGGTCTTTGGTGTATTTGGAGTAAACATTACTATAGTTTATTTCGGTTCATCCTTAGCCCTAATTCGAGACTTTCTCTATTTAGGTCATTTACATTTCTTGCAATGTTTTTGCTGTTTCTGAGATCAGAACAATGTCGTCTTCCAAATTAGTCGTTTTATTCGTAAGGACATAATCATCATCATCAGCCATTGCTGCTACAAAGATCCCCGCATCATTTTCCACGAAATTCTTTGACTGACCAAATCTCTACAAGGTATTGCCTGCAAACTTCTTTATCTCATCTCTCCACCTCCTGCTCGTCCTTTTTCTGCTACACCTGCAATTTCTTTAGAGTTCAGTCACTCAGCCTCTTGCTTAGTCGGATATCCCTTACTCTTGGTATATGACATGCCCACCACCATGTTTCTTATAACTTCTGTATATAATGTACTTAACTTTAGTTTGCTATTCCACGTTAGTTGATCTCTTCCTATCTCTGAAAGATATTTCCAACATTGACTTATTTAGTGCTCTTTGAGAACGGATCAGCTTGTTATCCATTTGATTTGTCAGGTTCCAGGTCTCAGAACTGTACGTCATACTTGGAATTATGTATTCTTTAAATGGTTTTTCGTTCCATAAGTACTTACAAGCAACTTTCCATGATGCTCCTTTGTTTACCAAAAGATTTCCATCCAGATGTAAATGCGTCTTTTTATTTCGTTTTCATTGTCTTTCCGTAGTTTTAGTATTTTTCCCAGGTAATTGTATTCCCCAGCTTCTTCAAGCGTACCTTCGTTTAATCTGATGACCTTTATTGGTGCGTTTAAATTAAACATCATTTTAGTTTTACTTTCGTTCAGCTTTCAATGTACTTTGAAAATTTCTCTGTTTAGGTCTCTACTGTTTTTGAAATTAGGGCAATGTCATCTGCAAATCATAAATTGTTTATGTTTTCTCCATGTATGCTCACTACTTTGTTCTCCGGTTATAGATTTCTGAAAATGCTCTCAAGGTATGCTGGAAATCAATTTGATGAAAATGTATTACCCTGACGGACGCCTTTCTCTGTCTTAATATTTTCTGAGTCTTTATTCTACTTAACTGTTGCAGTTCCCTCAATATATATTTTTTCGAGCAGTTTTACAGTTCTAGTGTTATTCTTGTTCTTATTCTTATTCTTATTTTTATTCTTATTCTTATTCTTATTATTAATATTATTATTTTATCATTCTTTTTCTTCTTCTTCTTCTTATTATTATTATTATTATTATTAAGATTACATTATAAGACTGAAGTGGTTAAGTTAAACATGTGTTGTTGTTGGTCTATATTGTATTTACATGTTTTTCCACGGATCTTAGGCAAAGGAAGGTGTTGTTGTTGTTGTTATTGTTATTATTACTGTTTTCTTTCACAAAACACATGTATCCTATGGGCTCCAGTTAAATATAGTTATCGTTATTGTTGTTGCTGTTGTTGATGATGATGATAATGTTGTCCTTGAATCCCATTGGCACTGACCAGTTAGGCAGAGTTATTTTCTGTTATATACTGTCCTGTAGCCTGGGTGTATTCCATTGGGTTGTTGATGATGATGATGTTTGTGTCGTTGCGGATGTTGTTGCTGGTGGTGGCGTTGTTGTTTTTGTTGTTGTTATTCTTTGGCTGCAGAGACTGGTGCATGGTTCCGCCTCTAAGACACAGCGGCCAGCAGCGGTGTTGAAGTATTTACCGGACATGCAGTCGGAGTGAGAGGACTCGTCATCACCACTCGTGTAGACATAGTACCGGTGACAGTCAAAGGGATCTGACGCAATTGTCGCGTCCATTTCACATCTGGGGACGCAGAGATCCCTATCGCACACACACACACACACACACACACACACACACACACACACACACACACACACACATAATTCACAAACTTTTCACACTCCTCCTTTCTCCCCACACTCTCACATACGTCCCTTCCACTCACTCACACACACACACACACACACACACACACACACACACACACACACACACAAAGACTTTGCAGTGAAGAAGACAGAAGCATTTTCCATTCACCTCCTAATACCTTCAGTCTGTGGGGTACATATTTATTCATTCTTGTTATCACTGCATAATTGTATTCAACTTAGAGATAATCTGTAGTAGTGATGAAGTTTATCCCCCCTCGATCAAAAAGTCTCCTCTGAGCTTTTTAAAATCATCCAGAGACAACGAGAATATCAAGAGAAAAAAAATAAAGTAACCGAATTCACGATGGTAAAAACAATGTCATCTTGTAATACCTTGTTCTTGCTGACGCTGGAGGAGTTTGTTTAAATCCGGAGGAGACTGCCCGTCGCAAAGTGTTTTTCCCTTCAATCCAATAACATATTATATCCACGATTACGAAGCAAGAGTGGGCTTCGTGTGTGTGTGTGTGTGTGTGTGTGTGTGTGTGTGTGTGTGTGTGTGTGTGTGTGTGTGTGAACAAATTAACTAAAAAAATAATAATAGATTTAGACCAAACTTGGTTCATGGTTAAGGACTTTAACAGGAACCAACTTTTTTAAAAATAGAAATTGGTCAAAGTTCAGGAATACATGGCTAAATCAGCTTCAGCAATTTTTCTTCTATATAATATGCCAAACTTCGAGAGAGCGTTGAGGGTAAGGCAAAAACGAAGAGAATCAATTTGGAGAAGCATCAGACAAAGGTCAGTCTCAAAGGACAAGATCAGAGTTTGACCCGAGTGTGTTTGTGTGTAAAATTACTAAAATAATTTCAATATAACTGGGACAAAATCTGGTGGAAGGCCTGAAAGTCATCCAGAGGGCTGACTTTTTCTTTTTATTAACTGTTGGTAAAAGATCAAGTTTCATGACAAGGATAACTTAAACATTTTTTTTTATCCAAATTAAACCAGACTGGATTGAAGGGTTCAGGGTAAGGCAAGCATGAAGAAGTTGGACTTTGAGAACAACAGATCAAAGGTCACATATTAATATCACTTCAGAACATCCAGTCAGAGGTCAAAAACAGTGGGTAAGGTTAAATGCTAAGGTCACATGACAAAGTCCTTAAACTGTTTTGATATGATTTGGAACAAACGTGGTAGAATGAATGAGGGTAAGGCAAGGGCGAAAGGATTTGGTGTTGGGAAAAAGTTAATTAAAGGTCAAGGTCACAAGCCAAGGTCAAAGTTTGACCAGTGCATCTTTGTGTGAACAAAATAACTATGGCAGTTCTTGTCTATTTTGAATAAATATTGGTGGAAGTGTTGGGGGTCACCCAAAGGATTGATATATTGTTTTGGGAACAATATGTCAAACATCAAGGTATGATGGCAAGGTCAGTTTAAACTGTATTTTATTTAGACTAAACATGATGTTGATGGAAAGATTCAGGGTAAAACAAGGATAAATATTTCGAGATTTCGAGAACAATAAGTCGAAGCTCAAACCCAAAGGACAAAGTCAGATGTTCGGCTCATAGACCAGTTGGTGCGCGCGGGTGTTGCACTGAGTGTTCCATCAAGTCTTCCCTAGCTATGCAGATTTTTCTGAAGGCGGAGAGAATTAAATGAATATACGTCATCAGGACGAAATAGTTAAAAGAAACCAGTTGATAAGATGACTGGTTCAGTAACCAATCTGTCGAGGAGTAACATTCTGAACACTGTAAATATTAGCTATGGTTATATTTTAACTGGGTTAAATTTAGCCCTCCACCAGAGTAAAGCTTTTGCTTTGATGACACAATTTTTCAATACACTCAACCATCAGACGTATTTACTACAACCAAAAGGACCTCCATTAATATACTATAGTTAAGGTTACATCTAACCCTTTTTCTGAAATAAGTCTCTCCTAAGCTAAATAAGATCATCTGTAGAAATCAATCGATCAATCAAGAAAGGGCAAACGCCGCAGGGCACACAACCTCACCCACCCTCTGACTCCACCTACGTGGGTCCCTTTGTGCAACTCTCCAGACAGAGACTCTTCCCCCTCTAATTATCTCCCGAAAGGAGTGATCGACCTACTCCGGCCATGAGTTACGTGGCCTTCCCCTTGGCCTCCTCCACACTGAGTTAACTCTTTCAGAGATCACCTTGTGAGCAGGATCAGCCTCAGGCCAGCTGGGGTTGGCACTGACGTATTATGTGGGTAATGGGTCTCGATTCAGTCTTACGGAGTAGTCGCTCGTTACGCACCCGGTTGTACCAGCGATATACAACGATCCCGCGAAGACACTTAGTAGCAAAGGAGTCAGTTTGCTCCTTCAAGTCACTGTTTGGTGTCCATGTCTCACAGCCATAAAGTAAGACTGGGAGCATCAGCTCCATGAAGATGCGAACATTCGTCCTTCTACACAAATAATGCAAGAAGAAAATTATAATGACATCCTCGGTGAAAGGGTTTATAAGACAGTTTCAACCCTCGTTACTGGCAGAAAATTAATTAATGATAAATACAAGTTTTGCCGCTAAAACATTAAACTTGGGGTTTGTGAACGTGTATATGTAATGATTCAACATTATAGCAACATTTCTGCGGCTTCCCAACTTGATAATCTATACATAACTTTGTTTAGTGGATATTTACATGCCCTGCAGGCGTATGTTTACGTAATGTCCAATGCACATAATCACCCTGCTTTGTTACCTCCGCCAACGAAGTTAGATAAGGTTATGTATTCATCCATGTTTGTCCGTCTGTCTGTTTATCTAGACTATACAGTATCTCCAAAAGTTCTCAGTGAATGTCGATGAAATTTGTTGGAAGGGTGAGCCATGGCCCAAGAAAGAATTGATTAAATTTGGTGGAGGATCCGGACCCTATGTATTCCACACAATATCTCCACGGATCCGAATCCGGATTCTTTTTAATGGCAATGGCATTGGTGGAGGTATGCGCTCTCTGAATGCTCTCTAGCTTTGTAATCTGCATTCAAATGGTGATGTCTATGTGTTCTTGTACACTTCCCTAAGGGAGATTATTTTGTTTTGTTTTGCTTTGTTTTTCTGCGTCGTCGTCATTCATACCAGCGCTTATTCCTACGCCATAACGACTTAATTTCTGATTTGATTGGCCTTGAAATTTACTATGCATGTGCGGGTCCTTTCAGACATCTGAATTACACCCAGGAAGAAAAGCACAAGCCTTGTTCCATCCTTCCCTTATGACAGGTTACTGTCCTGGATCACTCACTGATTATTATTATTATTATTATTTTAATTATTATTATTATTCCTGTTACTGGTATTGTTATAATTAATATCTTCATTATTACTAAAACCTGAAACATACCTATGGGGATTATTATTACTATTATTATTATTATCATTATTATTATTATTATTATTATTATTATTATTATTATTATTTTGTTATTATTATTTTATTATTATTATTATTATTATTATTATTATTATTATATTATTATTATTATCATCATTATTATTATTATTACTAAAACTTCAAACATACCTATGAGAAGTATTCTTATTTTATGTATCCATCCATCTATTGCTAGACGACGTAATCCCGTAAGGGGTAGCCACAAACAAATCGTCTCCATGTCGCCCTGTCCCCCGCCATTTCATTGCCCTGCTCCCAGCTCACACCTCCTTCACTTGGATACCTCACCATTCAATCCCTCCATCTCATCCTTGGCCTCCCCCTCCCTCTCTCCCCCTCCATCACACTCACATACGCTCTTCCCGTCAGTTTCTCGCTCTCCATCCTCTCTTGCTCTCCACATGGCCAAACTAACTAAAAATACGAACAAGAAGCTTTGTTTGATCATCATTAATATTATTATTATTATTATTATTATTATTATTATTATTATTATTATCATCATTATTATTATTATATATTTATTATTATTATAATTATTATTATTATTATTGTTGTTGTTGTTGTTGTTGTTGTTGTCGTTGTTGTTATTTTTATTATTATTATCATTATTATTATTATATTATTTTTGTTTTTACTTACTTTAAAAATGCGATATTCCAAAGGCCATTTGACCTAGATCCGTAAAACTTGGTCTTCATAGTCAAGCAGCTGTTTGCTTCTTTTGGTCATATATGGTGGCCGTCCATCAAACGGATCTCCGGATATTATCTGGATCACAAAAAAGTGAGTCAGCCACGCTACCTCAAGAACCGCCTTAGCTAGGAAGCTTATTTTTGCTACAAAATAGCCTTGAGGCAGACGTAGGACGGAAGGGAGTATTGTTGCACTCGGTTGACTATTCTATGGGATTGCCTGGGGTAAAAAATTGGGCTTTTCCAGATATTCCAGATGTTACCTATATTTTCAATGAAGGATTATAGTTAAAGTCATCAAACTTGGTGGGCTTATAGAATACGATGACCTAAGGTGACATGCACAAGACCAGTGGCCATGACATCGCCTGGGGTCAAAAATGGGACTTTTTCCTGATATTCTGGATGTCACCTAATTTTCCTTGAAGAATTTAAGCTAGCGCCATCAAACTTTATGGACTTATACACTGTGATAACTTAATGTGCGTCCACACTTGCGGCATTTGGTCTTCAGACAAGTTGAAAACACTGCCCTAAACACCACAGTCGCCATTTGGATCTACAACAATGTAAGCAACAGTGTGTGTAAAAATACTGGCAATATGTTGGCACCAAGAGATGACTTAGTGAGGCCGTCCACGCTTGGTCTCTGTAGAAGTGAAGGTCATGTCGGCGTGCGAGGACGCCTTGGCGGCAGCTGCAGCGGTTGTTGTTTTGTGTGGGCATCGGAGGAGACGCCGACGTAGTGTCTGGGCGAGACCGTCCTTAATACATAACAGGACCAGTGCGGGATAGCTGGGTCTCGTGCACAGTTTAACAGAGGATGATGCCTGTCTTTTGCCACCTACAGTATAAGAAGGAGTATTTCATAATTTCATCCGGATAGCCAGATCTGATTTCGGGCATTTGTTGCATGATTGACACCCATATAAGTAAACATGACACAAACTTTAGGCAGCCAATATCGGCAACAGACCGCCTTGCTGTGACATTGCGGTTTCTGGCGTCAGGTGACTCCTACAGTCCCTCGGCTGCACGTTCAAGATGTCCAAGCAAGCAGTCAGTCCGATAGTGCCAGAGGTATGTGATGCACTGATCACAGCTCTCAGTGGGTACATTAAGGTAAGAGAACTTCATATAATAATGCAGTATACTGAAATGGAATTATGATCAAATTGATAATAAACCATGTACCTTGAATACTCTTTAATAATTATACTAATGCCAGAGACCCCCAACACCACATGCTGTTGAAAGCAAACCACTGGCTCCTCTACGCCTCATTAGCTCCATTGCCAGATTTTCTCTCTTTTGTTTTCTTCAGTTCTCTTGTGAAATGAGTAATTTATTCATGTTTTTTTTTTTGCCCCACCTTTCTCCACCTTCAGAATTTGTGCAATCTCACGCCATGCATCTGCCCTCATAAATCTGTGCTTGTAATGTACATGGATGGGATCCCAGAGTAAAGTGTGTCCGCGGGAACTGTCTATTAATTGTACCGTCTGCTCTCTGGTCCACTCCATTGTTTGCTCCGTAGTCCAACCTGAGTACCTGGCGCCGCCGCTGTTGGTGTGTGTATGTGTGTGTGTCTGCCCAGATATCTCCCCCAACCACATTGACTCGTCCGCACCAGCGTTACCAACATATCACCTTCAGATTAGTACCAACATGTCTGCAACACTGTATCACTAACAGCTTAACCCGCCCCATCCCGGCCACTTTTCGACCACTGGTACCCCCCAATCCCGGGCAATTTTCGACCTTTTTTTTTTTTGCTAAAACTTTCGCTTTTGGTGAGAAACATCGAAAATTCATAGAGAAATCGCTCACCTGAGGTTTAAAACACTCATTACAGGTAGGAGAGCCTCCTTACCTTACTGGGTTTTCTATCAGGCTGGCACCAAAGAAAACGAGTTCTATGGGAGGATAACTATTTCACACCACTCATAAACAGTATTTATTTATTTACTGTTACGAATTTATATGTAGTACAAGAGTATATTGGTTTTCAAGCAGTAATATAGGCATTATAAGCATTGTTTCACTCACTAATACCTGACCTTTTTTTGCCACATTACCTGATCATCATTTCTAACTGTTTCTTCCTCTAATGCTATGTAAAGTTTGTCCTCCACATTGTCATTGATTGGGGAATCACTCTGGCCCTGAATTTCGTACCGTGGCATGACATGGCTATACTGGCCAGGTCACTGATAACAGGTGAATTGCTGAGAAAAGGGCCTGCAGGGGGGGGGAGGAGGTCATGCTGGGTAAGGCATTGTCTCTGCCTGGCATCTTGTTGAGGAAGGTGTCCCGTGTATACGTACCAAAAATGACTCGCAAAAATTGAAAATTGTGGAAATTATGAATCTTGCAATTGCAGGACGTTGAAGTACGTCCTCGGGATTAGCTGTGACAAAACGTGAGGACGTGGAAGTACGTCCTCGGGACGGCGCGGGTTAACAGGCTGTTGCCTACAATATTATATTTTGTGTTTTCGACATGTTTTGTCGCCAGTGTGAACGCATCTTTAAGGTGAGATGCACAGCATCAGTGGCCTTGACCCCAAAGTCCCTATATAGTTTGACTTCTAGTATGCAATGGCTGTGGAAAGTTTTTCTTCATCAAAATTGTCCTTGGACAATTTTACTGTGTTCTAATTTTAAAACTGTGATATTTCAAAGGCTATTTGTCCTAGAGCCTTGAAACTTAAACTTCGTCGGACATGTCCGCTTCTCTTGGCCAAATATGGTGGCAATCCGTCAGTCGGATCGCCACATATTATCCAGAACAAAGAATAGTTTGACCTTAGAACCTGTTAGGTTGTATAAACATCTTTTATGTAATCAAAGTTTATTTATATCAAACAAAGCTGTTCTTCTGTAGTAGCATAATCACATAAATTGTTTTCTAACTCCCTTTAGTCTGGTAGCGCACTTTTCACTTATTTCTTGCTATATCCAGATAATTTTAATCACTTATAGAGAGACTTCTGAAACTGAAGATGTTAGAAATAGACTTCATTTACCCTTTCCCTACACAAAGCCTCCACGAAGCTGAATACATTTATCTGGAGGTGGCAGGACTAAACCAAATAAAGCATGACATCCAGTGGCACAGAACAGTGATGATGAAATAATTATCTGTAAAGAATTGGAAGTAAGCAGGTTATGGTACATCAGGGATAATGAATTATTTTGTTAACATATTATATACTGGAATTCTGGATAAATTGTTGTTATATTGCAAATAGGTTAACACGGTTCACTGTGATGATGCATTAGTTATATTCATCGTGGCTGTCTCCTGGCGATTTTATTCAACTTGGAAACGAACTTCCATTTTGAAGAGATTACTGGACCCTGCAGCTCTCTACGGTTCGAGAAGTCCTCCAAAAGTAAATAAAATCGTCTGGATATGGCCAGAAAAAAATAAAAGTTACCTCTTACGAATGGCGAGATAAATAGTAAATCTGGCCTTATAAGGTAAGTCTGAGCCATGGTAGATGATCTCTGGCTTTGGGCAGCTGGTAACAAAAGCAATCCAGATTTATAACTTGAATGCTCCACACTGATATGTCTTGCAAGGAGAAAATAGGTTAGGTCAGGTCACTCCAGGCCAGGTCAGGTCAATTGTTGGGGAAGTTGAGAGAGAATGAAAAGTGCAGGAAAATCAAAGAAGCGTAAAGTCAACGAAATTTTACCTCTTCGTGCCATGATGCAGTGCATTTTTTTCTTTTTTTTTTAAAGACTATATTATCAGGTAAAAGCACCACCTCTCGTTCTGAAAGGGTTATGAATGATATCCACTGACTCCTTCAGTAATTTATACATATTTATTTTACCCTTGCTTCATTACGTCGATCTTCTTTTTTCAGATAAAGAGAGACCATTCTTTCTTAAGGAGTTACTAGTTCAGAAATAAGCTACAAGGTCAGTTGGGAGAGGAAGGACGTCAGGTATACAGATGTTAAAAAGCAGACTTTTTATTTCAGCTTTTAAAAATGAGCTGTGGCACTGACTTGAATACCGAGCAGTGACTGAGTGATCATGGAGGGGCAACAAACACAGCTACTCGTCTTCTTTGTGTCATGGGAATGGGCTGTAATACAGTTAACGATAAAGGAGGGAGGATGTAGAAAGAATGATCAGGGTCCGGATTAAAGACAAGGTCTCCGCTACACTGACTCAGGCACCGGGTGAGCCACTACAGGTACACTGGTAGTAGTAAGGCTGAGAGGTGTGGCACATGGCGTAGAAACCCTCAGCAGGACAGGTAAAAGACATGACACAGTCACCCATGGTTTTCTCAACAGCTACCGTAGTCGTCTTCCCACCATCAACAGTTGTAGAACCGCCTATTGTGGTGGTACTGAACCCTGCTGGGGTTTAGCCTCTTCTACCAGGTGTTCTGAAACCGGCATTACACAGGTTGGTACATGGCTCCGTCTCCGGAACACAATATCCGGCAGTAGTGTTAAAGTATTCCCCTGCCTCACATTCGAAGTGATAATCTTCATCGATCACACCATCCACACAGATGTAGTATTTATGGCAGTCTAAAGGGTCTGGTGCTTGGATTACTCCTGGTTCGCACACAGGTGTGCAGAGGTCGCTACTGTCACAGCATTTGTTCTCGTCTGTAACGCAGACTGTTCCATCAAAATATGGCCTGTCATCGGGGCAGTAGTATGGCCCAAGCACTTCACCTTCTGGGCCACAAACATAGTACGCACTGCAGTCATTTGGATCAGCAATGATATCCATGGTCTCATTACAATACAGGTGGCAGGCATTCCCTACACAACTGTCATCGCAAATTCCATCAGGTGAACATTCCATTGTTTCTGAATCAAATATATTCCCATATGGACAAGAAAGAGGAAAATCAGAGGGAAGTCCGTCACCCACGCAGAGGTAGTACTGGGAGCAGTTCTTTGGGTCCGGGACTTTATCGAATGGTTCCTTCCCGCTGCAGTCTGGCTCACAGCTCTGGGACATCACCCCAGCGGCACACACCACCTGTAGGGGCAAACATTCACACATCTCACAGTAATTTTGTAGCCCGTTGCACAAAAACAATCCCTAAAATAACTAGAAATTAGACATTCATCAGAGCATCTCGTATGAATTCTTAGTCCTCTTGAAGCTTAGAAAACTAGATGTCACTCTACAGGTTAACAGAAGTATCTGGGTGTAGCAAACATACTACAGTTAATACAGTTCGAAAAGGTTACTGGGGTCGTTTTATACCCTTATCGGATGGTAAGCCACTTCTAAGCTGAATAAAATCTGCTAGTTTTAGCCGGAACAAGATAGGTAAGATTTCTCACTTCTTCAACGAGTTAATTTTCATATCTCAGGAGACCCTGTGCCTGGTGCAATTAATGCTTGAACATGATACTTAGGAGTGCTACCTTTGCCCCCTTAAGCCTACGACGAAAATGGTATTTTATTCCTACTTGTGTTGGAGAATCAAAGTTTAAGAAAGTTCTCTTAACAGTGAAGATCTTACTGAAGCTTAAATCTAACCCTTCCAAGGTGAATAATATCGGCTGAAAGTGTCCCAGATAAAACTGAAAATTTGTCCGGAGAAGTGTCATATTAACAGCTAAACTGTGAAGAGAGATGGTATTCAAAACACAGAATGCTTGGATCTTTCTGAACTATGCAAACTTATCTGGTAGTAGCCTGAATGGGAAGGGTGAATCAATGACAGGGAAAAGGCAACACCAAGTAAATTACTGTAGACTGCTAGTGTAATCCAGTAAAATAAATAAACAGAAATAAAAGTTTAGGACTTTAGACTCAGACAACACACATCGAATTTGGACTTTACATCACACATATAATGACACAGAACCAAACACAGCATTAAGAACATCAGATCACACTTAGAACCACACATATACTCACAGAGGACACACAACCGCACACCGTACACAGAACCACACACCACACACAGAATCAAACACTACACCAAGAACCGCACACACAGAACTACACACTAGAAATCAAACCACACATCATGCATAGGAATGGAAATCACACAGACACAGGCTCTCACACCACTCATAGAGCCACAAATAACTCATGGAACTATACACCACACACAAAACCACAACATACACAAAATTACACGACCTATAAAATAATTAAAAACACAAAACCACACACTGCATATTGACTCAGGCACCTCACACAATCAGGCACACACCAGAGGCAGAACTACAGACCTCATACAGCCACATGCTTCTCACAGCAAGCAAAACTACATACAATGCTACAGACCACGCATACAGTCATATACCTCATACCATACAGAACCACGCACCACACACAAACAACCACGTGCCAAACACCACACAGAACCACACACCACGTCACACCACAACCAACATTGTGAACCAAGCATCACACATAAATGCCCGTCATACAGAAACACATTACATTCAGAGCCACACACCATATATTGATCCATACACCACGTACAACCATACACCAGGCAGTGAACCACACACCTCAATCATACATCATACACCATACTACATAACCATTCGTTGAGCCACACGCACTACACATAGAACAAGACACACCACACAAAACCACATAGAACCACGTACATCACAAGGAAACTCTCACCATGGATAGAACCATATCTCAAACACAATACAGAACCATGCATTGCACACAGAGCCACAGACAACACGTCCAAACACTAAACACAGATTCACGAACCGCACATATAACCAAGCAACGCACATCCCCCCACACACTGAACAAGAAGCCATGCATGGAACCTGTCGATTTATCACTCAGTCCTTTTTTGCCCCATTCAGGAGTATAGAGGAGTTGGGACTAGGCTACTCATTTCAGTTACTTAGGTCACCCGCCTCACTTTTCATTGAGTGCCTTTAACTGAGCAGTAAACCCCAACCATCCCTCTGAGACAAACCTTTATGACCCCAGTTAAGTTGGAATGCTTTACCCCACGATGTCACTCTAAGTCATGTAACTATAAGGTTATCAACAAACGTAGTAAATAGTTTCCAGGGTTTCAGGAAACCACTTGGTATGTCACTCAGAGCAGAGTCACCTGAAGGCAACATTACATCGAATGAATGGATGAAAGACGACCTTACCTACCACATACATCTTCACCTATCCCATAGCACATAGACGTCGCCCACAAACAGAACCAAATACAACACTGTACTACACATCACAAGACCTTACGTTACACAGAACAACATGCCTTACAGGACCTCGTGTTAAACTGAATCACGAATCATGCACAAAATTAAACCCTTTACACACTTACAACCTCACCCCACACTTACCCCCTACGACACACAAATCACCTCACATCCACAAAGAATCACATACTATACAAAAAGTGCCTCACATACACACAGAATCACAGACAACACAAAACTGCTTTCCACACACAGAAATTCACAATACACAAAGAGACACACAACTACCCACCACAATCTGAACACGTTATACCTTCACAAACTACATGCACATACACACCTCCACACCACACTGCACACAGAATCACACAACACAAACACATCCACCCGTCACATACAGAACACTACAAATTTTCATATACAACGTATACACTTGCCTCCAGACTTCACAACATCCCACACAACAGTCCATTCCTCTAACCTTCACCATATCTTTGCTAACCAAGCACACATCCCAGAACACTCTTCACACTTTACCACACCATATTCCACCCCCCTTATCTCCAACACATCCTTCTACTTACTTCATTTCACCTCCTCACACTCCGTCAGACCTTTACACACCTGTTTCTACTACCGTAGTCTCCTCTGCACCATACAACTCCTCCACACATCCCGTCTTCTTTCTTTCCTTTCCCCTACCCTCATGCCCATGTCCCAACACCAAACGCTCAGTCCTCCACACGCAGTCTTACCGTCAGGGTGACTGCTACAACCAGACGTCGATACATCCTACAGATTCGAAATACACTGCCTGCAGCCCCACCTCGCTCACATATATACCCCAATCTCTGCCTTTCAACAACCACAGAGGGGGAGGTTCCCATTGTGAGATGAAATAAAAGCAGTTATCAATACACTGTCCAAAGCGTTCAAGCATACTGCACACACACATTCACACAAACACACACACACACACACACTATATATATATATATATATATATATATATATATATATATATATATATATATATATATATATATATATATATATATCCGTCCATCCATCATCCAATCCTAATTAGGCAGTTGGTCCTGACATTTAAGATGAGAGTGACCAACCTCACTCATCCCTGGGTGGCATTACGTGAGCAATAAACCCCAACCACCCCTTCGATATAAACCTTCACCGGCTCAATCCGACTGGAGCACAATAATTACCCACTAAACCACAAGGTGATATATATATATATATATATATATATTGCCAGACGCCTCAATCCCGTTTGGGGTGGCCACAAACAAATCGCCTCCAAGTCGCCCTGTCCCCCGCCATTTCACTCCCCTGCTCCCAGCTCACACCCCCCTCTCTCATATACCTCTCCACCCCATCTCTCCATCTCATCCTCGGCCTCCCCCTCCCTCTTTCCCCCTCCACCTCACTCACATACACTCTCTTCGTCAGTCTTTCACCCTCCATCCTCTCCACATGGCCAAACCACCTCAGTGTGTTCCTCATAACGCTTCCTATCACATCCACATCAACACCACAACGCTCCTTTATATCCTCATTCGTCAGCCTGTCTCTCCATGTGACTCCACAGGCTCCTCTTAAATAACTCATTTCCACGGCTCTCACTCTTGACTTGTGTCCTTCCAACAACGTCCAAGCTTCACTTCCGTACGTTAGAGTTGGTATCACAATACTGTCATGTAGTAACTTTTTCACTTCCATGCACACTTCCCTGTTTCTTATCACTGCTTTCAAAGAACCAGCAACCTTTCTTCCCTCCTGTACCCTTTCAAGCACTTCACCCTCCAAACCTCCATCCTTACTCATCACGCTACCCAAGTACTTAAACGTACTCACATTTTCCAATTCCTCACCATCCAACCTCGCTGTACATTCACTGACTTCACCTCTCTCAAAGACCATCACTTTACTCTTCCCTACATTCACCTTTAGATTCCGTTTCTTACACACTCTCTCAAACTCATCCACCAAGCCTTGCAGCTCCCCTTCGTCTTCACTCAACAACACGGTATCATCTGCAAAGAACAGTACAGGGAGTTTCCAAACACTATCGTCTCTCACCAGGGCCACTCCAACATCGACTACCCTACCTTGTACCTCTTTTATTACCCCATCCATGTACAGATTGAACAACCATGGAGACATGACACATCCCTGTTTCAACCCAACTTTCAAAGAGAAAAATTCACTTAGTTCACCATCCACACGCACTGCAGCCTTCGCACCATCGTACATACTCTTCACAGCATTCAACAACTTCCCATCTATTCCATATATTCTTAACACTTTCCACAATCCTAGTCTATCCACCCTGTCATATGCTTTCTCCAAATCCATGAAAGCCGCATACAACTTCTTTCCCTTCTCTAGAAACTTTTCCACTAAAGATCTGAGAATGAATATCTGATCTACACAACCTCTTCCCTTTCTAAAGCCTCCCTGTTCTTCTCCAACTAATTTCTCTGTTCTTTCTCTAACTCTGTCAATAAGTATCCTACCATATACTTTTCCTATTATACTAAGAAGACAAATGCCCCTATGATTACCACACACTTCTTTTTCCCCTTTTCCTTTGTACAAGGGAATAATTATACCTGACTTCCAATCCTCCGGGACTCTACCTTCCTCCCAGGCCAATCTGCACGTCTTCCACATCCATTCTACTATCTCTCCCCCATGCTTCAGCATTTCACCACACACTCCATCAATCCCTGGGGCTTTCCCTGATTTAACTTTCTTCATTGCTTCCACAACTTCTATCCTACTGATTTCTTCCTGTCTTCTCACCTCCCTCCTTCTCCCAGCCATTCCCCAGCCACTTATACTCGCATTACTTCCATCCTCTACGTTCAACAATTCCTTAAAGTGTTCTCTCCATCTGCTCACTTTTTCTCCCTTCTCCACTAGTAATCTACCATTTTTATCTTTCACTCCCCTGCTAACTCCACTTCCACCCTGTCTTACTCTTTTCACCTCTTTCCAGAACATTTTCTTACAGTCCCTCCACTTTACACTCAAATTCCTTCCAAATTCCTCATCCACTCTCTTCTTACTCTCTCTTACTAATCTTTTCACCTCTCTCTTTCTTTCTACATATAACTCTCTCTTCCGCCTCTCAACTTCTTCCACGCCCCTATTTCTCATCCATTCATTGTATGCTTTCTTCTTTTGTGCCACAGCCTGTTTCACCTCTTCAGTCCACCACGCTGTTCCTTGCACCCCCTCCTTCTTCTCTTCCTTCCACACACCACATCACATGCTGCACATATTTCTTCTGTAAATATTCTACACACACCTTCCACGTCCCCCATCTGCTCCAACTCATATTTGCCCAATCTTTCCTCCACTTCTCTCTTATACTCTGCCTTTTTCTCATCCTCTTGTAACCTTTCCACTCTCCTTGCAACTACTCCTTCCTCTCGTCTTTCCCTTCTTCTATTCCTCCATCTTACTGGAACTTTAACTCTGGCCACCACCAAGTAGTGGTCAGAAAGTCCACTCCCCCAACCTCTATAAACTCTTGCATCCAATATACATCTTCGCATCCTTTCATCCACACACACATAATCAATCATTGCCTTCCTTTCACTCAATTCACCACCCACCCTTCTCATCACTCGCCATGTATACCTGTGGATCATTTTATGCCTGAAGAGGGTATTGGCAATCACCAACCCCCTCCCAGAACAAATGTCCACTAACGCACTCCCATTCTCATCTATCTCAGCAGGCACACCCCACTCACCAACTATTCCATCCACCTTCACATTCCCAACTTTACCATTCATATCACCAATCAAAAACACTCTATCATTCCTTCCAAACTTTTCCATGCACACTTCTACATTTGTCCAGAACTCTTCTCTCACTCTTCTAGCACGATCTTGCGTTGGCGCATACACACACACAATCACCCACATTTGTATTCCAACTTTCAACTTTACCCACACAATCCTTGATCCAACTGATCCATACTGTCTTATGCTCTTCTTCCATCTTTTACTCACAACTATACAAACTCCTTCCTTTGCCCTCTCATTCTCACCTACTCCTGCACATATACCCCATCCATACTCCCATTCTCTCGCACTTTCTCCTCTCCATTTTGTTTCAGTTATTCCACATACATCCACTTTCGCATCCTCAAGCACCTGGACAATCTCTCTCTCTTTCACCTCATCATTTGCTCCTCTTACATTCCACGTTCCAATATATATATATATATATATATATATATATATATATATATATATATATATATATATATATATATATATATATATATATATATATATATATATATATCACCATCATCATCACCCACTGGGTGTCCACAGCTGAACAAAGGCCTCCCCCAACCTTTTCCACGCATTCTTTTATTGAACCAATCTTTGCTACGTTTTGCGTTACCTCCTAACTTCTCTATCTGATCTCTCCACTTGCTGTCTGGGTAACAGTTTCTTGGAGTCAAATCAGTCAGCCTCTTGCTCCATCGGTTATCCTTTATTCTTGCCACATTTCCTGCCCACCTTCATTTCTGTTCATTATATATGCTTTAATGCGTTTTACTTTTGTCTGCTCTCACACCCAAATTGATCTTTTCCCGTCTCCAAGATATTACCAACATTGACCTTTCCATTGCTCTTTGTGAACAGGTTAGCTGATTTTCCACTGATTTTATCCGTTTCCAGGTTTCACAACTTTACGTCATAGCTGAGATTATACATTCGTTATATACTATTCGTTTCATTCATATTGCAAGCTACTTTCCATGATGTCTCTGTTTACCAAAAGCTTTCCATCCAATTATAATGTGTCTTTTTATTTAGCTATCATGGTCTATCACGGAGTGCAGTAGCCACTCCGTAAGCAGAAATGGCGTAGGATCAAAATGGCGTCCTGTACAGAGGGTATAGGAGTATTTGTGCAATAAAAGTCGCAAAGCGCAGTTCTAAGCTTATGAACTAAAAGACCTTCTCTATTCAAGTGCGAAACTACTCGCAAAATCTTGATAACCTTCGTAGGAGTAGCATAATCGAACCGCAATAATATAGATTTTGTTCTTTCTTTCTTTTTTCTTCATCAGTCATAACTCCAAAACAAAAAGGCGTACGTTAGCGTACTATACACCAAAGCGCTTCATGTTTCTTTTCATGTTTAGAAAAGCATTCAGTTTGCGGTTCGCGAGTAACGGCCTGAAAACCGCAGCCCAGTCACCCGAAAGTACACCATTTTGGGCAATATTGGTTAGCAACAGCCAGCCCACAGAAGAGTTAAAGAATAGTTAAGAACGTACCAAAACACTTCTTTTCATGGAAATGCACCCTCATTTTAGTCTTTGAGTATGCTATGCATGTAACAATCCAAATCTAACACTTGCCTTATGCCTACCTATACTTCCACAAAAAGATCATAAACTGGAAAACAAAAAGAATTCTTCTGAAATGATTGTTAAGAAGAAGGAATGGCAAAAGTGCACAGGTAAGAGATGAAAAAAAGCACAGAAACAAGCGAGCATTCAGGATGGGAGGAGATTTGGAGACCTACTATACCCATTACTACATTCCACAAGCTACACGTGTATGGCTAAAGTGAGGAATGTAATAATGGGTATAGGCCTCGAAATCTCTCATCCTGGATGCTCTCTTGTTCCGGTGCTTTTTTCGTCCCTTTACTGTGCACTTTTGCCATTCCTACATCTTAACGATCATTTCAGATGGAAATTTGTGTTTTCCAGTGGTTAGTTTTAGTACTGTACTCCTCGAAGAATTTCTTCGCTTAGTCTGATAACGGTCTTTGGTGTATTTGGAGTAAACATTACTATAGTTTATTTCGGTTCATCCTTAGCCCTAATTCGAGACTTTCTCTATGAAGGTCATTTACATTTCTTGCAATGTTTTTGCTGTTTCTGAGATCAGAACAATGTCGTCTTCCAAATCTGTTATTCTATTCGTAAGGACATTATCATCATCATCAGCCATTGCTGCTACAAAGATCCCCGCAACCTTTTCCAGGAAATTCTTTGACTGACCAAATCTCTACAAGGTTTTGCCTCCAAACTTCTTTATCTCATCTCTCCACCTCCTGCTCGTCCTTTTTTTGCTGCACCTGCAATTTCTTTAGAGTTCAGTCACTCAGCCTCTTGCTTAGTCGGATATCCCTTGCTCTTGTTACATGACATGCCCACCACCATGTCTCTTATAACTTCTGTATATAATGTACTTAACTTTAGTTTGCTCTTCCACGTTAGTTGATCTCTTCCTATCTCTGAAAGATATTTCCAATATTGACTTTTTTAGTGCTCTTTGAGAACGGATCAGTTTGTTTTCCATTTGATTTGTCACAGATCTCTACGTCATACTTGGAATTATGTATTCTTTAAATGGTTTTTCGTTCCATAAGTACTTACAAGCAACTTTCCATGATGCTCCTTTGTTTACCAAAAGATTTCCATCCAGATGTAAATGCGTCTTTTTATTTCGTTTTCATTGTCTTTCCGTAGTTTTAGTATTTTTCCCAGGTAATTGTATTCCCCAGCTTCTTCAAGCGTACCTTCGTTTAATCTGATGACCTTTATTGGTGCGTTTAAATTAAACATCATTTCAGTTTTACTTTCGTTCAGCTTTCAATGTACTTTGAAAATTTCTCTGTTTAGGTCTCTACTGTTTTTGAAATTAGGGCAATGTCATCTGCAAATCATAAATTGTTTATGTTTTCTCCATGTATGCTCACTACTTTGTTCTCCGGTTATAGATTTCTGAAAATGCTCTCAAGGTATGCTGGAAATCAATTTGATGAAAATGTATTACCCTGACGGACGCCTTTCTCTGTCTTAATATTTTCTGAGTCTTTATTCTACTTAACTGTTGCAGTTCCCTCAATATATATTTTTTCGAGCAGTTTTACAGTTCTAGTGTTATTCTTGTTCTTATTCTTATTCTTATTTTTATTCTTATTCTTCTTCTTATTATTAATATTATTATTTTATCATTCTTTTTCTTCTTCTTCTTCTTCTTCTTCTTCTTATTATTATTATTATTAAGATTACATTATAAGACTGAAGTGGTTAAGTTAAACATGTGTTGTTGTTGGTCTATATTGTATTTACATGTTTTTCCACGGATCTTAGGCAAAGGAAGGTGTTGTTGTTGTTGTTGTTGTTATTATTACTGTTTTCTTTCACAAAACACATGTATCCTATGGGCTCCAGTTAAATATAGTTATCGTTATTGTTGTTGCTGTTGTTGATGATGATGATAATGTTGTCCTTGAATCCCATTGGCACTGACCAGTTAGGCAGAGTTATTTTCTGTTATATACTGTCCTGTAGCCTGGGTGTTTTCCATTAGGTTGTTGATGATGATGATGTTTGAATCGTTGCGGATGTTGTTGCTGGTGGTGGCGTTGTTGTTTTTGTTGTTGTTGTTCTTTGGCTGCAGAGACTGGTGCATGGTTCCGCCACTAAGACACAGCGGCCAGCAGCGGTGTTGAAGTATTTCCCGGACATGCAGTCGAAGTGAGAGGACTCGTCGAGATCACCACTCGTGCAGACATAGTACCGGTGACAGTCAAAGGGATCTGGGGCAAGTGTCGCGTCCATTTCACATCTGGGAACGCAGAGATCACTATCGCCACAGCACTTGGTCGGGTCCGTAACGCACTTTGTCCCGTCAAACACTGGATGGTCGTCGTGACAGAAATGTGGCGTGCTCACCTCTCCACAGACGTAGTACTCCCCGCAGACGTGATAAGCTCTGCAGTCACTCAGGTCAGCTATGAGGTCCAGCGGTGATTGGCACTGGAAATTACAGGATTGGCAGCTGTCATCACAAAGGGCATCAGCCTCAGCCACGCACTCCATCACACCTGAGTCAAACTTTAACCCCGGTGGACATTCGAGAGGAGCATCCAAGGGCAGCCCGTCACCACCACAAAGGTAGTACCGGGAGCAGTTCTTTTGGTCCGGAACTCTGTCATATGGGTCCTTCCCGCTGCAGTCTGGCTCACAAGTATTGGACAACACCCCAGCGGCACACACCACCTGGACAGCCAGACAGCCACACATCACATTAATTTTCTTCCTTTTGGCGTAACAAATTGTTTCTCATTTAACTAAACATCACATCACTTATCAATATTAAGAAATTTTTACACACACTACTGTAATTAGCAGTCACTGTTATCAGACCAAAGCACGCACACACACACACACACACACACACACACACACACACACACACACACACACACACACACACACACACACACACACACACACACACACACACACACACACACTTCCATCTTCCCTCCCTCACCCCCAGATAGGAAGCTTACCGCTAGGAGCACAGCCACCACCAGACGTACTGTACACCCATGCCTCTGCTCTGTCGGACACTGCCCCTTTTTTTTTTTTTTTTTTTTTTTTTTTTGCCTATCGACCATTGGGGCCGGAGCCCTTGGTCATTAAGGGAAAATATATATATGTATATATATTGATACACATATACATAGATATACGAACATATATATATATATATATATATATATATATATATATATATATATATATATATACATACATACATACACACATCCATGCATATGAACATACACTTTCATCCACATGTATATATATATATATATATATATATATATATATATATATATATATATATATATATATATATATATATATATATATATATATATATATATATATATATATATATATATATATATATATATATATATATATATATTTATATATATAGATACATATATATATAGATATAATAAAATATATATATATATATATATATATATATATATATATATATATATATATATATACATACACACATCCATGCATATGAACATACACTTTCATCCACATTATATATATATGCGAAGTTAAGCAACGTTGGGTCTGGTCAGTACTTGGATGGGTGACCGCCTGGGAACACCAGATGCTGTTGGCATCCCTACGTGTGAAGTGGGGTTGGTGGAGGATTAGTGCCCCTCCCTGTAAAACAATTAACTCTAAGCCGTTGGCCACCCAGTTTGGGATACATGGCGTCTGGCAATGAATGAAAAAAATGAATATATATAAATATATATATAATAATTTTTATTTAATTATTTTTTTGTAGTTTTATTTTTATTATGATTTTATTTTTAATTATATATATATATATATATATATATATATATATATATATATATATATATATATATATATATATATATATATATATATATATTTTAAACCTTATATTACTTATAAACTAAACTGCTTAATCTAAAGACCCTAAAACTAATCACCTAACAGACAAATCGTTAACCTATACTAAATCCTAAGAGACAAATAACTAGACCTACACTAATGGTAAAAAAGCCTCGACCAAGAGAACACCATCGACTGCAGATATGAAATGCTTTTCTACGTTTCATACCTGCACTCATCACCTGGTGACTGTCAGTCGAGACACAGCCTAATATAGGGGACATCAATATATGAAAGGGAACCAGACGAGTCAGGAACATTTCCATATACATCAGCTGTCGGCCCTAATTAGAATAACTTAACCAAGATGGTATAATGTATTTACATAATTTGTACAAAAAGTGAAGAACCTCGCCCAGCAGACCACCATCGACTGCAAGTGCCCGATACCTTTCTATATCGTACACTTGCACTCATCAGCTGGTGACTGTTAGTCGAAGAACGGGGTTTAATGTAGGGGACATCAATATTAGAAATAGATCAGTGGGTGGAGGAACTATTTCAAATATGTCAACTGTCAACCCTAATAAACAGTACGATATATACATATTTACAGTTGATAAAAACCATAACCATAAAGTAAAAAAGTCACATCACTCTGATCAGTCCGGTCTCTCTCAGGAAAGCCATCAATTTATCAGTCATAACAATGTCCCCATCACCCAGGATGGTGGAAAGGGTGAAGGGGACGTCTGCTGCGCCGCAGTAATTTATAAGTGAAACACGTTCACGAATAAATCGCCGACAGCGCAGGATGATATGACTGATAGATAACACCGCACTACAGATATCACAGTGCGGTGGAAAGCGTCTTTCCATGTATGGTTTCATATGAGTTAAAATGGTGGCATTGAGCCGTAGCCGTGCCAATACTTTTTCTTCAAGGCGACTGGGACGGTTGGCAGTGTCCCAGTCGCCCAGGTGCAGCTTACAAGTTGGAATATTAAGTCTGGTCCACTGACCTTGCCACAGAAGATTTATTGATTTCTTTCCGAGAGAGAGACTCGACCGTAGATCACGAGGAACGTCCCAAGTCTCCTCGAGCTCTACAGCCGACTTTGCAAGTAAGTCAGCCTGCTCATTGCCGTGGATACGACAATGACCAGGCACCCAGATCAGCGTGAATGACTTGTTGCATGAAAGCAATTTATTAACGATGCGGCCCTGGATCTCGTGAGAGTCCGTAGTACAAGATGGAATTGCCTGAAGGGCTGATTTTGAATCTGAAAATATGACAAATGGGTCATGCCTAGAATTGAGAGCATAGTCTATGGCTTTGTCAATAGCAAAAAGTTCGGAGGTAAACACAGATGTATGAGTCGGCAACCAATCCCTAAGTGCACATTCAGTCGACCACACACTTGCACCCACACATTCACTCGACTTG
Organism: Coenobita brevimanus; assembly: GCF_032717465.1. NCBI lineage: Eukaryota > Metazoa > Arthropoda > Malacostraca > Decapoda > Coenobitidae > Coenobita > Coenobita brevimanus. The sequence goes on along the minus strand of NC_137010.1, from coordinate 24,217,911 downwards.
GAGCCGTCGGTGTACAATTGATGGGACCCCAAGTGACGCACGATGATGTTACGAAACAAGTGGTGGACCTCCGCCTCCGGCGCCTTGGCCTTTGGTACTGGGAGCCATGATACATCCACTGTAAAGCCGGGTGGCTCCCAAGGCGCTATATTTTTAAACACCAACTTGTCACACTCACTGGGGTCCACACCATGCTCCTGAGTCAGTAAGTGGAGGCGAACGGCAAGTGGTCGACGCACCCCCCGCAGAAGGTGGTGGTATTGACGCAGGGGGGTACAGGCCACATTGCCGAGATTACTTTTCCTTAATGTTCGTAACTCGTACGATAATGCCAGGTGGTCACGGCGAATACGGAGGGGAGGCACATTCGCCTCCACTTCCATACGAGCTACACAGGTACACCGGACGGCTCCAAGACACATTCGCAAACATTTATTCTGTAACACATCTAATCCTTTCAGCGTGGCATCGGATGCCCAACCATACACCTGTGCGCCATAGTCTAGCTTTGATCGAATAAGGGACTTATACACCATTAATAAAGATTTTCTGTCGGCACCCCAGGTAGTACCCGCTAGGTACTTGAGGACATTTAACGGTTTATTACAACTAGCAAGCAAAGTATTTACGTGAAGTTTAAAATTCATTCTACGATCAAAATGTATTCCTAACAACTTTACAGAATTTTGAAAAGGTACAGCCTGATTATCCAAAGTTAAGCACAAATTAGGTACGTTACGATTAGTGAAGACTACAGCGGCACACTTACGGACGGAAAGCTTAAATCCCCACTGCAAGGCCCATTGGTGGACGGAGTCAAGGGCTGCTTGAATCCGCCCAGCCGAAAATTGTGCATTACGGGAGGAGTGCCATATTGCACAATCGTCAGCATAGAGCGAGTATTTAAGATTCCTCGGGATGGGAGCTGATGACAGAATATCATTGATCATAATACTAAATAAAGTAGGACTAAGCACACTTCCCTGCGGCACCCCGTTTTCCTGGATAAATATATCCGATGTTACGTTACGGGTCAATTTGACATAGAAAGTCCTGTCCCTTAAGAGATTTGAAATAAAAATAGGCAAATTTCCTCTTAAACCATAAGCATAGAGCTTCATTAGTATACTGTGTCGCCATGTCATGTCATAGGCTTTATGGATGTCCAAGAATACCCCTATCATGAATTCTTTATTGGCAAATGCCTCTGCAATACAATGCTCCAAATTTATTAAATGATCTAGTGAACTTCTGTATTTACGGAAGCCACATTGTTGATCATTCTTCGACTCTACAACAAAAAGAAGCCTATTGTTTACCATACGTTCTATGACCTTACATAGACAAGAAGTCAACACAATAGGACGACATGAAGTGGGATTCATAAGACGACCAGCCTCTTTGGGTATCGGTATGACGTGCGCAAAGTGCCATGAGTCTGGGAACGTTCGAGACGCCCAGATCTCATTGTACAGTGCTAACATCTTAATCAGGTTGTCCTGATTAATATGCTGGATCATACCGTACGTGATGGTGTCTGGTCCAGGGCTGGTGTCTTTACACTGCCCCTTGCTCCACCTCCCCGCCTTTATATACCTCAGCAAGGGAGGGAGTAGCCAATTGTCTCACTCTAACTCCCCACCTCGTTCACCCCAATCTGTTTGTATCTGAGGCTGAAATGGGGACCTGGATTGGGAATGTGACGGTTGTGCCTCATAGTCTGTGGAGGACTGGGACTCCGGAAGGATCTCTCCTTTTCCATAATGTAACTCGAGTAGCCTATAGGCTGTAAACCTAAATCTTCATCGGCCCTACATCCCAATACTGCAGATTATGGTGTGTGTGTGTGTGTGTGTGTGTGTGTGTGTGTGTGTGTGTGTGTGTGTGTGTGTGTGTGTGTGTGTGTGACTTTTATAACACTTTTAGGTAATGCGATAATACCACATATTAACCTCTTGGCTTCGATGACTCATTAATCTACTTTATTCCTGCTGCCTCCAGTCAATTCTATTCAACTCATGGAAAATACTTCTCTTGCTGTAGGCATTGCTTAAAGCTGTGTCTAATCCCTCCCTTTTGAAAGCTTTCTCCTTGGCAGTTCAAAATCGTCTGGAAGTCGTAAGAATTAAAACAAATAACACCTCATCGGTTTGAAGGGATTCATCTTTCAAAGCAGCCACAAACTCGTATCTTTCATGTATGCAGCTGGAGGAAGGGAGAAGGGCGGTGGTGCAGTGGTTAGCACATCTAGTTCACAACAGGGAAAGTACGAGTTCGATTCTGGGGCCGGTAAGACAGGTGACTACAGTTTGTTTTCACCTTGTCCGTGTTCACTCAGCACCGCAATCCGGGACCTCGAAGTAACATCGACTGTTAAGGGATCACGCTGTATGGGAAGACTGGGACTTAGAAAAACTGATGTCTCTCTTCTTAACTCTGTGCAGTTGATAGGCAATTGTCGAAGTCTTCTTTTGATCATCTCTGGAACTCCGTCTGCCTTTCCCTCTGACTGTCACATTCATTCTTTTAATTCCTCGATTCCGACGATGCATTTCCTTTTATTTCACACAATTTTATTTCTCTCTGGACAGAATATTGAAATATGAGATGTTAGATATACACTTAAATTCGTTTGACCCTTCAGCACAAGTGGTCTCCCCAAAGCTGAACTGGCCAGCAATCAAGAAGTCGTGAGTTCGATATCCGCGCCGTCCTTCAGATGCTTGGGCAAGGTCTTCTATACCGCAGCCTTGTTCGTACCTAGAACTGAAACACGGACCTGGACTGTAAAGTTAACGGTTGCGACTGCTTGAGGACTGGTACCGGGTATTAGGGAAAAGAAGTCCTAATGAACTCGTGTAGTTGATAAGCATTAATGAAAACCATCTTCTGCGGTCTCGTTATATTGTCGCGATCCCAGCCAGTGGTTATTGATAAAATCTGCTTTCTGAAAGGACGCGAGTTTGATACAAGGCAGAAGCAAGGAGGATTTCCATCCCCCCCCCTCAATTTTTATGGTACAATACATTAACTAAACGCCCACAAAGTACATGATATAAATACACCGCGTTCAGTATTCAGTATGACAGTACGTCTTAGCATCGAGGTGGTTATATGTGAAAGTGTGTGATTTAAGAAGAGTATTGGGGCTTAGGGAAAGGACCGTCAAATTTATGCTCAGTCTCTCTCTCTCTCTCTCTCTCTCTCACACACACACACACACACACACACACACACACACACACACACACACACACACACACACACACACACACACACACACACACACACACACACACACACAAAGACTGCAGTGAAGAAGACAGAAACAATTTCCATTCACCTCTTAATTCCTTCAATCCGAGGAGTACATAATTATTCATTCTTGCTATCACTGCACGATTGTATTCAACTTAGAGGTGACAAGTGCTCGTGGTACCTCAGTCCCTCTTGCACGTGCTCCTGCAGAGGGCTCTAGCACTGCGCGCTCGCTTTCTCGTGCGTCGCACTCATTTCCTTGAGTTTCTCACTCGTTTCCTCGCTCTTCGCGTGCGCATTGTGATCATTTAAGTTAATCCGAGTCACGTTTATGAGCTGTTTTAGTCTAACGTTGTCACTATCGGCCGTCAAGGCGATATCGAAGCGCCCATGATGGTCCGTTTATATACTGTTCTAGTCTAACGTTGTCTCTTGGATTTTTTGCAGCTAACTAATTGATCGTGTTATTTGCAGCTTAGGGAAAGGAACCCAAGTTGTCTGCATGCAAGTCCGAGGTATTAACCACTTGGCCACGGCAACCGATCGGGCGGCAGTAGCAACGTTTTTGGTCAAAACTTGATTGGTCATTAACCCGCGGCGTCCTGGGGACGTACTTCCACGTCCTCACGTTTTGTCACAGCTAATCCCGGGGACGTACTTCAACGTCCTGCAATTGCAAGGTCCCTAATTTCCACAATTTTCAATTTTCGTGAGTCATTTTTGGTACGTATACACGTGACACCTTCCTCAACAAGATGCCAGGCAGAGACAATGCTTTACCCAGCATGACCTCCTCCCCCCCCCTGCATGCCATTGTCTCAGCAATTCACCTGTTATCAGTGACCTGGCCAGTATAGCCATGTCATGCCACGGTACGAAATTCAGGGCCAGAGTGATTCCCCAATCAATGACAATGTGGAGGACAAACTTTACATAGCATTAGAGGAAGAAACAGTTAGAAATGATGATCAGGTAATGTGGCAAAAAAAGGTCAGGTATTAGTGAGTGAAACAATGCTTATAATGCCTATATTACTGCTTGAAAACCAATATACTCTTGTACTACATATAAATTCGTAACAGTAAATAAATAAATACCGTTTATGAGTGGTGTGAAATAGTTATCCTCCCATAGAACTCGTTTTCTTTGATGCCAGCCTGATAGAAAACCCAGTAAGGTAAGGAGGCTCTCCTACCTGTAATGAGTATTTTAAACCTCAGGTGAGCGATTTCTCTATGAATTTTCGATGTTTCTCACCAAAAGCGAAAGTTTTAGCAAAAAAAAAAAAAAAGGTCGAAAAATGGTCGGGATTGGGGGGTACCAGTGGTCAAAAAGTGGTCGGGACGGGGCGGGTTAAATATAATAAAAGTTTTTCAATCGTGATGGGACCAAGTTTTTCACATCAGCAAATTCTTTGCGAATTTTGTGCCAATTTTGGTGCGATTTGAATGTGTAGTTTCGGCTGCCCAAAACACACACACACACACACACACACACACACACACACACACACACACACACACACCGCTCGCTGGTGCAGTGGTAACGTTCTCGCCTGCCACCTGGTAGACGGGAGTTCGCGCCTCGCTCAGGTTGCGAAAAGTTTCACTGACGAAGTGGGTGGTTACTGTCCCCCTTGAGCAAGGGGACGGGTGTGTGCGTGTGTGAAGGTCACAGCCTTGCCCTTAGATCGGACTATATGAGCTCTCAGCTCCCTTCCGGGAGGGTAAAATGCTGACGATCACGACCATCAAGTGATCCTGACCGACCCGGTGAATTACACACACACATACACACACACACACACACACACACACACACACACACACACACACACAAATAAAGCCATCAAAAACTCTACGGTGAACGCAACCCTACTTTCACGCACTCATGCCGGGAGAGGCGTTTTTTAGTTAAATTTTGATCGTTCATTAAATAAAGTAAAAGTTTTTCAATCGCGATGGGACCAAGTTTTTTTTTTCACATCAGTGAATTTTTTGTGATTTTGTGCCAATTTTGGTGCGATTTGTATGTGCAGTTTTGGTTGCCCAAAACACACACACACACACACACACACACACACACACACACACACACACACACACACACACACACACACACACACACACACGGCTAGTGCTATAGTATATTAGATGTGTTGTGGTGATGAAGTTTATCCCCTCCCGATCAAAAAGTCTCCTCTAAGCTGTTCAAAATCGCCCAGAGACAGCAAGAATATTAAAAAGAAAAAGTAACTGAATTCACGGTAGTAATTAAAATGACATCTTTTAATACCTTATTCTCGTTGACGTTGGAGGAGTTTGTTTAAATCTGGAGAAGACTTCCCGTCGCAAAGTGTTTAGCCTTTCAGTACAGTGACATGTGTCCGCGATTACGAATCAAGAGTCAACTTTGTGTGTGTGTGTGTGTGTGTGTGTGTGTGTGTGTGTGTGTGTGTGTGTGTGTGTGTGTGTGTGTGTGTGTGTGTGTGTGTGTGTGTGTGTGTGTGTGTGTGAACAAAGTAACTAAAAAAATAATTTAATAGATTTAGACCGAACTTGGTTCATGGTTAAGGGCGTTAACAGCAACCAACTTTTTTTTTTTTTTTTTTTTTAATAGAAATTGGTCAAAGTTCAGGGATACATGGAAAGATCAGCTTCAGCAATTTTTCTTCGATCTAATATGCCAAACTTCGAGAGAGCGTTGAGGGTAAGGCAAGAACGAAGAGAATCGATTTGGAGAAACAGCAGATAAAGGTCGGTCTCAGGGGACAAAGTCAGAGTTTGACCCGAGTGTGTCTGTGTGTGAAATTGCTAAGATAATTTCAATCTAACTGGGACAAGATCTGTTAGAAGGGCTGAAAGTCATCAAAAGGGCTGACATTTTCTTTTTATTAACTGTTGGTAAATGATCAAGGTTATATAACAAGGATAACTCAAACATCTTTTATCTAGTTTAAACCAAACTGGATTCAAGTGTTCAGGGTAAGGCAAGCTTGAAGAAATTGGACTTTGAGAACAACAGATCAAAAGTCAAGGCTAATGCTTAAGGTCACATATTAATATCACTTCAGAACATCCAGTCAGAGGTCAAAAACAATGGGTAAGGTTAAATGCTAAGGTCACATGACAAAGTCCTTAAACCGTTTTGATTTTATTTGGAACAAACGTGGTAGAATGACTGAGGTAAGGCAAGGACGAAAGGGTTTGGTGTTGGGAAAAGTTAATTAAAGGTCAAGGTCACAGGCCAAGGTCAAAATTTGACCCATGCATCTTTGTGTGAACCAAATAACTATGGCAGTTCTGATCTAATTTGGACAAAACTTGGCGGAAGGGTTGGGGGTCACCCAAAGGATTGATACCGGTATGTTGTTTTGGGAACAATATGTCAAACATCAAGGTATGATGGCAAGGTCAATTTAAACTGTATTTACTTTAGACTAAACATGATGTTGATGGAAGGATTCAGGGTAAAACAAGGATAAGTAAATCGATTTCGACAACAGTAAGTCGAGGCTCAAAACCAAAGGGCAAAGTCAGATGTTCGGCTCGTAGACCAGTTGGTGCGAGTGGGTGTTGCACTGAGTGTTCCATCTTGTATTCTTACCATCTGCATGTTGTTTAATTCAGCTCAAGAGAGATATTTTAAACTGGAAAGGTTAGATGTAGCATTCATTAACCCCTTTCCAACTATAAGCCTCCCCTAATTATACAGAATTATCTGTAGGTGGCGAGAATTCTATGAATATACGTCATCAGAGTGAAGTAATTAAAACAAAACCAGTTGATAAGACGACTTGTTCAGTAACCTATTTGTCGCGGAGGAATAATATTCTGAACACAGTAAATATTAGCTATGGACGTATTATATTTTAACTGGGTTATATTTAACCCTCTACCAGCGTAATGCCTTTGCCCCAGTGACTTACTTTTTTAATACATTCCACCACCAGACCTATTTACTATAAGCAGAAGGACCTCCATTGATATAGTGTTAAAAAAGGCTATATCTAACCCCTCTACTCAGATCAGTCTCTCCTAAGCTAAACAAAATCGTCTGTAGAAATCAATCGATCAGTGAAGAAGGGGCAACCGCCGCGGAGCGCACAGCCTCACTCACGTTCCGACTCCACCCACGCGGGTCCCTTTGTGCAACCCTCCAGGCTGAAACTCTTCCTCCTCTAAGTATTTCCCGACAGGAGTGATAGACCTGCTCCGGCCATGAGTTACGTGGCCTTCCCCTTGGCCTCCTCCACCCTGCGTTAACTCTTTCAGAGATCACCTTGTGAGCAGGATCAGCCTCAGGAAAACAGGCCACCTGCCCATATAGCTGGAGTTGGCACTGACGTATTGTGTGGGTAATGGGTCTCGATTCAGTCTTACGGAGTAGTCGCTCGTTACGCACCCGGTTGTACCAGCGATATACAACGATCCCGCGAAGACACTTAGTAGCAAAGGAGTCAGTTTGCTGCTTCAAGTCACTGTTTGGTGTCCATGTCTCACAGCCATAAAGTAAGACTGGGAGCATCAGCGCCTTGAAGATGTGAACATTCGTCCTTCTACACAAATAATGCAAGAAGAAAATTATAATGACATCCTCGGTGAAAGGGTTTATAAGACAGTTTCAACCCTCATTACTGGTAGGGGAAAATTAATTAATGATAAATACAAGTTTTGCTCATAAAACATTAGAATTGGGGTTTCTGAACGAATATGTATAATAATTCAACATCATGGCAACATTTCTGCAGCTTCCCAAATCGGTATCTATACATTGCTTTGTTTAGTGGATATTCACATGCCAGGTGGGCGTATGTTTATTTAATGGCTAATGCACGTGATCACCCTGCGTTGTTACCTCCACCAATGAAGTTGGAGAAAGTTATGTATTCACTCATGTTTGTTTGTCTGTCTGTCTGTGAAGACTATATCTCCAAAAGTTCTCAGTGAATTTCAATGAAATTTGGTGGGAGGATGGGTCATGGTCTAAGAATCAATTGATTAAATTTGGTGGAGGACCCGGATCCTATGTATTTCACATAATATCTCCACGGATCCGGATCCTGATTCTTTTTAATGGCAATGGCATTGGTGGAGGTATGCGATCTTTGAATGCTGTCTAGTTTTGTAATCTGCATTCAAATGATGATGTCTATGTGTTCTTGTACACCTCCCAAAGGGAGATCATTTTGTTTTGTTTTGCTTTGTTTTTCTGTGTCCTCGTCATTCATACCAACGCTTGTTCCAACGCCATAAGGACTTATTTTCTGAGTTGATTGGCCTTGAAATTTACTATGCATGTCCAGCTCCGTTCAGAAATCTGTATTACACCCAGGAAGAAAAACACAAGCCTTGTTCCATCCTTCCCTAATGACAGGTTACTGTTCCGGGTCACTGTTATTATTATTATTATTATTATTATTATTATTATTATTATTGTTGTTGTTGTTGTTGTTGTTGTTGTTATTATTATAATTACTATTTTCGTTATAACTAAAACTTGAAACATACCTGTGGGAAGTATTCTTGTTTTATGTATCCATTTATCTATTGCCAGATGACGTAATCCAGTAAGGGATGGCCACAAACAGATCGTCTTCATGTCGCCCTGTCCCGGGCCATTTCACTGCCTTGCTCCCGGCTCACAACCCCCTTTCTCGTATACCTCACCAATCCATCCCTGCATCTCATCCTTCGCCTCCCCCTCCCTCTCGCCCCCTCCACCACACTCACATACACTCTCCTCGTCAGTCTCTCGCACTCCATCCTCTTCACATGGCCAAACTAACTAAAAATACGAACAAAAAGCTTTGTTTGGTGATTATTATTATTATTATTATTATTATTGGTGTTGTTGTTGTTGGTTTAGTTTTTATTATTATTATTATTATTATTATTATTATTATTATTATTTTAACTTACTTTAACAATGCGCTATTCCAAAGGCCATTTGACCAAGAGCCTTAAAACTTGGTCATCATAGTCAAGCAGCTGTCTGCTTCTTTTGGTCATATATGGTGGCCGTCCATCAAACGGATCTCCTTGTATTATCTGGATCACAAAAAAGTGAGTCAGCCACGCAACCTCAAGAACCGCCTAAGCGAGGAAGCTATTTTTTTGCTACAAAATAGCCTTAAGGCAGACGCAGGCCGGATGGGAGTACGGCTGCACTCGGTTGATTATTCTCTGGGATCGCCTGGAGTAAAAAAAAAAAAAAAAATGGAGCTTTTCCAAATATTCCAGATGTCACCTAATTTTCCATGATGGATTATAGTCAGAGTCACCAAACTTGTTGGACTTATGACTTATACAATATGATGATCTAAGGTGACATGGACAAAAGCAGTGACCAAGACATCGCTTGGAGTCAAAAATGGGACTTTTCCGGATATTCTGGATGTCACCTAATTTTCCATGAAGGATTATAGTTAGAGTCACCAAACTTGGTGGACTTACAGAATAAGATGACCTAAGGTGACATGCGCAAGACCAGTGACCATGACATCGCCTGGGGTCAAAAATGAGACTTTTCCGGATACCCTGGATGTTACCAACTTTTCCTTGAAGGATTAAAGCTAGCGCCATCAAGTTTGGTGGACTTATACACAGTGATAACTTAAGGTGAGATGCACAAGATCATTGGCCTTGACCTCAAAGTCCCAATATAGTTCGACTCCTGGTAGGCAATGGCTGTGGAAAGTTTTATTTTCATCAAAATTGTCCTTGGACAATATTACGGTGTTCTAATTTTTAAACCGTGATATTTCAAAGGCTATTTGTCCCAGAGCCTTGAAACTTAAACTTCTTCGGACATCTGTCAGCTTTTCTTGGCTAAATATGGTGGCAATCCGTCAATCAGATCTCCACATATTATCCAGAACAAAGAACAGTTTGAGTTTAGAGTCTGATAGGTTGTATAAACATCTTTTATGTAATCATAGTTTATTCAGATCAAACAAACTGTTCATCAGTAGTAATATAATCACAAATTGTTTTCTAACTCCTATCAATATGATGATGCACTTTTCACTTATTTTATGCTATATCCAGATAATTTTATTCACTTATAGAGAGACTTCTAAACCTAAAGATGTTAGAAATAGATTTCATTTACCCTTTCCCTACACAAAGCCTCCCTGAAGCTGAATACATTTATCTGGAGGTGGCAGGACTAAACCAAATAAAGCATGACATCCAGTGGCACAGAACAGTGATGATGAAATAATTATCTGTAAAGTATTGGAAGTAGACAGGCAGGGATTATGAAATATTTTGTTAACATATTATACTGTATACTGGAATTCTGGATAAACTGATGTCCTATATTGCAAACAGCTTAACACGGTTCACCATAATGATACATTAGTTATATTCATCGTGGCTGTCTCCTGGCGATTTTATTCAACTTGGAAACGAACTTCCATTTTGAAGGGATTACTGAACTCTGCATCTCTCTACGGTTCGAAAAGTCCTCCTAAAGTAAGTAAAATCGTCTGGATTTGGCCAGAATAAAAAATAGTTACCTCATAAGAGTGACGAGATGAACAATAAATCTTGGCCTTATAGGGTGAGTAAATTTAAGCCATGCTAGATGATCTCTGGCTATGGGCAGCTGGCAACAAAAGCAGTGCAGACTTGAATGCTCCACACTGATACGTCTTGCAAGGAGAAAATAGGTTAGGTTAGGTCACGCCAGGCCAGGTCAGGTTAGTTATTGAGAAAGTTGAGAGAGAATGACAAGTTAAGCAAAATCAAAGAAGAGTATAGTCAACGAAATTTAACCTCTTCAGTGCGATGACGTAAAGCATTTTTTTTTTTTTTTTTGTAAGACCATTTTGTAAGATAAAGGCAGCACCTCTCGTTCTGAAAGGGTTATGGATGATATCCACTGACTCCTTCAGTAATTTATACATATTTATTTTACCCTTGCTTCATTACGTCGATCTTCTTTTTTTCATATAAAGAGAGACCATTCTTTCTTAAGGAGTTACTAGTTTAGAAATAAGCTACAAGGTCAGTTGGGAGAGGAAGGACGTCAGGTATACAGATGTTGAAAACCAGACTTTTTATTTCAACTTTAAAAATATGAGCTGTGGCATTGACTTGAATACTGAGCAGTGACTGAGTGATCGTGGAGGGGCCACAAACACAGCTACTCGTCTTCTTTGTGTCATGGGAATGGGCTGTATTACAGTTAACGATAAAGGAGGGAGGATCCAGAAAGAATAAGCAGGGTCCGAATTAAAGACAAGGTCTCCACTACACTGACTCAGGGCACCGGGTGAGCCACTGCCGGTGCACTGGTAGTAGTAAGGCTGACAGGTGTGGCACAAACCGTAGAAACCCTCAGCAGGACAGAAAAAACACATGACACAGTCACCCATGGTTTTCTCAACAGCTATCGTAGTTATCTTCCCACCATCAACAGTTGTAGAACCGCCTATTGTGGTGGTACCGAACCCTGCTGGGGTTTAACCTCGTCTACCAGATGTCTTGAAACCGCTATTACACAGGTTCGTACATGGGTCTGTCTCCGGAATACAACGTCCGGCAGCAGTGTCAAAGTATTCCCCTGAATCACATTCGAAGTGATAAGCTTCATCGATCACACCATCCACACAGATGTAGTATTTATGGCAGTCTAAAGGGTCTGGTGCTTGGACTACTCCTGATTCGCACACAGGTGTGCAGAGGTCGTTACTGTCACAGCATTTGCTCGGGTCTGTAACGCAGTCTGTTCCATCAAACACTGGCCTGTCACCGGGGCAGTAGTATGGCCCAAGCTTCTCACCTCCTGGTCCACATATATAGTACGCACTGCAGTCATTTGGATCAGCAATGATATCCAAGCTCGCGTTACAGTGCAGGTGGCAGGCATTCCCTACACAACTGTCATCGCATTCTCCATCAGGTGCACATTCCATTGTAGCAGTGTCAAATATATTCCCATCTGGACAAGGGAGAGGAGAATCAGAGGGAAGTCCGTCACCCACACAGAGGTAGTACTGGGAGCAGTTCTTTGGGTCCGGGACTTTGTCGAATGGTTCCTTCCCGCTGCAGTCTGGCTCACAGCTCTGGGACATCACCCCAGCGGCACACACCACCTGTAGGGGCAAACATTCACACATCTCACAGTAATTTTGTAGCCTGTTGCAAAAAAATATCCTTAATTTAAATAGAAATTACACATACATCAGAGCATGTCCCATGAATTCTTAGTCCTGTTGAAGCAATTTACACTTTGAAAACTAGATGTCACTCTACAGGTTAATAAAAGTATCTGGGTGTAGCAAACATAATACAGTTAATATTTTTTACTTCCCAAAAGGGTTACTGGAGTTGTTTAACACCCTTATCGGATGGAAAGCCACTTCTAAACTGAATAAAATCGACTGCTTTTATCAAGAACAATATAGGTAAGATTTTCAGTTCTTCCACGAGTTAATTTTCATTTCTCAGGAGACCCTGTGTCTGGTGCAATTAATGCTTAAACTTGATTCTTAGTAGTGCTGCCTTTGCCCAATTAATCCGACGACGAAAGTGGTATTTTATTCCTACTGGTGATGGAGAATCAATGTTTAAGAAAGTTCTTTTATCAGTGAAGATGTTACTGAATCGTAAATCAACCCCCCCCCCCCCGCAAGGTGAATAATATCGGCTGAAAGTAGCACAGACGAAACTGAAAATTCGTCCGGAGAATGGTCATATTAACAGCTAAACGGTGAAGAGAGATGGTATTCAAAACACCGAAAGTTTGACTCTCTCTGAACTAAGCAAACTTATCTGGTAGTAGCCTGAATGGGAAGGGTGAATCATTGATAGGGGAAAAGGCAACACCAAGTAAGTTACTGTAGACAGTTAGGGTAACCCAGTAATATATATATATATATATATATATATATATATATTCTATATCTATATCTATATATATATATATATATATATATATATATATATATAAGACTTTTGGATTTAGAACCAGACATCACCACACATCGAATCAAGACACCACATTTACAATCTCACATCACGCATAGAACAACACAGAACCATACACCACATTAAGAACATCAGATCACACTTAGAACCACACACAGAGTCACACACGACACACAAAAGCACACCACACACAGAACCACACACGACACACAGAACAACACACTACACCTCAAACCACACACAACCACGCACTACACCGCAAACCACGCATCACGCATAGAAATGCAAACCATACACAGAAACACACCAGATACAGATCCCCACACCACTCATAGAGCCACAAATAACACATGGAACAATACACCACACACAGAACAACAACATACACAAAATTACACGACCTATAAAATAATCAAAAACACAAAACCACACACTGCATATTTAATCAGGCACCTCACACAATCAGCCACACACCACAGGCAGAACTACAGACATCACACCGCACATACAGCCACATGCTTCTCACAGCATGCAAAACTACATACAATACTACAAACCACGCATACAGCCATTTACCTCATACCATACAGAACCACGCACCACACACAAACAACCACGTGCCACACACCACACAGAACCACACACCACGTCACATCACAACCTACATTGTGAACCAAGTACCACAGATAAATGCCTGTCATACAGAAACACATTAAATCCAGAGCCACACACCATATATTGATCCATACACCACGTACAACCATACACCAGGCAATGAACCACACACCACAGTCATACATCACACAGAGTACCACATAACCATACGTTGAGCCACACACACCACACATAGAACTAGACACACCACACAAAACCACATAGAACCACGCACATCACAAGGAGCCTCACGCCATGGATAGAACCATATCTCAAACACCATACAGAACCGCACATTGTACACAGAACCACACACTACACATCCAAACATCAAACACAGATTCACTAACCACACATGCAACCTCACACCACACAGAGGCAAACGACACAGAATCTGATGTCACACAGAACCAGACATAGAACCAAACAACGCACATCCCTTCACACACTGAACAAGAAGACATGCATAGAACCTGTCGATTTATCACCCATTCATTTTTTGTCCCATCAGAAGTGTAGAGGTGTTGGACTAGGCTGCTCATTTCAGACAGTTAGGTCACCAGCCTCACTCGTCACTGATAACCTTTAATTGAGCAGTAAACCCCAACCATCCCCCTGAAGTAAACCTTTATGGCCCCAGTTCAGTTGGAATGCTTTAACCCACAATGTCACTCTGTCATGTAACTATAAGGTTATCACCCAACATAGTAAATAGTTTCCAGGGTTTCAGGAAACCACTTGGTATGTCACTCAGAGCAGAGTCACCTGAAGGCAACATTACATCGAGTGAATGGATTGAAGACGCCCTTACCTACCACATACATCTTCACCTATCCCATAGCACAAAGACGTCGCCCACAAAATGAGCCAAATACAATACTGTACTACACATCACACAAGACCTTACGTTACACAGAACCACACGCCTTACAGGACCTCATGTTACACTGACTCATGTAGAATGCACATAATTAAACCCTTTACACACCTACACCCTCACCCCACACTTACCCCTTACGACACCAAAATCATCTCACATCCACACAGAATCACATACCACATAAAAATCGCCTCACATCTACACAGAATCACATACCACACAAAACTGCATTCCACACACAGAAATTCACAATACTCAAAGGGACACACAACTACCCACCACAGTCTGAACACGTTATACCTTCACAGACTACATGCACATACACGCCTCCATACCACACTGCACACAGAATCACACAACACAAACACATCCACCCGTCACATACAGAACACTACGAATTTTCATATACAACATATACAATTGCCTCCAGACTTCACAACATCCCACACAACGGTCCATTCCTCTAACCTTCACCATATCTTTGCTAACCAAGCACACATCCCAGAACACTCTTCACACTTTACCACACCATATTCCACCCCCCTTATCTCCAACACATCATTCTACTTACTTCATTTCACCTCCTCACACTCCGTCAGACCTTTACACACCTGTTTCTACTACCGTAGTCTCCTCTGCACCATACAACTCCTCCACACATCCCGTCTTCTTTCTTTCCTTTCCCCTACCCTCATGCCCATGTCCCAACACCAAACGCTCAGTCCTCCACACGCAGTCTTACCGTCAGGGTGACTGCTACAACCAGACATCGATACATCCTACAGATTCGAAATACAGTGCCTGCAGCCCCACCTCTCTCACATATATACCCCAATCACTGCCTTTCAACAACCACAGAGGGGGAGGTTCCCATTGTGAGATGAAATAAAAGCAGTTATCAATACACTGTCCGAAGCGTTCAAGCATACTGCACACACACACACACACACACACACACACACACACACACACACGCACACACAATATATATATATATATATATATATATATATATATATCTATATATATATATATATATATATATATATATATATATATATATATATATATATATATATATATATCCATCCGTCCATCCATCATCCAATCCTACTTAGGCAGTTGGTCCTGACATTTAAGATGAGAGTGACCAACCTCACTCATCCCTGGGTGGCATTACATGAGCAATAAACCCCAACCACCCCTTCGATATAAACCTTCACCGGCTCAATCCGAATGGAGCACAATAATTACCCACTAAACCACAAGGTGCTATATATATATATATATATATATATATATATATATATATATATATATATATATATATATATATATATATATATATATATATATATATATATATATATATATATATATATATATATATCACCATCATCATTACCCACTGGGTGGCCACTGCTGAACAAAGGCCTCCCCCAACCTTTTCCACGCATTCCTTTATTGAACCAATCTTTGCTACGTTTTGCGTTACCTCCTAACTTCTCTATCTGATCTCTCCACTTGCTGTCTGGGTAACAGTATCTTGGAGTCAAATCAGTCAGCCTCTTGCTCCATCGGTTATCCTTTATTCTTGCCACATTTCCTACCCACCTTCATTTCTGTTCATTATATATGCTTTAATGCGTTTTACTTTAGTCTGCTCTCACACCCAAATTGATCTTTTCCCGTCTCCAAGATATTACCAACATTGACCTTTCCATTGCTCTTTGCGAACAGGTTAGCTGATTTTCCACTGATTTTGTCCGTTTCCAGGTTTCACAACTTTACGTCATAGCTGAGATTATACATTTGTTGTATACTATTCGTTTCATACATATTGCAAGCTACTTTCCATGATGTCTCTGTTTACCAAAAGCTTTCCATCCAAATATAATGTGTCTTTTTATTTAGCTATCATGGTCTATCACGGAGTGCAGTAGCCACTCCTTAAGCAGAAATGGCGTAGGATCAAAATGACGTCCTGTACGGAGGGTATAGGAGTATTTGCGCAATAAAAGTCGCAAAGCGCAGTTCTAAGCTTATGAACTAAAAAACCTTCTCTATTCAAGTGCGAAACTACTCGCAAAATCTTGATAACCTTCGTAGGAGTAGCACAATCGAACCGCAATAATATAGATTTTGTTCTTTCTTTCTTTTTTCTTCATCAGTCATAACTCCAAAACAAAAAGGCGTACGTTAGCGTACTATACACCAAAGCGCTTCATGTCAATTGCAGATGTTTCTTTTCATGTTTAGAAAAGCATTCAGTTTGCGGTTCGCGAGTTACGGCCTGAAAACCGCAGCCTAGTCACCCGAAAGTACACCATTTTGGGCAATATTGGTTAGCAACAGCCAGCCCACAGAAGAGTTGAAGAATAGTTAAGAACGTACCAAAACATTTCTTTTCATGGAAATGCACCCTCATTTTAGTCTTTGAGTATGCTATGTATGTAACAATCCAAATCTAACACTTGCCTTATGCCTACCTATACTTCCACAAAAAGATCATAAACTGGAAAACAAAAAAATTCTTCTAAAATGATTGTTAAGAAGAAGGAATGGCAAAAGTGCACAGGTAAGAGATGAAAAAAAGCACAGAAACAAGAGAGCATTCAGGATGGGAGGAGATTTGGAGACCTATACCCATTACTACATTCCACAAGCTACACGTGTATGGCTAAAGTGAGGAATGTAATAATGGGTATAGGCCTCGAAATCTCTCATCCTGGATGCTCTCTTGTTCCGGTGCTTTTTTCGTCCCTTTACTGTGCACTTTTGCCATTCCTACATCTTAACGATCATTTCAGATGGAAATTTGTGTTTTCCAGTGGTTAGTTTTAGTACTGTACTCCTCGAAGAATTTCTTCGCTTAGTCTGATAACGGTCTTTGGTGTATTTGGAGTAAACATTACTATAGTTTATTTCGGTTCATCCTTAGCCCTAATTCGAGACTTTCTCTATTTAGGTCATTTACATTTCTTGCAATGTTTTTGCTGTTTCTGAGATCAGAACAATGTCGTCTTCCAAATCTGTTATTCTATTCGTAAGGACATTATCATCATCATCAGCCATTGCTGCTACAAAGATCCCCGCAACCTTTTCCACGAAATTCTTTGACTGACCAAATCTCTACAAGGTTTTGCCTGCAAACTTCTTTATCTCATCTCTCCACCTCCTGCTCGTCCTTTTTCTGCTACACCTGGAATTTCTTTAGAGTTCAGTCACTCAGCCTCTAGCTTAGTCGGATATCCCGTACTCTTGTTACATGACATGCCCACCACCATGTCTCTTATAACTTCTGTATATAATGTACTTAAGTTTAGTTTGCTCTTCCACGTTAGTTGATCTCTTCCTATCTCTGAAAGATATTTCCAACATTGACTTTTTTAGTGCTCTTTGAGAACGGATCAGTTTGTTTTCCATTTGATTTGTCACAGATCTGTACGTCATACTTGGAATTATGTATTCTTTAAATGGTTTTTCGTTCCATAAGTACTTACAAGCAACTTTCCATGATGCGCCTTTGTTTACCAAAAGATTTCCATCCAGATGTAAATGCGTCTTTTTATTTCGTTTTCATTGTCTTTCCGTAGTTTTAGTATTTTTCCCAGGTAATTGTATTCCCCAGCTTCTTCAAGCGTACCTTCGTTTAATCTGATGACTTTATTGGTGCGTTTAAATTAAACATCATTTTAGTTTTACTTTCGTTCATCTTTCAATGTACTTTGAAAATTTCTCTGTTTAGGTCTCTACTGTTTTTGAAATTAGGGCAATGTCATCTGCAAATCATAAATTGTTTATGTTTTCTCCATGTATGCTCACTACTTTGTTCTCCGGTTATAGATTTCTGAAAATGCTCTCAAGGTATGCTGGAAATCAATTTGATGAAAATGTATTAACCTGACGGACGCCTTTCTCTGTCTTAATATTTTCTGAGTCTTTATTCTACTTAACTGTTGCAGTTCCCTCAATATATATTTTTTCGAGCAGTTTTACAGTTCTAGTGTTATTCTTGTTCTTATTCTTATTCTTATTTTTATTCTTATTCTTCTTATTATTATTAATATTATTATTTTATCATTCTTTTTCTTCTTCTTCTTCTTCTTCTTATTATTATTATTATTATTAAGATTACATTATAAGACTGAAGTGGTTAAGTTAAACATGTGTTGTTGTTGGTCTATATTGTATTTACATGTTTTTCCACGGATCTTAGGCAAAGGAAGGTGTTGTTGTTGTTGTTGTTGTTGTTATTATTACTGTTTTCTTTCACAAAACACATGTATCCTATGGGCTCCAGTTAAATATAGTTATCGTTATTGTTGTTGCTGTTGTTGATGATGATGATAATGTCCTTGAATCCCATTGGCACTGACAAGTTAGGCAGAGTTATTTTCTGTTATATGCTGTTCTGTAGCCTAGGTGTATTCCATTGGGTTGTTGATGATGATGATGTTTGAGTCGTTGCGGCTGTTGTTGCTGGTGGTGGCGTTGTTGTTTTTGTTGTTGTTGTTCTTTGGCTGCAGAGACTGGTGCATGGTTCCGCCACTAAGACACAGCGGCCAGCAGCGGTGTTGAAGTATTTCCCTGGCATGCAGTCGAAGTGAGAGGACTCGTCGAGATCACCACTCGTGCAGACATAGTACCGGTGACAGTCAAAGGGATCTGGGGCAAGTGTCGCGTCCATTTCACATCTGGGAACGCATAGATCACTATCGCCACAGCACTTGGTCGTGTCCGTAACGCACTTTGTCCCGTCAAACACTGGATGGTCGTCGTGACAGAAATGTGGCGTGCTCACCTCTCCACAGACGTAGTACTCCCCGCAGACGTGATAAGCTCTGCAGTCACTCAGGTCAGCTATGAGGTCCAGCGGTGATTGGCACTGGAAATTACAGGATTGGCAGCTGTCATCACAAAGGGCATCAGCCTCAGCCACGCACTCCATCACACCTGAGTCAAACTTTAACCCCGGTGGACATTCGAGAGGAGCATCCAAGGGCAGCCCGTCACCACCACAAAGGTAGTACCGGGAGCAGTTCTTTGGGTCCGGAACTCTGTCATATGGGTCCTTCCCGCTGCAGTCTGGCTCACAAGTATTGGACAACACCCCAGCGGCACACACCACCTGGACAGCCAGACAGCCACACATCACATTAATTTTCTTCCTTTTGGCATAACAAATTGTTTCTCATTTAACTAAACATCACATCACTTATCAATATTAAGAAATTTTTACACACACTACTGTAATTAGCAGTCACTGTTATCAGACCAAAGCACACACACACACACACACACACACACACACACACACACACACACACACACACTTCCATCTTCCCTCCCTCACCCCCAAATAAAAAGCTTACCGCTAGGAGCACAGCCACCACCAGACGTACACCCATGCCTCTGCTCTGTCGGACACTGCCCCTTTTTTTTTTTTTTTTGCCTATCGACCATTGGGGCCGGAGCCCTTGGTCATTAAGGCAAAATATATATATGTATATATATTGATACACATATACATAGATATACGAACATATATATATATATATATATATATATATATATATATATATATATATATATATATCCATACACACATCCATGCATATGAACATACACTTTCATCCACATATATATATATATATATATATATATATATATATATATATATATATTGATACACATATACATAGATATACGAACATATATATATATATATATATATATACATGCATATGAACATACACTTTCATCCACATTATATATATATATACATCCACAATATATATATATATATATATATGCCGAAAAACATCATAAACACGTTGAGTACACCGCTTCCCGTCCGATCAGCGAAGTTAAGCAACGTTGGGTCTGGTTAGTACTTGGATGGGTGACCGCCTGGGAACACCAGATGCTGTTGGCATCCCTACGTGTGAAGTGGGGTTGGTGGAGGATTAGTGCCCCTCCCTGTAAAACAATTAACTCTAAGCCGTTGGCCACCCAGTTTGGGATACATGGCGTCTGGCAATGAATGAAAAAAATGAATATATATAAATATATATATAATAATTTTTATTTAATTATTTTTTTGTAGTTTTATTTTTATTACGATTTTATTTTTTATTATATATATATATATATATATATATATATATATATATATATATATATATATATATATATATATATATATATATTTTAAACCTTATATTACTTATAAACTAAACTGCTTAATCTAAAGACCCTAAAACTAATCACCTAACAGACAAATCGTTAACCTATACTAAATCCTAAGAGACAAATAACTAGACCTACACTAATGGTAAAAAAGCCTCGACCAAGAGAACACCATCGACTGCAGATATGAAATGCTTTTCTACGTTACATACCTGCACTCATCACCTGGTGACTGTCAGTCGAGACACAACCTAATATAGGGGACATCAATATATGAAAGGGAACCAGACGAGTCAGGAACATTTCCATATACATCAGCTGTCGGCCCTAATTAGAATAACTTAACCAAGATGGTATAATGTATTTACATAATTTGTACAAAAAGTGAAGAACCTCGCCCAGCAGACCACCATCGACTGCAAGTGCCCGATACCTTTCTATATCGTACACTTGCACTCATCAGCTGGTGACTGTTAGTCGAAGAACGGGGTTTAATGTAGGGGACATCAATATTAGAAATAGATCAGTGGGTGGAGGAACTATTTCAAATATGTCAACGGTCAACCCTAATTAACAGTACAATATATACATATTTACAGTTGATAAAAACCATAACCATAAAGTAAAAAAGTCACATCACTCTGATCAGTCCGGTCTCTCTCAGGAAAGCCATCAATTTATCAGTCATAACAATGTCCCCATCACCCAGGATGGTGGAAAGGGTGAAGGGGACGTCTGCTGCGCCGCAGTAATTTATAAGTGAAACACGTTCACGAATAAATCGCCGACAGCGCAGGATGATATGACTGATAGATAACACCGCACTACAGATATCACAGTGCGGTGGAAAGCGTCTTTCCATGTATGGTTTCATATGAGTTAAAATGGTGGCATTGAGCCGTAGCCGTGCCAATACTTTTTCTTCAAGGCGACTGGGACGGTTGGCAGTGTCCCAGTCGCCCAGGTGCAGCTTACAAGTTGGAATATTAAGTCTGGTCCACTGACCTTGCCACAGAAGATTTATTGATTTCTTTCCGAGAGAGAGACTCGACCGTAGATCACGAGGAACGTCCCAAGTCTCCTCGACCTCTACAGCCGACTTTGCAAGTAAGTCAGCCTGCTCATTGCCGTAGATACGACAATGACCAGGCACCCAGATCAGCGTGAATGACTTGTTGCATGAAAGCAATTTATTAACGATGCGGCCCTGGATCTCGTGAGAGTCCGTAGTACAAGATGGAATTGCCTGAAGGGCTGATTTTGAATCTGAAAATATGACAAATGAGTCATGCCTAGAATTGAGAGCATAGTCTATGGCTTTGTCAATAGCAAAAAGTTCGGAGGTAAACACAGATGTATGAGTCGGCAACCGATACCTAAGTGCACATTCAGTCGACCACACACTTGCACCCACACATTCACTCGACTTGGAGCCGTCGGTGTACAATTGATGGGACCCCAAGTGACGCACGATGATGTTACGAAACAAGTGGTGGACCTCCGCCTCCGGCGCCTTGGCCTTTGGTACTGGGAGCCATGATACATCCACTGTAAAGCCGGGTGGCTCCCAAGGCGCTATATTTTTAAACACCAACTTGTCACACTCACTGGGGTCCACACCATGCTCCTGAGTCAGTAAGTGGAGGCGAACGGCAAGTGGTCGACGCACCCCCCGCAGAAGGTGGTGGTATTGACGCAGGGGGGTACAGGCCACATTGCCGAGATTACTTTTCCTTAATGTTCGTAACTCGTACGATAATGCCAGGTGGTCACGGCGAATACGGAGGAGGCACATTCGCCTCCACTTCCATACGAGCTACACAGGTACACCGGACGGCTCCAAGACACATTCGCAAACATTTATTCTGTAACACATCTAATCCTTTCAGCGTGGCATCGGATGCCCAACCATACACCTGTGCGCCATAGTCTAGCTTTGATCGAATAAGGGACTTATACACCATTAATAAAGATTTTCTGTCGGCACCCCAGGTAGTACCCGCTAGGTACTTGAGGACATTTAACGGTTTATCACAACTAGCAAGCAAAGTATTTACGTGAAGTTTAAAATTCATTCTACGATCAAAATGTATTCCTAACAACTTTACAGAATTTTGAAAAGGTACAGCCTGATTATCCAAAGTTAAGCACAAATTAGGTACGTTACGATTAGTGAAGACTACAGCGGCACACTTAACGGACGGAAAGCTTAAATCCCCACTGCAAGGCCCATTGGTGGACGGAGTCAAGGGCTGCTTGAATCCGCCCAGCCGAAAATTGTGCATTACGGGAGGAGTGCCATATTGCACAATCGTCAGCATAGAGCGAGTATTTAAGATTCCTCGGGATGGGAGCTGATGACAGAATATCATTGATCATAATACTAAATAAAGTAGGACTAAGCACACTTCCCTGCGGCACCCCGTTTTCCTGGATAAATATATCCGATGTTACGTTACGGGTCAATTTGACAGAGAAAGTCCTGTCCCTTAAGAGATTTGAAATAAAAATAGGCAAATTTCCTCTTAAACCATAAGCATAGAGCTTCATTAGTATACTGTGTCGCCATGTCATGTCATAGGCTTTATGGATGTCCAAGAATACCCCTATCATGAATTCTTTATTGGCAAATGCCTCTGCAATACAATGCTCCAAATTCATTAAATGATCTAGTGAACTTCTGTATTTACGGAAGCCACATTGTTGATCATTCTTCGACTCTACAACAAAAAGAAGCCTATTGTTTACCATACGTTCTATGACCTTACATAGACAAGAAGTCAACACAATAGGACGACATGAAGTGGGATTCATAAGACGACCAGCCTCTTTGGGTATCGGTATGATGTGCGCAAAGTGCCATGAGTCTGGGAACGTTCGAGACGCCCAGATCTCATTGTACAGTGCTAACATCTTAATCAGGTTGTCCTGATTAATATGCTGGATCATACCGTACGTGATGGTGTCTGGTCCAGGGCTGGTGTCTTTACACTGCCCCTTGCTCCACCTCCCCGCCTTTATATACCTCAGCAAGGGAGGGAGTAGCCAATTGTCTCACTCTAACTCCCCACCTCGTTCACCCCAATCTGTTTGTATCTGAGGCTGAAATGGGGACCTGGATTGGGAATGTGACGGTTGTGCCTCATAGTCTGTGGAGGACTGGGACTCCGGAAGGATCTCTCCTTTTCCATAATGTAACTCGAGTAGCCTATAGGCTGTAAACCTAAATCTTCATCGGCCCTACATCCCAATACTGCAGATTATGGTGTGTGTGTGTGTGTGTGTGTGTGTGTGTGTGTGTGTGTGTGTGTGTGTGTGTGTGTGTGTGTGTGTGTGTGTGTGTGTGTGTGACTTATAACACTTTTAGGTAATGCGATAATACCACATATTAACCTCTTGGCTTCGATGACTCATTAATCTACTTTATTCCTGCTGCCTCCAGTCAATTCTATTCAACTCATGGAAAATACTTCTCTTGCTGTAGGCGTTGCTTAAAGCTGTGTCTAATCCCTCCCTTTTGAAAGCTTTCTCCTTGGCAGTTCAAAATCATCTGGAAGTCGTAAGAATTAAAACAAATAACACCTCATCGGTTTGAAGGGATTCA
This sequence comes from Coenobita brevimanus, assembly GCF_032717465.1. Lineage (NCBI taxonomy): Eukaryota > Metazoa > Arthropoda > Malacostraca > Decapoda > Coenobitidae > Coenobita > Coenobita brevimanus. Next base: position 24,193,385 of record NC_137010.1, on the reverse strand, counting down.
TCTTTCAAAGCAGCCACAAACTCGTATCTTTCATGTATGCAGCTGGAGGAAGGGAGAAGGGCGGTGGTGCAGTGGTTAGCACATCTAGTTCACAACAGGGAAAGTACGAGTTCGATTCTGGGGCCGGTAAGACAGGTGACTACAGTTTGTTTTCACCTTGTCCGTGTTCACTCAGCACCGCAATCCGGGACCTCGAAGTAACATCGACTGTTAAGGGATCACGCTGTATGGGAAGACTGGGACTTAGAAAAACTGATGTCTCTCTTCTTAACTCTGTGCAGTTGATAGGCAATTGTCGAAGTCTTCTTTTGATCATCTCTGGAACTCCGTCTGCCTTTCCCTCTGACTGTCACATTCATTCTTTTAATTCCTCGATTCCGACGATGCATTTCCTTTTATTTCACACAATTTTATTTCTCTCTGGACAGAATATTGAAATATGAGATGTTAGATATACACTTAAATTCGTTTGACCCTTCAGCACAAGAGGTCTCCCCAAAGCTGAACTGACCAGCAATCAAGAA
>NC_137010.1:24080361-24190361 GCF_032717465.1 Coenobita brevimanus | reverse complement strand
TAAAAAATTCGATTTCGAGAACAATAAGTCGAGGCTCAAGGCCAAAGGGCAAAGTCAGATGTTCGGCCCTCAGACCAGTTGGTGCGCGTGGGTGCTCCACTACTGAATGTTCTTACCATGTGCGTGCTGTTTAATGCAGCTCAAGCAAGACATTTCAAACTGGAGGGTTAGATATGTAGCATTTAATAACCCCTATGGTGCCTTAAGTCTCCCTTAATTATGCAGAATTTTCTGTAGGCGGAGAGAATTAAACGAACATACGTCATCAGGGTGAGGTATTTAAAACAAAACCGGTTGATAAGATTACTGGTTCAGTAACCTATTTGTCACGGAGGAGTAACATTTTGAACACTGTAAATATTAGATATGGTTATATTTTAACTGGGTTAAATTTAGCCCTCTACCAGAGTAATGCCTTTGCTCCGATGACATACTTTTTTCAATACATTCAACCACCAGACGTATTTAATGCAAACCAGAAGGACCTCCATTAATATACTGAAGTGTTAAAGAAGGCTATATCTAACCCCTCTATTCAAATAAGTCTTTCCTAAGCTAAATAAGATCATCTGTAGAAATCAATCGATCACTCAAGAAGGGGCAAACGCCGCGGGACACACAGCCTCACTCATCCTCCGATTCCACCCACGCAGGTCCCTTTGTGCAACCCTTTAGGTAGACTCTTCTTTTAAGTATCTCCTGACAGGAGTGATCTACCTACTTCTGCCATGAGTTACGTGGCCTTCCCCTTGCCCTCCTCCACCCTGGGTTAACTCTTTCAGAGATCCTCTTGCGAGCAGGATCAGCCTCAGGAAAACGGGCCTTGTGCCCATATAGCTGGAGTTGGCGTTGACGTATTATATGGGTAATAGGCCTCGATTCAGTCTCACAGAGTACCAGTAGTCGCTTGTTACGCACCCGATTTTACCAGCAATATCCCACGATCCTGCGAAGACAGTAGCAAAGGAGTCAGTTTGCTGCTTCAAGTCGCTGTTTAGTGTGCATGTCTCACAGCCATAAAGTAAGACTGGGAGCATCAGCACCTTGAAGATGCGAACATTCGTCCTTCTACACAAATAATGCAAGAAGAAAATTTAAATGACATCCTCGGTGAAAGAGTTTATAAGACAGTTTCAACCCTCGCTACTGGTAGGAGAAAATTAATTAAGGATAAATACAGGTTTTGCCGCTAAAACATTAGACTTTGAGTCTGTGAACGAATACGTATAATGATTCAACATCATGGCAACATTTCTGTGGCTTCCCAAATCGATATCTATAGACCTTTTCCAATGATGTCACAGAAATCATGTGGTTTTGTTTACGACTCCATATTGGACGGCAAACTCCCCACAGAAATGGCTGTCCAGACAGGACTGTCAGAGATGGAACTGTCAGATATATGCAGAAATCTGGATCAATACCACCAAGATCTGTACAGGAACAAGATTAAATGTCTGGGGCTTGATCTTCACACCATATCTAGGGACAAATTCACCATTTTCAAAGACTGAGGACTGAAACCAGATATCAGATATGGCGATCTCTATCACTATTTGGTGAACACCCCGTCAAAGTTCACTGGGACATCCCTCAAGGTAAGTAGACGTCATACTGTATACGTGTAATGTTGCTAGCTGGAACTGACATACAGTACATGTAAATCATCCTACTAATCAGTAAATTATTGATGCGGGGCCAAGGGGGTACGGATTGTATACACTGACTGGGAATCGAGTGGCTGATTAATGGAACAGGTTACCAGTGATATAGTTGCTGCCCCCTCTTTGGAAAGTTTCAAGCACAGGCTAGGTATGCATATGACAGGTGTGGGTTGCATGTAATATTTGTCTCTCTTTAGTCACACTCCTGTGAGAAGCATGAGCATGCATGGGCTATGGTAGGCAGGGTAGATTAGTCACACGCTTGTGGAAGCTGTCTAGCATGTGCCTATTGGCCTGCTGCAGTTACCCTCTCTTCTTAACCTTCAAGTTAGGTCCTAGGTTAGGTTAGGTTAGGTTAGCTGGATTAGCTTGGTTTAGTATAAAAAAAGTTATTTCCGACAGAAATTAATATCAGATTCATATTAATCCAGTACCGTATGAACACTGAAAAATGAAAATTTTAAGCTTCAGTGTTAGTTGGGTGTAATTCTGGAAATTTACCACAAAGTTTACTTAATTTGGATATTTCAGTAATTATTGGCCTAGATACATACACACAGCCTATATATAAAATAGTTTTACATAAAATGCATAATTGACAGTATTACTGTTGAAATTAACTTTTACATGACAACTGAAACATAACATTGGCACAATTGTAAATCAAGGTCATTTACTTCATGTTGATGAATGCCACAACATAAAACTTAAAGACTTAAACAATATAGTTTTAATGATTTTTCATTTTAAATTAACAAAAAAGTTATAGTACATAGCTGGTAAAAGATAAATATAGAGGGCAGTTGATATAAGTACAGTATTCATCCTCTCATTTGTAAATAAAGTATTTTGGTACTCAGTGAAAAATATTAAACTGGAGCATGTACTGGCAGTTTGGCTTTCACAAAGTTATATATATCGGCATTAGTAGTTAATGCTTCAGTTGTAGCTACTTAAAACATAGTTTAGCACACAGTTTCGCAGTGGTATATAGCCTAACAGTTTTATACTGAAGTGTTGAATAGACTTCTGTACTGCACTACTGTCAAAATGATCCACCATAACGCAAATATCAGTTTCAAATGAATCACACTGAAAAACATTGAAAAAATTAAAATTTAAGTTTTAACCTAACCTTACCTAACCTAAACTAACCGTAACCTGTAATTTAATCAGTTTTACTTACGCATGTAACATTCTTGATCATCATTGCTTTGGAGAATATACCGTAGTTTATGTCCAATTTCGTTTGGGTGAAACTTTGGAATAATACAAAATCAAGACCTGTGACATGGGCCCTCCCCCTCTTTTCCTGCTCACACACATGGCCATGTGGGTCTTGTACTCTGTGACATTAACATAATTAAGATATCCCAATACATCTGCAACTGCTAAGAATGACAAATATGCCCGTATCTACTCACAAATCACCGGCTTACTTGATATAAAATACTTGCCACAGAGCCGGCTGTAAGCCGTCGGCTGCCAATTTTCCCTTTCCACGGTAGCTATCCACTTCTGTCGCCTTTCCTCATTGGCTGGAAACCAGTAGAAGAGTACCCCACTTCCAGTTTCTGCCTTGTCTTACAGCCGAAGGCACAACAGTAGAATACCATTGTGGAATCTGCAATTCTCCCTCTCTACAGTAGACATCCGACATTTTGCCGTCCGATGTGGCATTGTAACCAAAAGTCACATGACTAGTGACGTCACGTGGGAAAGATCTATACGTTGCTTTGTCTAGTGGATATTTACATGCCAAACAGGCTTATATCTACTTAATGTCTAATACACGTGCTCACCCTTCTTTGTTATCTCCGCCAACGAAGTTGGAGAGAGATATGTATTCATCCATGTTTGTCTGTCTGTCTAGACTATATCTTCAAAAGTTCTCATTGAATTTCAATGAAATTTGGTGGAAGGGTGGGCCATGCTCCAGGAAAGAATTCATTCAATTTGGTGGAGGATCAGGATTCTATGTGTTCCATTCAATATCTCCATGGATCTGGATCCGGATTCTTTTTAATGGCGGAGGTATTTGCTCTCTGAATGCTCCCTAGTTTTTTAATCTGCATTCAGATGGTGATGTCTATGTGTTCTTGTACACCTCCCAAAGGGAAAACATTATGCTTTTTGTTTTGTTTTTTTCTGTGTCCTCGTCATTCATACCAACGCTTGTTCCAGCGCCATAATGACTTAACTTCTGAGTTGATTGGCCTTGAAACTCACTATGCACGTCCAGCTTCGTTCAGAAATCTGTATTACACCCAAGAAGAAAAGCACAAGCCTTGTTCCATCCTTCCCTGATGACAGGTTACTCTCCCGGGTCACTCATTGATTATTATTATTATTATTATTATTATTATTATTATTATTATTTTCCTTTTTAATAAAACCTGAAACACACCTATGGGGATTATTATTATTATTATTATTATTATTATTATTACTATTATTATTATCATTTTAATTATTATTATTATTATTATTATTATTATTATTATTATTATTATTTTTACTAACTTCAAACGTACCTATGGGAAGTATTCTTGTTTTATGTAACTATCCATCTATTTCCAGACGGCGTAACCTTGTAAGGGGTGGCCACAAACAAATTGTCTCCATGTCGCCCTGTCCCCCGCTATTTCACTGCCCTGCTCCCAGATCACACACCCCTCTCTCATAAACATCACCACTTCATCCCTCCATCTTATCTTTGGCTTTCCCCTCCCTCTCATCCCCTCCATCTTACATACATTCTCCTCGTCAGTCTCTCGCTCTCCATCCTCTCAACATGGCCAAACTAACAAAAAATAAGGACAAGAAGCTTTGTTTAATTATTATTATTATTATTATTATTATTATTATTATTATTGTTGTTGTTGTTGTTGTTGTTGTTCTTGTTGTTGTCATTATTTTTTTTTACTTATTTAAAAAATGCGATATTCCAAAGGCCATTTGGCCTAGAGCCTTAAAACTTGGTCATCATGGTCAAGCAGCTGTCTGCTTCTTTTGGTCATATATGGTGGCCGTCCATCAAACGGATCTCCTTGTATTATCTGGATCACAAAAAAGTGAGTCAGCCACGCAGCCTCAAGAACCGCCTAAGCTAAGAAGCTAATTTTTGCTACAAAATAGCCTTGAGGCAGACGCAGGCCGGAAGGGAGTACGGTTGCACTCGGTTGATTATTCTCTGGGATCGCCTGGGGTAAAAAAAAAAAAATAAAAATGGGGCTTTTCCAGATATTCCAGATGTCACCTAATTTTCCATGAAGGATTAGAGTCACCAAACTTGGTGGCCTTATAGAATATGATAACCTAAGATGACATGCAAAGGACTAGTGACCATGACATCGCCTGGAGTCAAAAATGGGGCTTTTCCAGATATTCCAGATGTCACCTAATTTTCCATGAAGAATTATAGTTAGAGTCACCAAACTTGGTGGACTTACAGAATAAGATGACCTAAGGTGACATGCACAAGACCAGTGACCATGACATCGCCTGGGGTCAAAAATGGGACTTTTCCGGATACCCTGGATGTTACCAACTTTTCCTTGAAGAATTAAAGCTAGCGCCACCAAATTTGGTGGACTTATACACAGTGATAATTTAAGGTGAGATGCACAAGATCATTGGCCTTGACCTCAAAGTCCCAATATAGTTCGACTTCCAGTAGGCAATGGCTGTGGAAAGTTTTTCTTCATCGAAATTGTCCTTGGACAATTTTACTGTGTTCTAATTTTAAAACTGTGATATTTCAAAGGCTATTTGTCCCAGAGCCTTGAAACTTAAACTTCGTCGGACATGTCCGCTTCTCTTGGCTAAATATGGTGGCAATCAGTCAATCAGATCTCCACATATTATCCAGAACAAAGAACAGTTTGACTTCAGAGTCTGTTAGGTTGTATAAAAATCTTTTGTTACCATAGTTTATTAAAAACAAACAAAACTGTTCTTCAGTAGTACTCACATAAATTTTATAAGTCCCTTTAGTCTGGTGACGAACTATTCACTTATTTCTTGCTATATCCAGGTAGTTTTATTCACTTATAAAGAGACTTCTGAAACGGAAGATGTTAGAAATAGATTTCATTTACCCTTTCCCTAAACAAAGCCTCCACGAAGCTGAATACATTTATCTGGAGGTGGCAGGACTAAACCAAATAAAGCATGACATCCAGTGGCATAGAACAGTGATGATGAAATAATTATCTGAAAAGTATTGGATGTAAGCAGGTTATGGTACATCAGGGAATAAAAAATATTTTAACATGTTTTATGCTGGAATTCTGGATAAACTGCTGTGCTATATCACAAACAGATTAACACGTTTCACTATGATGATACATTAGTTATATTCATTCTGGCTGTCTCCTGACGATTTATTTCAACTTGGAAACGAACTTCCATTTTGAAGGGAACTCTGCATCTCTTTACGGTTCAAGAAGTCCCTCCAAAAGTGAATACAATCATCAAGGAAGCGTAAAATCAACGAAATTTAACGTCTTCAGTGCGATGAGGTAAAGCATTTTTTTCTCTCGTTTTTGTAAGACTATATTATCAGATAAAGGCACTATATTATCAGATAAAGGCACCACCTCTCGTTCTGAAAGGGTTATGGATGATATCCACTGACTCCTTCAATAGATTAAGCATTTTTCTTTTACCCTTGCTTCGTTACACCGATCTTATTTTCTCAGATAGAGATAGCCCATTCTTTCTTAAGGAGTTACTAATTTAAAAATAAGCTACAAGGTCAGTTGGGAGAGGAAGGACGTCAGGTATACAGATGTTAAAAATCAGTCTTTTTGTTTAAATTTTTAAAAATAAGCTGTGTCATTGACCTGAATACTGAGCCATCAGTGGGTGATCATGGAGGGGCAACAAACACAGCTACTCTTCTTTGTGTCATGGGAATGGGCTGTATTACAGTTAAAGATAACGGAGGGAGGATCCAGAAAGAATAAGCAGAGTCCGGATTAAAGACAAGGTCTCCACTACACTGACTCAGAACACCGGGTGAGCCACCGCCGGTGCACTGGTAATAGTAAGGCTGACAGGTGTTGCACAAGCCGTAGAAACCCCCAGCAAGACAGGAAAAAGACATGACAAAGTCACCCTTGGTTTTCTCAACAGCTACCGTAGTCGTTTTCCCACCACTAGCAGTTGTAGAACCGCCTCTTGTGGTGGTACTGAACCCTGCTGGGGTTGAACCACTTCTACCAGGTGTCTTCAAACCGCTATTACACAGGTTGGTACATGGCTCCGTCTCCGGAACACAATGTCCGGCAGCAGTGTTAAAGTATTCCCCTGACCCACATTCGAAGTGATAAGCTTCGTCGATCACACCATCCACACAGATGTAGTATTTATGGCAGTCTAAAGGGTCTGGTGCTTGGACTACGCCTGATTCGCACACAGGTGTGCAGAGGTCGCTACTGTCACAGCATTTGTTCTTGTCTGTAACGCAGTCTGTTCCATCAAACACTGGCCTGTCATCGGGGCAGTAGTATGGCCCAAGCACTTCACCTCCTGGGCCACATAAGTAGTACGCGCTGCAGTCATTTGGATCAGCAATGATATCCAAGCTCCCGTTACAATGCAGGTGGCAGACATTCACCACACAACTGTCATCGCAAGTTCCATCAGGTGCACATTCCATTGTAGCAGTGTCAAATATATTTTCATCTGGACAAGGGATAGGAGAATCAGTGGGCAGTCCGTCACCCACACAGAGGTAGTACTGGGAGCAGTTCTTTGGGTCAGGGACTTTGTCGAATGGTTCCTTCCCGCTGCAGTCTGGCTCACAGCTCTGGGATATCACCCCAGCGGCACACACCACCTGTAGGGGCAAACATTCACACATCTCACAAAAATTTTGTAGGCTGTTGCACGCAAACAATCCCTAAGATAACTAGAAATTACCCATACATCAGAGCATATAGCATGAATTCTTAGTCCTATTGAAGCAATTTACACTTTGAAAACTAGATGTCACTCTACAGGTTAATAAAGGTATCTGGCTGTGGCAAACATAATACAGTTAATATTTTTTACATCCCAGAAGAGTTACTGGGGTCGTTTTACACGCTTGTCGGATGGTAAGCCACTTCTAAACTGAATAAAACGGCTGGTTTTAACAAGAACAAGATAGGTAAGATTCTTTCACTTCTTCAAAGAGTTAATTTTCATTTCTTAGGAGACCTGTGCCTGGTACAATTAATGCTTGAACTTGATACTAAGTAGTGCTGCCTTTGTCCCCTTAATCCGACGACAAAAATTGTATTTTATTCCTGCTGGTGTTGGAGAATCAAATTTAAAAAAGTTCTTTTATCAGTGAAGAATTTACCGAATCATAAATCTAACCCCTCCATGCGGATTAATATCGGCCGAAAATAGGGCAGATAAAACTGAAAATTCGTCCACAAAAGGGTCAGATTGACAGCTCAACAGAGAAGAGAGATGGTATTCAAACCACTGAATGCTTGAGTCTTTCTAATCTAAGCAAACTTATCGGGTAGTTACCTGAATGAGAAGTATGAATCAATGATAGGAGGAAAGGCAACACCATGTAAGTTACTGTAGACGGCTAGGGCAACCCAGTTATACATATATATATATATATATATATATATATATATATATATATATATATATATATATATATATACAGAGAGAGAGAGAGAGAGAGAGAGAGAGAGAGAGAGAACTAAGACCTCAGGATTTTAGACCCAGACCCCACAGACACAGCGAATCAAGACACCACATTTACAACCTCACATCACACATAGAACAATACAGAACCATACACCACATTAAGAACATCAGATCACACTTAGAACCACACACAGAGTAACACACGACACAGAACCGCACACCACACACGGAACCACACACAACACACACAACCACACACTACTCCGCAAATCACGCATCACGCATATAAATGCAAACCACAGATAGAAAAACACAAGATACAGATCCTCACACGACTTATAGAGCCACAAATAACACATGGAACTATACACCACACACAGAACAACAACATACACAAAATTGCACGGCCTACAAAATAATAAAAAAAAACAAACCCACACACTGCATATTGAATCAGGCACCTCACACCAATCAGTCACACACCACAGGCAGAACTAGACCTCACACCGCATATACAGCCACATGCTTCTCACAGCATGCAAAACTACTATACTACAAACCACGCATATAGTCATACACCTCATACCATACAGAACCACACACCACACACAAAGAACCACGTGCCACACACCACACAGAACCACACACCACGTCACACCACAACCTACATTGTGAACCAAGTACCACACATAAATGCCCGTCATATAGAAACACATTACATTCAGAACCACACACCATATATTGATCAATAAAACATGTACAACCATATACCAGACAGTGAACCACACACCACAGTCATACATCACACAGAGTACCATATAACCATACGTTCAGCCACACACCACACATAGAACTAGAAACACCACACAAAACCACATAGAACCAGGTAAATCACAAGGAACCTCACACCATGGATAGAACCATATCTCAAACACCAAACAGAACCGTGCATTGTTCACAGAACCACACACCACACATCCAAACACAAAACACAGATTCACTGACCACACATATAATCAAGCAACGCACATCCCCCCACACACTGAACAAGAAGCCATGCATGGAACCTGTCGATTTATCACTCAGTCCTTTTTTGCCCCATTCAGGAGTATAGGGGTGTTGGACTAGGCTACTCATTTCAGTTACTTAGGTCACCAGCCTCACTTTTCACTGAGTGCCTGTAACTGAGCAGTAAACCCCAACCATCCCTCTGAGATAAACCTTCATGACCCCAGTTCAGTTGGAATGCTTTAACCCACAATGTCACTCTAAGTCATTTAACTATAAGGTTATCAACCAACGTAGTAAATAGTTTCCAGGGTTTCAGGAAACCACTTGGTATGTCACTCAGAGCAGAGTCACCTGAAGGCAACATTACATCGAATGAATGGATGAAAGACGACCTTACCTACCACATACATCTTCACCTATCCCATAGCACATAGACGTCGCCCACAAACAGAACCAAATACAACACTGTACTACACATCACAAGACCTTACGTTACACAGAACAACATGCCTTACAGGACCTCATGTTACACTGAGTCACGTACCATGCACATAATTAAACCCTTTACACACCTACAACTTCACCCAACACTTACCCCTTACGACACAAACATCATCTCACATCCACACAGAATCACATACCACATAAAAATCACCTCACATCTACACAGAATCACATACCACACATAACTGCATTCCACACACAGAAATTCACAATACTCAAAGGGACACACAACTACCCACCACAATCTGAACACGTTATACCTTCACAAACTACATGCACATACACGCCTCCACACCACATTGCACACAGAATCACAGAATACAAACACATCCACCCGTCACATAAGGAACACTGCATATTTTCATACACCACATATTCACACTCCTCCAGACTTCACAACATCCCACACCACAGTTCTTTCCTCTAACGTTCACCACATCCTTGCTAACCAAGCACACACCCCAGTGCACTTTTCACACCATACCACACCATATTCTATCTCCCCTTATCTCCAGCACATCCTACTACTTATTTCATTTCATCACCTCACACTCCATCAGACCTTTACACACGCATTCCTAGCACCCTAACATCCTCTGCATCATACAACTCCTCCCCACATCCCTTCTTCTTTCCTTCTTTTCCCCTAACCTCAAGCGCATGTCCCAACACCAAACTATCAGTCCTCCACACTCAGTCTTACCGCCAGGGCGACTGCTACAACCAGACGTCTATTCATTCTAAAGTTTCGAAGGACACTGCCACCAGCCAAAAATCCCTCTCTTATATAACCGAATCACTGCTTGTCGACAACCCCAGAGGGGGAGGTTCCCATTGTGAGGTCAAGTAAAAGCAATTATCAATACATTGTCCCAAGCGTTCAAGTAAACTGTACACACACACACACACACACACACACACACACACACACACACACACAATCTCTCTCTCTCTCTCTCTGTATATATATATATATATATATATATATATATATATATATATATATATATATATATATATATATATATATATATCCATCATCCAATCCTACGTTGCCCCATGAGGAGCGTTGGAACCCGGGGCTAGGCAAGTTGGTCCTGACATTTAAGATGAGAGTGACCAATCTCACTCATCTCCGAGTGGCAATACTTGAGCAATAAACCCCAACCATCTCTTGGATATAAACCTTCACCTACTCAATCAGATTGGAGAGCCGTATTTACCCGCTAAATCACCAGGCACCAAAATTTGGTTATATGGTTTCCACCCAGCGCAGTAAATGGTTTCCAGGTGTACAGGATATTATTTGGCTTGTCACTCACTGTAGAGTCACCCACAGGAAGAAGGAAGAGGAAAGAATGAAAAAAAGAAAGACTGAAGAGGGAACGTAAATTCACCCATAGGCAGAAGGACGAGGAAAGAATGAAGGAAAGAAAGACAGAAGAAAATGAAAGAAAAGAAGAATGGAGCGAATATATATATATATATATATATATATATATATATATATATATATATATATATATATATATATATATATATATATATATATATATATATATATATAAAATCTCATCAGCCGTTTGAGTGTCCACGGCATGACCGGCCTATCCCTACCGAAGTGGGGACGATACAGCCAATGTATCTCTACCACGTGGCTTAGGCTGTCTCGTAGAGATTGTATGTAGGGTGAGAAGTGTTTGTAACTGTAGTGTTGTCGTGGCTGTGGATGTGTGTGTAGTCTGTGAACAAAGTGTAATCGGCCCGCGCTAGCAGACTGTGCGCAAGCATACTTTATAGCAAGGCCTAAAGGTTGTAGTCTTTAGGCCTTGCTTTATAGTATGCGACACTGGTTCAACCACAGCACCCCTGATGTCCGCCAAGCAGTACTTGGCCAGAAGAACGCTCCCAAAGTTTATTACCCTGGCGGGGCGCGAACCCTCGTTCTTCAGTGTACGAGAAAGCACACTTTGCCACTGTACCACAGAGACTTTATATATATATATATATATATATATATATATATATATATATATATATATATATATATATATATATATATATATATATATATATATATATATATATATATATATATATATATAGTGTCAGACTTCGCTGGTTGATTCTCGGGTTCATATCGACTATATATGCTATATCAGCATCGAACCAGCTCTCAGCTGTTACTAAGCTGAAGTTCTATCTATCTATCTATAGCCCGACGCCCTAATCCCGCAAAGGGTGGCCGCAGACAAAACGCCTCCAGGTCACTCTGTCACCCACCATTTGACTCCCCTCCCCCCAACTCACCCCCCCCTCCCTCATATACCTCTCAACTCCATCCCTCCACCTCATCCTCGGTCTACCCCTCCCTCTCCCTCCCTCCACCTCACCTACATACACCCTCTTAGTCAGTCTTTCATTCTCCATCCTCTCCACATGTCCAAACCACCTCAGTGTATTTCTCCTAATCTTTTCAACCACATCCACATCTACCCCACAACGTTCCTTCACTTCTTCATTCGTCAACCTGTCCCTCCACGTCACTCCACATGCTCCTCTCAAGTAACTCATTTCCACTGCTGAAGTTACTGATAGCTTTTTGTATAGATGGGTTATGAAGGAGACCGTTTTCACCCATAAGGTCAACAGTAAGTGCATTTCCGTGACAAAGTGTGAGAAGAACTAATGTTGGTGTGACATCTTATTCTCAAAATCAGCCCAAGAATAACCTACAACAATTTTCAACACGTTATCTAGCACTGTGCGTGTGTGAACAATATATCATATATAATGTATATTCCCTTATATATATAAAATGTCTTCTCTATGAATTACGTAAAAATCATCGTGAAAGATACAGTTGTGAACAACAGGAACATTTCCTGTTACACACACATGATTTGCCAGTATATCAACTTCCCTGTTGAAAATGGTGACCAAGTTGGCATACCCTTGGCATGATCTAATAGAGGCGAGTTCGACCAACGCCTGGGACAGGGAGCATTTTTATAATTTGATTTTCGTTAAAACAGACATTTCTTGTGTAAATACAACCCACCGAAATGTCGTAAAAACACTCCCATTAATGCCAAAACACAGATCTCATACGAAACAGCAATAGGATGTATTCAGTATGGACGGTGGGCGTTAGCGCTTAAGTGGTGACATGTGGTGACATGTGCAAGTGTGTGACGCGAAGGGGGTTTGCTTGGCCACTGGGAACGGGTTGCTAATCCTATCCCTGAGCAGGCCGTATAAAAAAGGAACACACACACACACACACACACACACACAAAATCTCTCTCTCTCTTATATATATATATAAATAAATATAAAAATATATAAATATATAAATATATATATATATATATATATAAATAAATATATATATATATATATATATATATATATATATATACAGTAGACAGAGAGGCAGATAGATAGATAGATATAGATATAGATAGATAGATATAGACAGATAGATAGAGATAGATGGATAGATATAGATAGATAGACAGATAGGTAGTGTTACATGTGTATGAATGTCTATATTTTTGTTTATATATCGTGTATATTATACGTATGTGTGTATAGTGCGTGCTTGTCGCCAGGCGAGGTGTGTGTGTCGATGGTATGTACACTAGCATCCACGCACATGCATAAGGAGGGAATTTTGGATGGAAAGAGAGTAGACTATGGCGCACAGGTGTATGGCTCGGCATCTGATGCCACGCTGAAAGGATTGGATGTGTTGCAGAATAAATGTCTGCGAATGTGTCTTGGAGCCGTCCGATGTACCCGTGTGGCTCGTATGGAAGTGGAGGCGAATGTGCCTCCCCTCCGTATTCGCCGTGACCACCTGGCATTATCGTACGGGTTACGAACATATAGGAAAAGTAATATCGGCAATGTGGCCTGTACCCCCCTGCGTCAATACCACCATCTCATGCGGGGGGTGCGTCGGCCACTTGCCGTTCGCCTCCACTTACTGACTCAGGATCTTGGAGTGGACCCCAGTGAGTGTGACAAGTTGGTGCTGAAAAATATAGCGCCTTGGGAGCCACCCGGCTCTACTTTTGATGTATCATGGCTCCCAATACCAAAGGCCAAGGCGCCGGAGGCGGAGGTCCACCACTTGTTTCGTAACATCATCGTTCGTCACATGGGGTCCCATCAATTGTACACCGACGGCTCCAAGTCTTGTGAATGTGTGGGTGCAAGTGTGTGGTCGACTGAATGTGCACTTAGGTACCGGTTGCCGACTCATACATCTGTGTTTACCTCTGAACTTTTCGCTATTGACAAAGCCATAGACTATGCTCTCAGTTCTAGGCATGACTCATTTGTCATATTTTCTGATTCAAAATCAGCCCTTCAGGCAATTCCATCTTGTACTACGGACTCTCACGAGATCCAGGGCCGCATCGTTAATAAATTGCTTTCATGCAACAAGTCATTCACGCTGATCTGGGTGCCTGGTCATTGTCGTATCTACGGCAATGAGCAGGCTGACTTACTTGCAAAGTCGGCTGTAGAGGTCGAGGAGACTTGGGACGTTCCTCGTGATCTACGGTCGAGTCTCTCTCTCGGAAAGAAATCAATTAATCTTCTGTGGCAAGGTCAGTGGACCAGACTTAATATTCCAACTTGTAAGCCGCACCTGGGCCACTGGGACACAGCCAACCGCTCCAGTCGCCTTGAAGAAAAAGTATTGGCACGGCTACGGCTCAATGCCACCATTTTAACTCACATGAAACCATATATGGAAAGACGCTTTCCACTGCACTGTGACATCTGTAGTGCGGTGTTATCTGTTAGTCATATCATCCTGCGCTGTCGGCGATTTATTCGTGAACGTGCTTCACTTATAAATTACTGCGGCGCAGCAGACGTCCCCTTCACCCTTTCCACCATCCTGGGTGATGGGGACATTGTTATGACTGATAAATTGATGGCTTTCCTGAGAGAGACCGGACTGATCAGAGTGATGTGACTTTTTTACTGTATGGTTATGGTTTTTATCAACTGTAAATATGTATATATTGTACTGTTAATTAGGGTTGACTGTTGAGGTATTTGAAATAGTTCCTCCACCCACTGATCTATTTCTAATATTGATGTCCCCTACATTAAACTCCGTTCCTCGACTAACAGTCACCAGCTGATGAGTGCAAGTGTGCAATATAGAAAGGTATTGGGCACTTGCAGTCGATGGTGGTCTGCTGGGCGAGGTTTTTCACTTTCTGTACAAATTACGTAAATACATTATACCATCTTGGTTAAGTTATTCTAATTAGAGCCGACAGCTGACGTATATGGAAATGATTCTGACTCGTCTGGTTCCCTTTCATATATTGATGTCCCCTATATTAGGTTGAGTCTCGACTGACAGTCACCAGTTGATGAGTGCAGGTATGTAATGTAGAAAGGCATTACATATCTGCAGTCGATGGTGTTCTCTTAGTCGAGGCTTTTTAACATTAGTGTAGGTCTAGTTATTTGTCTCTTAGGATTTAACATAGGTTAGCCATTTGTCTGTTAGGTGATTAGTTTTAAGGTCTTTAGATTAGGCATTTTAGTTTATAAGTAATATAAGGTTAAAAATAGAAAAAAATAATAATAAAAACAAAACTACAAAAAATAATAAAATAAAAATTATTATATATATATATATATATATATATATATATATATATATATATATATATATATATATATATATATATACAGTATATATATATATATATATATATATATATATATATATATATATATATATATATATATATATGTACGTGTGCATGAAAGTGTGTATGTTCATATGCATGGATGTGTGTATGTATGTATGTATATATATATGTTCGTATATATATGTATATATGTATCAATGTATATACATATATATATTCTTGCCTTAATGACCAGGGGCTCCGGCCCCAATGGTCGATGAGCAAAAAAAAAAAAAAAAAGAGAGAGAGAGAGAGTTTTTGTGGGACTGGCATCGAGAGAGGGAGTGCTTGGACTGGAGATAAGAGAGGGAGGAGAAGCAGTATTTTGTGTTGTACATTTTTCTGCACATCTTTTCACTTCGAATCATCATCCAATCGCAAGTATTATTGTTACTGTATAATTACTGTTACTTGTAACAATTATAGAGCGCAGTTCATTTATCTCTTTTTGTATGATTCTATTTGTTTTGTCTGGCAAGTTTGTTCCCAGATTTTAGTGTGATTACTGAGGGTATTATCAGCTGGCTTGTTTTTCTTGTTCTTTTGTTTTTGTAAATATTATTAACTTATATTAGGAATTTTTCATCGAGTTTATATTACCCTTGCTAACGACAGCTAATTTTATTTACTTTCGGACCTGTGTTGCGAGACTGGAGTGTTTTTTATTGTTTTTTATTAATTAATTGATCATTTCCCTATTCACTTTGATTATTTTTTCTCAATTTTCTTACACAGTCAGATATAGTTATCTAGTGTTGCCTACTCCCATCTCGTAACACAAATTATCCTGGTGAGGTCACAAACGGAATTAACTAAGAATTTATAAATGTGTGCGTACCAACACGAAATAACATGATAGCCAGTGAATGTGCATGATTGCTAGTGTACATAGCATCGACGCACACACCTCGCCTGGCGACACGCACGCACTATACACACACACGCACAATATACACGATATATACAGTACCCTCGCGTCCGGTACGCGTTTGTCCAGTAATATTCTCGTCCAGTACGGTCGGCAAAAAAATATATATATAATAATTCATTACTGTAGTACGGATTTGTTGGGCCAGTATGGATCGGCCGCGCAAAGTGGGCCAAATCCGAAGAGTTCTTCTCTAGTACTGATGTTCTGCGTCCAGTACTATTACCCGCCCGGGCGCGGGAAGATGTCAAACACCGAGGAACGTTTCCCTAGTACTGCCGCACCAGTCCAGTTTTCCTTCCTCGTGACTCGTGTCATGTGCCAGTCACATTGCAGTATTGTACTTTCCCCTGATGACGAAGACGACGATGTCAGTGTCTGAGTATGATGGATTTATGAGGGAGGTTGAGGGAGAGAGGCTTCCCCAGGATCCTGAAGGCCCTCCTTCAGGGGGTCAGTAGGACCTTCTACAGCCTCAGATACCCCTCCCCCTTCCCCCCCAGCCACTTAAGAGTTGTACTTTACACAGGGGCGAATAAAACCCGTGTATAAAGTGAACTGTGCAAGGGTTAAGAAGTACGGAGTCGGCTTAGCACACCTAATCCTGGAAGCAGATTTTACAAGAAATATAATATGATCTTTCCAAGATGAATCCAGAGAGAACGAAACCCCAGGTATGATTATGGATGATGCTGGATTGAGCTGGATAATATCAAATATTAGTGTGTACTCCTGTGGAAAGTTTTGTCGGGTTGATAGGTGTAGGAACTGCGTCTTTGATGCATTAAAAACAGCAAAATTACTTTTCCCTCCGTCAGAGATTCGAGCAAGTCAGACATTAAATGTGCCATAGCCTCATCCCTTGTATTTACATTATACATGGATGTGTATAAACATGCATATGTATGTACATATACAGTGTATATATTATTTATATCATATGTGTAGGTACATTATATATTTATAAATATGTATATATATATTATATATCTGTCTATATATATATATATATATATATATATATATATATATATATATATATATATATATATGTATATGTGTGTGTGTGTGTGTGTGTGTGTGTGTGTGTGTGTGTGTGCTTTATAAATTCTTTAATGCGTTTTACTTTAGTCTGCTCTTGCACCCAAATTGGTCTTTTCCGGTCTCTTAAAGATGTTACCAACATTGACCTTTCCATTGCTCTTTGAGAACCGGTTAGTTGATTTTCCATCGATTTTGTCCATTTCCAAGTCACACAACTTTAAGTCATAGCTGAGATTATGCATTAGTTATATACTTTTTGTTTCATACATATTGCAAGCTACTTTTCATGCTGCCTCTGTGTTTACCTAAAGCTTTACACACACACACACACACACACACACACACACACACACACACACACACACACACACACACACACACACACACACACCTTACTCTCCCTTTATTTAGCTATCATGGTCTATCACGGAGTGCGGTAGCCACTCCATAGGTAGAAATGCCGCAGGAGTAAAATGACGTCCTGTACAGAGGGTATAGCAGCATTCGCGCAAAAACGGTCGCAAAGCCCAGTTCAAAGCTTATGAACTGAAAGACCTTTGCTATTCAAGTGCACCACTACTCGCAAAATCTTGATAACCTTCGTAGGAGTAGGACAATCGAACCGCAATAATATAGATTTTGTTCTTCTTTCTTTCTTTCTTTTTTTCTTCATCAGTCATAAAACAAAAAGGTGTACCCTAGCATACTATATACCAAAGCGCTTCTTGTCAAGTATAGATGTTTCTCTTCATGTTTAGAAAAGCATTCAGGCTGCGGTTCGTGCGTTACGGCCTGAAAACTGCATCGCGGTCACACGGAAGTACGCCATTTTGCGCAATAGTGGTTAGCAACAGCTATGCTACATAACAGTGAAAGAAAAGTTAAGAACGTACCAAAACACTTCTTTCACGGGAAGGCACCCTGATTTTAGTTTTTCAGTATCCTATGCATGTAACAATCCAAATCTAACTCTTGGCTTATGCATAATTATACTTCCACAAAGAGATCATAAACTGGAAAAAAAAAAAAAAATCTTCTAAAATGATTATTAAGAAGAAGGAATGGCAAAAGTGCACAGGTAAGAGATGAAAAAAAAATAATAATAATAAAACAGAAACAAGAGAGCATTCAGGATGGGAGGAGATTTGGAGACCTATACCCAATACTACATTCCACCAGCTACAAGTTTATGGCTAAATTGCGGAATGTAATGATAGTTATAGGCCTCCAAATCTCCTCTCATCCTGGATGCTCTCTTGTTCCGGTACTTTTTTCGTCCCTTTACTGTGCACTTTTGCCATTCTTACATCTTAACGATCATTTCATATGAAAATTTAGTGGTTAGTTTTAGTACTGTACTCCTCGAAGAATTTCTTCGCTTATTCTGATGACTCTCTTTGGTGTATCTGGAGTAAACATTAGTTTTACTTCGGTTCATCCTAAGCCCTAATTCGAAACTTTCTTTAATTAGGTCATTTACATTTCATGCAATATTTCTGCTGTTTTTGAGATCAGAACAATGTCATTTTCCAAATTTGTTGTTATTCTGTTCGTAAGGACATAATGATCATCATCAGCCATTGCTGTTACAAAGATCCCCGCAACTTTTTCCACGAATTACATGACTGACCAAATCTCTACAAGGTTTTGCCGGCAAACTTCTCTGTCTCATCTCTCCACCTCCTGCCTGGCCTTTTTCTGCTACACTTGTAATTTCTTTACAGTTCAGTCAGTCAGCCTCTTGCTCAGTCGGTTATCCCATACTCTTGCTGCATGACCTTCCCACCACCATTTCTCTTCTTTTATAACTTGTGTATGTCATGTACTTAACTTTAGTTTGCTCTACCACGTAAGTTGATCATTTCCTATCTCTAAAAGATATTTCCAACATTGACTTTTCCAGTGCTTTTTGAGAACGGATTAGTTTGTTTTCCATCTGATTTGTCAGGTTCCAGGTCTCAGAACTGTACGCCATAGCTGGAATTATGTATTCCTTATATATTTTTTCGTTTCATACGTACTTGCAAGTAATTTTCCATGATGCCCGTTTGTTTACCAAAAGATTTCCATCCAGATGTAAATGTATCTTTTCATTTCGTTTTCATTGTCTTTCGTTAGTTTTTGTATTTATCCCAAGTAATTGTATTCCCCAACTTCTTCAAGCTTTCCTTCTTTTAATCTGCTGACCTCTATTGGTGCATTTGAATTAAACATCACTTCAGTTTTGCTTTGGTTCAGCTTTCGCTCTACTTTGAAACTTTCTCTGTTTAGGTCTCTACTGTTTTTGAAATTACGGCAATGTCATCTGCGAATTTAGATGGTTTAAGTTTTCTCCATGTTTATTTACTACTTTGTTCTCCGGTTTTAGATTTCCGAAAATGCTCTCAAGGTATGCTGTAGATCAGTTTGATGAAAATGTATTACCCTGACGGACGCCTTTCTCCGTCTTAATATTTTCTGAGTCTTTATTCTACTTAACTGTTTCAATTCCCTCAATATATAGTTTTTCGTGCAATTTTACAGTTCTCTTTTTATTATTATTATTATTATTATTGTTACCATTATTATTATTATTATTATTATTATTATTATAATTGCCATTATCATTATTATTATTATAATTATTATCACCTTGCAAGAGGGGAACAAGTCAAGAGTGAGAGCAGTGGAAATGAGTTACTTGAGAGGAGCATGTGGAGTGACATGGAGAGACAGGTTGACGAATGAAGAAGTGAAGGAACGTTGTGGGGTAGATGTGGATGTGGTTGAAAAGATTAGGAGAAATACACTGAGGTGGTTTGGACATGTGGAGAGGATGGAGAATGAAAGACTGACTAAGAGGGTGTATGTAGGTGAGGTGGAGGGAGGGAGAGGGAGGGGTAGACCGAGGATGAGGTGGAGGGATGGAGTTGAGAGGTATTTGAGGGAGGGGGGGGTGAGTTGGGGGGAGGGGAGTCAAATGGTGGGTGACAGAGTGACTTGGAGGCGTTTTGTCTGCGGCTACCCTTTGCGGGATTAGGGCGTCGGGCTATAGATAGATAGATAGATAGATTATCATCATCATTATTATTTTTATTATTGTTAATAAAATTACATCAAGACTAAAGTGGTTAAGTTAATCATGGTGTTGTTTTTGGTCTATATTGTATTTACATGTTTTTCCACGGATCTTATGCAAAGGGAGGTGTTGTTGTTATTGCTTTTTTCCTTTCATAAATCACATGTTTCCTATGGGCTCTAGTTAAATATAGTTATTGTTATTGTTGCTGCTGTTGCTGTTGTTGATGATGATGATAATGTTGTCCTTGTGGCCCATTGGCACTGACCAGTTAGGCAGAGTTATTTTCTGTTATATACTGTCCTGTAGCCTAGGTGTTTTCCATTAGGTTGTTGATGATGGTGATGTCTGAGTCGTTGCGGATGTTGTTGCTGGTGGTTGCGTTGTTGTTTTTGTTGTTATTGTTCTTTGGCTGCAGAGACTGGTGCATGGTTCCGCCTCTAAGACACAGCGGCCAGCAGCGGTGTTGAAGTATTTCCCGGACATGCAGTCGGAGTGAGAGGACTCGTCGAGATCACCACTCGTGCAGACATAGTACCGGTGACAGTCAAAGGGATCTGGGGCAAGTGTCGCGTCCATTTCACATCTGGGAACTCATAGATCACTATCGCCACAGCACTTGGTCGTGTCCGTAACGCACTCTGTCCCGTCAAACACTGGATGGTCGTCGTGACAGAAATGTGGCGTGCTCACCTCTCCACAGACGTAGTACTCCCCGCAGACGTGATAAGCTCTGCAGTCACTCAGGTCAGCTATGAGGTCCAGCGGTGATTGGCACTGGAGATTACAGGATTGGCAGCTATCATCACAAAGGGCATCAGCCTCAGCCACTCACTCCATCACACCTGAGTCAAACTTCAGTGGACATCACATCACTTATTGATATTAAGAAATTGTAACACACACTAAGTTGCAGTCACTGTTATCAGACCAAAGCACACCCACACACACACACATATACACCCAACCACCCACCCACCCACACGCACACACACACACACACACACACACACACACACACACACACACACACACACACTCACACACACACACACGCGCGCACACACAGACCTCTCACACTCTCCTTCCCAAATACCTCTCACACCCTCTTCCCCAAATACCTCTCACACCTTTCTCCCCCACACACCTCGCACACTCCGTCCCACACACCACTCCCCCCCTCCCCTCCAAAGGTATTCTTTACATCCTCCCCCCGCCCCCCACCCAGCCACATACATCCCTCCCTACCTCCGCCCTCACATCCCTCAAATCATCTCCTCACCAAACACACACACCTCCCCTCCCCAGCCACACACAACTCTCACACACTCTCTCCCCACACACACACCCCTCACACCCTACCCCAACACACACCCTTCACACCTTCTCCACACACTCCTCATATCCTTCCCCACACACACGTCCCTCACATCATCCCCCCCCACACAGTCCTCACATCCTCCCCCAAACACATCCCTCAAACTCTCCCCCCGCACACACCTCTCATACTCTTCCCCCGCACACACCCCTCACACCCTACCCCGGCACACACCCCTCACACCCTACCCCGGCACACACCCCTCACACCCTCCCAATACACACATCCCTCACATCATCCCCCCCACACAGCCCTCACATCATCACCAGCACACATTCCTCAGACTCTCCTCCCGCACACATTCCTCAAACACTCCCCACGCACACACCCCTCACACACTCCCCCTGCACACACCCCTAACACCCTCCCTCGCACACACCCCTCACCCCCCCACCGCACACATCCCTCACCCCCTCCCCCCGCACACACCCCTCACACCCTCCCCGATACACACACTCCTTACATCCTCCCACACAAACACACCCCTCCCACCCTCCCACAGACACACATACAAACCTCTCTAACCCCCTTCCCCCCCACACACACAGACACTTTGCATACTCTTCCCGTCGTCGTCTACAATCCTTTCTGTCTGTCTGTCTGTCTGTCTAACACACACACACACACACACACACACACACACACACACACACACCTCATATTCTTTCACAAACTTTTCACACTCCTCCTTTCACTCCACACTCTCACACACATGTCCCTTCCACACACACACACACACACCTCATATTCTTTCACAAACTTTTCACACTCCTCCTTTCACTCCACACTCTCACACACATGTCCCTTCCACACACACACACACACACACACACACACACACACACACACACACACACAAATGCACTAACACAAATGTGCACACACACGAATACACAAACACACACACAGCCACACACACACATACACACACAAATGCACTCACACAAATGTGCACACACACAAATACACACACAAACACCTACCTCCCGTATTCTCTCTCAGATTTTTCACACTCCTTCCACTCCACACACTGTCATACACGTCTCTTCCACACACACACACACACACACACACACACACACACACACACACACACACACACACACACACACACACACACACACACACACACACACACACACACACACACACACACTCCCATCCTCCCTCCCTCACCCCCAAATAAAAAGCATACCGCTAGGAGCACAGCCACCACCAGACGTACACCCACGCCTCTGCTCTGTCGGACACTGCCCCTTGCTTTTTTTTTTTTTTTTTTTTTTTCCCGGCCTATCAACCATTGGGGCCGAAGCCCCTGGTTATTAAGGCCATATATATATATATATATATATATATATATATATATATATATATATATATATTTATATAAATTTAAACATATATACATATATATACAAACATATATATACACACACACACACACACACACACACACACACACACACACACACACACACACACACTTCCATGCATACATACAGACACACTTTCATGCAAACGTACATTTATATATAATAATTTTAATCTTATTTATTTTTTTTTGTATTTTTATTTTTTTAAAATTTTTCTTGGTTTTATATTTTTTATACCTTATATTATAAAGACAAACTAATCTAAAGACCCTAAAACTAATCACCTAACAGGCAAAACGCTAACCTATACTAAATCCTACAGAGACAAATAGCTAGACCTACACTAATGGTAAAAATACCTCGACTAACAGAACACCATCGACTGCAGATATGTAATGCCTTTCTACATTACATACCTGCACTTATCACCTGGTGACTGTCAGTCGAGGCACAACCTAATATAGGGGACATCAATATATGAAAGGGAACCAGACGAGTCAGGAACATTTCCATATACGTCAGTTGTCGTCCCTAATTAGAATAACTTAAGCAAGATAATATAATGTATTTACATAATTTGTACAAAAAGTGAAGAACCTCGCCCAGCAAGCCACCATCGACTGCAAGTGCCCAATACCTTCCTATATTGCACACTTGCACTCATCAGCTGGTGACTGTCAGGCGAGGAACTTGGCTTAATGTAGGGGACATCTATATTAGAAATAGATCAGTGGGAGGAGGAACTATTTAAAATATGTCAACTGTCAACCCTAATTAATATTACAATATATACATATTTACTGTTCATAAAAACCATAACCACGCAGTAAAAAAGTCACATCACTCTGATCAGTCCGGTCTCTCTCAAGAAAGCCATCAATTTATCAGTCATAACAATGTCCCCATCACCCAGGATGGTGGAAAGGGTGAAGGGGACGTCTACTGCGCCGCAGTAATTTATAAGTGGAGCACGTTCACGAATAAATCGCCGACAGCGCAGGATGATATGACTAATAGATAACACCGCATTACAGATGTCACAGTGCGGTGGGAAGCGTCTTTCCATACATGGTTTTATGTGGGTTAAAATGGTGGCATTAAGCCTTAACCGTGCCAACACTTTTTCTTCTAGGCGAATGGGACGGTTGGCAGTGTCCCAGTCGCCCAGGTACGGCTTACAAGTTGGAATATTTAATCTGGTCCACTGACCTTGCCACAGAAGATTTATTGATTTTTTTCCGAGAGATAGACTCGACCGTAGATCACGAGGAACGTCCCAAGTCTCCTCGAGCTCTACAGCCGACTTTGCAAGTAAGTCAGCCTGCTCATTGCCGTAGATACGACAATGACCAGGCACCCAGATCAGCGTGAATGACTTGTTGCATGAATGCAACTTATTAACGATGCGGCCCTGGATCTCGTGAGAGTTCGTAGTGCAAGATGCAATTGCCTGAAGGGCTGATTTTGAATCAGAAAATATGACAAATGAGTCATGCCTAGAACTGAGAGCATAGTCTATGGCTTTGTCAATAGCAAAAAGTTCTGAAGTAAACACAGATGTATGAGTCGGCAACCGATACCTGAGGGCACATTCAGTCGACCACACACTTGCACCCACACATTCACTCGACTTGGAGCCGTCGGTGTACAATTGATGGGACCCCAAGTGACGAACAATGATGTTACGAAACAAGTGGTGGGCCTCCGCCTCCGGCGCCTTGGCCTTTGGTGCTGGGAGCCATGATACATCCACTGTAAAGCTGGGTGGCTCCCAAGGCGCTATATTTTTAAGCACCAACTTGTCACAGTCATTGGGGTCCACACCAAGCTCCTGAGTCAGTAAGTGGAGGCGAACGGCAAGTGGCCGACGCACCCCCCGCAGAAGGTGGTGGTATTGACGCAGGGGGGTACAGGCCACATTGCCGATATTACTTTTTCTTAATGTTCGTAACCCATACGAAAATGCCAGGTGGTCACGGCGAATACGGAGGGGAGGCACATTCGCCTCCACTTCCATACGAGCTACACGGGTACACCGGACAGCTCCAAGACAGATTCGCAAGCATTTATTCTGCAACACATCCAATCCTTTCAGCGTGGCACCAGATACCGAGCCATACACCTGTGCACCATAGTCTAGCTTCGATCGAATAAGGGACTTATACACCATTAATAAAGATTTTCTGTCGGCACCCCATGTAGTACCCGCTAGGTACTTAAGGACATTTAATGGTTTATCACAACGAGCAAGCAAAGTATTAACATGAAGTTTAAAATTCATTCTGCGATCAAAGTGGAGGCCCAAAAACTTTACAGAATTTTGAAAAGGTACCGCTTGATTATCCAAAAATAAACGCAAATCGGGGACGTTACGAGTTGTAAAAACTACAGCGGCACACTTACGGACGGAAAACTTAAATCCCCACTGCAAGGCCCATTGGTGGACGGAGTCAAGGGCTGCTTGAATCCGCCCAGCCGAAAATTGTGCATTACGGGAGGAGTGCCATATTGCACAATCGTCAGCATAGAGCGAGTATTTAAGATTCCTGGGGATGGGAGCTGATGACAGAATATCATTGATCATAATACTAAATAAAGTAGGACTAAGCACACTTCCCTGCGGCACCCCGTTTTCCTGGATAAGTATATCCGATGTTACGTTACGGGGTAATTTGACAGAGAAAGTCCTGTCCCTTAAGAAATTTGAAATAAAAATAGGCAAATTTCCTCTTAAACCATAAGCATAGAGCCTCATTAGTATACCGTGTCGCCATGTCATGTCATAGGCTTTATGGATGTCCAAGAACACCCCTATCATGAATTCTTTATTGGCAAATGCCTCTGCAATACAATGCTCCAAATTCATTAAATGATCTAGTGAACTTCTGTATTTACGGAAGCCACATTGTTAATCATTTAACAAATTCTTCGACTCTAAAACAAAAAGAAGCCTATTGTTTACCATTCGTTCCATGACCTTACATAGACAAGAAGTCAACACAATAGGACGAAATGAAGTGGGATTCATAAGACGACCAGCCTCTTTGGGTATCGGTATGACGTGCGCAAAGTGCCATGAGTTTGGGAACGTTCGAGACGCCCAAATCTCATTGTACGATGCTAACATCTTAATCAGGTTGTCCTGATTAAGATGCTGGATCATACCGTACGTGATGGTGTCTGGTCCAGGGCTGGTGTCTTTACAGGATTTAAGGGCAAGGAGCAGTTCATCTAGCGTAAACTCTTGGTTGTACAGGGAGTCTACGTCTTCTGTGGCAAAGTCTAATATCTGTAGCTCAGCCGCGCGTTTATGATGTTGAAAACGCGGGTCATAATTGGCTGAGCTACTTACATGAGAAAAACTCCTGGCGAGGATGTTAGCAACGTCCACGGGCTCGTCATAGGTGGTGTTATTCACCTGCAAGGTGGTGACAGGGGAGTATGGGCGTTTATTATTTAATTATCTTATAGTGGACCAGACTTATGTAAAGGTGTTGTACGAGTCACCGTGGACACAAAGGACCGCCAGGAGTCACGTTTAGCCCTTCTTATTATTCTCCTTGCCTCAGCCCGTGCCTGTTTGTATGCAATAAAATTTTTCTCAGTGGGGTGACTATCAAAAATCCTGTATCTCCTATTGCGTTTTCTTAATGCTTGTCGGCAATCCGGCGTCCACCAATGTGCTCTATGCTTCGCATGAACTGTAGAAGTCTTGGGAATAGCAGCCTCAGCTGCGTGTAATATGGATTGGGTTATATTTTCGACCTTAACATCTATGGTCTCCCCAGATATATCTAAATTGGCGATCCTTGAGAAGGATCCCCAATCTGCTTTCTTATAGTTAAATTTTGGAGGTGGAGGGTCCGAAACGATGTCGCGTGTATAAGAAAGACAGATGGTTAAATGATTACTTCCCAAGGAGTCGTCATAAGGATTCCATAAAAAATCTTGATGTATACCAGGGGAGGCCAAAGATAAGTCAATGGCCGAAAAGTTACCAGTACGATCATCTACACGAGTCGCTCTACCATCGTTCAGAAGACAGAGGTTGGACTGTAGTATTAGGTCGGCTACTTGCTCCCCACGACCATCAATCCTCAAGCTACCCCATTGATAGTGATGGGCGTTAAAATCTCCCAATACTAACTTATTCCCAGGGAGATGTTCCACTAGTGAATTTAAGGCATCACTATCAATGGGGCCATGTGGAGGACAGTACAGAGAGCAAATAGACAGATACGTGTTATTAAATTTTACTCTGCACGCGACCACTTCCAGAGTAGAATTTAGAATCACTTCCGTTTGTGGGTGTGATTTGTGTGTGTAAATGGCAACTCCGTGACCTTCATATCTTCTATACGAGTGGTAGTGTCTGAACTGTGGAGGATCAGGATGATCCTCCAGGCGCGTCTCCTGTAAACAAACAACGTCTGGCCTGTGTAGTGAAAGCAAGATAGCTATATTATGTAACTTATTCCCAATACCTCTACAATTCCACTGCAGTATAGTGAATGCGGCGGTTTAAGATTTTCGAGGGTGGCCAGTGTGCTTAGTCTTTTTATGCCCCCCGCGACCAGGCGAGTGGCTACCGGGGGACCTATCCCGGTGCTTGTTTGTGGAGATCTCCATAGTGTCATCAATAACGAGGCTCCCAGATTCCATCGAGGAAGAGCTATTCTTTCTCTCCCTCGCCGGACCAGGAGCAGGAAGGACATGAGGACGTGACTGTTTAGTGAGGGTGGTTAAATTAAGCTTGTCAGACTTGTCGGGCTTCGATTTTGGCCGCACTGACTGCGAAGGAGCAGCGGCAGCCTGGGAGTATGAAGTGGCAACAGGGATGTCCGTCAGAGAGTTGGATCGTACAGGAGGCTTAGACTGAGAGGTAGGGCGTGGGGCATGAGGAGCGAATGTTAGGTCAGTCTGTGTTTCAACGGTGCACATCACGGGACGGGACACAACTGCCGATGCATAGGAGACATTAGGCTTGGGAGTTGCATGCAACTCTTTCACCTTCTTCCTTGCATCGTAAAAGGAAATGCCCTCGGTTGCCTTCACTGTGCAGACCTCTTTCTCCTCCTTCCACTTGGGACAAGCCCTCGAGGAAGTGGAGTGAACATCCTTGCAATGAAAGCAGCACTCCGTCTCAGATGTACAGTGTTCAGCAGAATGTCCCACATTCGCGCACCTACCACACACTGGCTGGGAAGCCCTACAAGCCTTTTCATGATGCCCATAAATCTGGCATTTTAAGCAACGCAAGGGGTTCGGGATGTATGGTCTGACGTTAAGAATTTCATATCCAATTCTGATGTTGGAAGGTAAAGCAACTTTGCC
Source organism: Coenobita brevimanus (assembly GCF_032717465.1). NCBI lineage: Eukaryota > Metazoa > Arthropoda > Malacostraca > Decapoda > Coenobitidae > Coenobita > Coenobita brevimanus. Next base: position 24,161,675 of record NC_137010.1, on the reverse strand, counting down.
GAACGTTAGGACAACTGTGGCGGTCTTCGTCTTCCTGCCTTCCGAGAATCTAGTTATGAAACGTGCCTCTATAACATCCTGCTGAGCAAGTTCCTGTACGATCTCTTCCTCCTCCATGACCACAAGATCTCTGCAGGTGATCACACCTTTGCAGGAATTCATGGAGTGAGGGATCGTGGTCTGAACATCATAACAATGGAACTTGCTCAGTTTTAGCAAATCCTTTACCTGACTTGAGTTCCTAGTTTTAACGAGAAGATCTCCACTCGCAAGTTTTTTCACTTGTTCCACCTCACCTGCACACCCATCAATCACCTTCTTGATGATAAAGGGATTGAGGCTGGACAGGGGAGTGGGACCAACCGCATGGATCTGTACAAACTCAGCGTTTCTAAAATCGATGTCAAGACGGGTACGTGTCTGGGGCCGTTCAGTCTGGGGGTAGTCAGTCCGTGAGACAGTCGGGGGTCGGTCAGGACTACCTCCCCCCCTGAAGGGGGGGAAGGCAGCAGTGGCGTCCGCCATAGTTACCACTTCCCCCGTGAGGGGGAAGTGGGAAGAAAGAGAAAAACGACCAAGGGAGAAATTGCCCGGGGAACACACACCTAATCTGAGATTACCCTCTCAAACCACTCTCGGGAGGACGCGCCTGTGTGTAACTCACACTCCAGAGCGATCAGTGGGGGGTACACTCCAGAGGTGAGTAAGCAAAGGCGATCTCAGTAATTAGATATAGACACCTACTATATCTACTAAGGCCAGGGAGGAAAATTAGATCTAGCTAACCTAACTTTATTGGGCTATGTACAAAACTATTGCCGGTGAGGCAGTCCTATTGCACTAGAGGAGAGAACAACGAATACACGTCCGTGCTCTCCACGACCATCCATCAAAGTCTGCCCCTTGCGCCACCTCCCCGCCTTTATATACCGCAGCAAGGGAGGGAGTAGCCAGTTGCCTCACTCTAAACCTCCTACCTCGTTCACCCCAGTCTGTTTGTATCTGAGGCTGACATGGGGACCTGGATTGGGAATGTGACGGTTGTGTCTCATAGTCTGTGGAGGACTGGGACTCCGGAAGGATCTCTCCTTTTCCATAATGTAACTCGAGTAGCCTATAGGCTGTAAACCTAAATCTTCATCGGCCCTACATCCCAGTACTGCAGATTATGGTGTGTGTGTGTGTGTGTGTGTGTGTGTGTGTGTGTGTGACTTTTATAACACTTTTAGGTAATGCGATAATACCACATATTAACCTCTTGGCTTCGATGACTCATTAATCTACTTTATCCCTGCGCCTCCAGTCAATTCTATTCAACTCATGGAAAATACTTCTCTTGCTGTAGGCGTTGCTTAAGGCTGTTTCTAACCCCTCCCTTTTGAAAGCTTTCTCCTTGGCAGTTCAAAATCGTCTGGAAGTCGTAAGAATTAAAACAAATAACACCTCATCGGTTTGAAGGGATTCATCTTTCCAAGCAGCCACAAACTCGTATCCTTCATGTATGCAGCTGGAGGAAGGGAGAAGGGCGGTGGTGCAGTGGTTAGCACATCTAGTTCACAACAGGGAAAGTACGAGTTCGATTCTGGGGCCGGTAAGACAATAGGGTGGAGTCAAAGGCATTTCGTCTCATTAACTCTCGTATTACTGACTCCATTCAACCTCTGTCTCTTCGCCGCACTGTTGCATCTTTATCTCTTTTCTATCGCTGCTTCAATGGTCACTGCTCCGCTGAACAGTCTGCATGCATTCCTCCACCTGTACGACAGGCGCGTAGCACCCGTCTAGCAGTAAACTCTCATCCCTTTTCTGTCCAACTCTCTAATGCAAGAGTTAACCGTTACTCCCAGTCCTTCATTCATGCAACAGGTCAACTCTGGAACTGTCTCCCTCTGTCTGTATTTCCTGCTTCCTATGATCTCCATTCTTTCAAACGCAGTGTGTCTAGGCATCTCGAATTGATCGGATCTTGAATTTGGCTCTCTCTTGTATTTTGTTTTTCTCTTGAAAGGAACAATTTTGCGGGCTCGCGGCCTTTGGTTCATTCTTCCTCACATAAGAAAAAAAAAGTCCGTAAACTGTTTTGATTTGGAACAAACTTGGTAGAATGACTGAGGGTAAGGCAAGGACGATAGGATTTGATATTGGGAATAGTCAATTAAAAGTCAAGGTCACAAGCCACGGTCAAAGTTTCACCCGTGCATCTTTGTTTGGACCATATAACTAAGGAAGTTTTGATCTAATTTGGACAAAACTTAGTGGAAGGGTTGGGGGTCACCCAAAGGATTGATATGTTGGTTTAGGAACAATGTGTCAAATATCAAGGTATTATTGCAAGGTTAACTTAAGCAGTATTTACTTTAGATTAAACATGATGTTGATGGAAGGATTCAGGGTATAACAAGGATAAATAATTCGATTTCGAGAACAATAAGTCGAGGCTCAAAGCCAAAGGACAAAGTCAGATGCTCGGCACATAGACGAGTTGGTGCGCGTGGGTGTTGCACTACTGAGTGTTCAATCTTGCATTCTTACCACCTACATGCTGTTTAATGCAGCTCAAGAGAGCTATTTCAAACTGGAGAGGTTAGATGTAGCATTCATTAACCCCTTTTGCCATCATATGTGTCCCCTAATTATACAGAATTATCTGTAGGCGGTGAGAATTATATGAATATACGTCATCAGAGTGAAGTAATTAAAACAAAACCAGTTGATAAGACGACTTGTTCAGTAACCTATTTGTCGCGGAGGAATAATATTCTGAACACAGTAAATATTAGCTATGGATGTATTATATTTTAACTGGGTTATATTTAACCCTCTACCGGCGTAATGCCTTTGCCCCAGTGACTTACTTTTTTAATACATTCCACCACAAGACCTATTTACTATAAGCAGAAGGACCTCCATTAACATAGTGTTAAAAAAGGCTATATTTAACCCCTCTATTCAGATAAGTCTCTCATAAGTTATAAAATCGTCTGTAGAAATCAATCGATCAGTGAAGAAGGGGCAACCGCCGCGGAGCGCACAGCCTCACTCACCCTCCGACTCCACCCACGCGGGTCCCTTTGTGCAACCTTCCAGGCTGAAACTCTTCCTCCTCTAACTATTTCCCGACAGGAGTGATAGACCTGCTCCGGCCATGAGTTACGTGGCCTTCCCCTTGGCCTCCTCCACCCTGAGTTAACTATTTCAGAGATCACCTTGTGAGCAGGATCAGCCTCAGGAAAACAGGCCACCTGCCCATATAGCTGGAGTTGGCACTGACGTATTATGTGGGTAATGGGTCTCGATTCAGTCTTACGGAGTAGTCGCTCGTTACGCACCCGGTTGTACCAGCGATATACAACGATCCCGCGAAGACACTTAGTAGCAAAGGAGTCAGTTTGCTGCTTCAAGTCACTGTTTGGTGTCCATGTCTCACAGCCATAAAGTAAGACTGGGAGCAACAGCGCCTTGAAGATGCGAACATTCGTCCTTCTACACAAGTAATGCAAGAAGAAAATTAAAATGACATCCTCGGTGAAAGGGTTTATAAGACAGTTTCAACCCTCGTTACTGGTAGGAGAAAATTAATTAAGGATAAATACTGGTTTTGCCGGTAAAACATTAAACTTTGGGTCTGTGAACGAATATGTATAATAATTCAACATCATGGCAACATTTCTGCAGCTTCCCAAATCGGTATCTATATATTGCTTTGTTTAGTGGATATTTACATGCCAGGTAGGCGTATGTTTACTTAAGGTCTAATGCACGTGATCACCCTGCGTTGTTACCTCCACCAAAGAAGTTGGAGAAAGTTATGTATTCACCCATGTTTGTCTGTCTGTCTGTCTGTCTGTCTAGACTATATCTCCAAAAGTTCTCAGTGAATTTCAATGGAATTTGTTGGAAGGGTGGCTCATGGTCCAAGAAAGAATTGATTAAATTTGGTGGAGGATCCGGATCCTATGTATTCCACACAATATCTCCAATGATGCAGGTCCAGATTCTTTTTAGTGGCAATGGCATTGGTGGAGGTATGCGCTCTCTGAATGCCCTCTAGTTCTGTAGTCTGCATTCAGACTGTGATGTCTGTGTGTTCTTGTACATTCACTCCATTCATACCAACGCTTGTTCCAGCGCCATAATGACTTAACTTCTGAGTTGATTGGCCTTGAAACTCACTATGCACGTCCAGCTCCGTTCAGAAATCTGTATTACACCCAAGAAGAAAAGCACAAGCCTTGTTCCATCCTTCCTTGATGACAGGTTACTCTCCCGGGTCACTCATTTATTTATTTATTATTTTTATTATTATTATTATTATTATTATTATTATTATTATATTATTATTATTATTGTTGTTGTTGTTGTTGTTATTGTTGTTATTATAATTACTATTTTTGTTATAACTAAAACTTGAAACATACCTATGGGAAGGATTCTTGTTTTATGTATCCATTTATCTATTGCCAGACGACCTAATACCGTAAGGGGTGGCCACAAACAAATCATCTTCATGTCGCCTTGTCCCCCGCCATTTCACTACCTTGCTCCCGGCTCACATCCCCCCTCTCTCGTATACCTCACCACTCCATCCCTGCATCTCATCCTTGGCCTCCCCCTCCCACTTGCCCCCTCCACCACACTCACATACACTCTCCTCATCAGTCTCTCGTTCTCCATCCTCTCCACATGGACAAACTAACTAAAAATACGAACAAGAAGCTTTGTTTGATCATTATTATTATTATTATTATTATTATTATTATTATTATTATTATTATTATTGTTGTTGTTGTTGTTGTTGTTGTTGTTGTAGTTATTATTATTATATTTTCATATTTTAGAAATGCGATATTCCAGAGGCTATTTGACCTAGAGCCTTAAGACTTGGTCATCATAGTCAAGCAGCTGTCTGCTTCTTTTGGTCATATATGGTGGCCGTCCATAAAACGGATCTCCGTGTATTATCTGAAACACAAAAAAGTGAGTCAGCCACGCTACCTCAAGAACCGCCTAAGCTAAGAAGCTAATTTTGCTACAAAATAGCCTTGAGGCAGACGCAGGCCGGAAGGAAGTATGGTTGAACTCGGTTGATTATTCTCTGGGATCGCCTGGGGTAAAAAAAAAATAAAATGGGGCTTTTCCAGATATTCCAGATGTCACCTAATTTTCCATGAAGGATTATAGTTAGAGTCACCAAACTTGGTGAACTTGCAGAATAAGATGACCTAAGGTGACATGCACAAGACCAGTGACCATGACATCGCCTGGGGTCAAAAATGGGACTATTCCGGATATTCTGGATGTCACCTAATTTTCCTTGAAGAATTAAAGCTAGCGCCACCAAATTTGGTGGACTTATACACAGTGATAATTTAAGGTGAGATGCACAAGATCATTGGCCTTGACCTCAAAGTCCCAATATAGTTCGACTTCCAGTAGGCAATGGCTGTGGAAAGTTTTTCTTCATCGAAATTGTCCTTGGACAATTTTACGGTGTTCTAATTTTAAAACTGTGATATTTCAAAGGCTATTTGTCCCAGAGCCTTGGAACTTAAACTTCCTCGGACATCTGTCAACTTCTCTTGGCTAAATATGGTGGCAATCCGTCAATCAGATCTCCACATATTATCCAGAACAAAGAACAGTTTGACTTTAGAGCCTGTTAGGTTGTATAAAAATCTTTTATGTAATCATAGTTTATTCAGATCAAATAAACTGTTCTTCAATAGTAACATAATCCCATAAATTGTTTTCTAACTCCCTTCAATATGATAATGCACTTTTCACTTATTTCATGCTATATCCAGATAATTGTATTCACTTACAGGGTTACTTCTAAAACTGAAGATGTTAGAAATAGACTTCATTTACCCTTTCCCTACACAAAGCCTCCCCGAAGCTGAATACATTTATCTGGAGGTGGCAGGACTAAACCAAATAAAGCATGACATCCAGTGGCACAGAACAGCGATGATGAAATAATTATCTGAAAAGTATTGGAAGTACACAGGCTATGGTACACATCAGGGATTATGAAATATTTTCTTAACATATTATATACTGGAATTCTGGATAAATTGCTCTTATATTGCAAACAGATTAACACGGTTCACCATGATGATGCATTAGTTATATTCATCGTGGCTGTCTCCTGGCGATTTTATTCAACTTGGAAACGAACTTCCATTTTGAAGGGATTACTGAACTCTGCATCCCTCTACGGTTCGAAAAGTTCCCCTAAAGTAAATAAATTCGTCTGGATTTGGCCAGAATAAAATAAAAATTACCTCATACGAGTGGCGAGATAAACAGTAAATCGTGGTCTTATAGGGTGAGTAAATTTAAGCCATGCTAGATGATCTCTGGCTTTGGGCAGCTGGTAACAAAAGCAGTGCAGACTTATAAATTGAATGCTCCACACTGATATGTCCTGCAAGGAGAAAATAGGTTAGGTCAGGTCACGCCAGGCCAGGTCAGGTCAATTGTTGAGGAAGTTGAGAAAGAATGACAAGTGCAGCAAAATCAAAGAAGCGTAAAGTCAACGAAATTTAACCTCTTCAGTGCGATGACGTAAAACATTTTTTTCTCTATTTTTTTTAAGACTATATTATTCAAGTAACACCAATACCTCTCGTGGAGAAAGGATTATGAACAATATCCGCTGACTTCTTCAATAAATTGAGCATTCTTATTTTACCCTTTCCTCATCACGCCGATCAAATTATTTTAGATAAAGAGAGACCTCTCATACTTAAGGAGTTACTAGTTTAGAAATAAGTAGAAGGTCAGTTGGGAGAGGAAGGAGGTTAGGTATACAGATGTTAAAAATCAGTCTCTTTGTTTAAACTTTTAAAAAATAAGCTGCGCCACTGACTTGAATACTGAGCCATGAGTGAGTGATCATGGAGGGGCCACAAACACAGTTCCTGGTCTTCTTTGTATCATGGGAATGGGCTGTAATACAGTTAAAGACAAAGGTATTGGTTTTACATTGATACAAACACTACACAATATTGTATGAACTGTAACCAAAATAAGAAAGAAGTGTATCATAACCCTTCCTGCAAACGTATCAGCTACAAGGAAGGGGCAGAATATCGTCGCCTACAGTGATTACCAGTGTGGCAAGTTAGGATATCGTAGAATGATGGGAAGGTTTGATTAGCTGGAAAGACAAACAAAATTAGTTTACAAGTCAGGTCAGGTATGATAAAGCTAGGATTGGGCATGACAGGTTAGGTTAGCTTAAGTTTGGTAAACACACTATGGTTAAGGATGATAGGGACAATTGCTAGGTTGGATGCAGAAAGGATAATCAGGGTCCGGATTAAAGACAAGGTTTCCACTACACTGACTCAGAACACCGGGTGAGCCACTGCCGGTGCACTGGTAGTAGTAAGGCTGACAGGTGTGGCACATTGAGTAGAAACCCTCAGCAGGACAGGTAAATGACATGACACAGTCACCCGTGGTTGTCTCAACAGCTACCGTAGTTGTCTTCCCACCACCAACAGTTGTAGAACCGCCTCCTGTGGTGGTACTGCCCCCTGCTGGGGTTGAACCTCCTCCACCAGGTGTGTTGCCACCACTATCACACAGATTGGTACATGGCTCTGTCTCCGGAACACAACGTCCGGCAGAAGTGTCAAAGTATTCCCCTGAATCACATTCGAAGTGATAATCTGGATTGATCACGCCATCCACACAGATGTAGTATTTATGGCAATCTACAGGGTCTGGTGCTTGGACTACTCCTGATTCGCACACAGGTGTGCAGAGGTCGTTACTGTCACAGCATTTGTTCTCGTCTGTAACGCAGTCTGTTCCATCAAACACTGGCCTGTCACCGGGGCAGTAGTATGGCCCAAGCTTCTCACCTCCTGGGCCACAAATATAGTACGCACTGCAGTCATTTGGATCAGCAATGATATCCAAGGTCCCATTACAATACAGGTGGCAGGCATTCCCTAAACAACTGTCATCGCATACTCCATCAGGTGCACATTCCATTGATTCAGCGTCAAATGTATTCCCCTCCGGACAAGGGACAGGAGAATCAGCGGGCAGTCCGTCACCCACACAGAGGTAGTACTTGGAGCAGTTCTTTGGGTCCTGGACTTTGTCGAATGGTTCCTTCCCGCTGCAGTCTGGCTCACAGCTCTGGGACATCACCCCAGCGGCACACACCACCTGTAGGGGCAAACATTCACGCATCTCACAGTAATTTTCTAGCCTGTTGCAAAAAAACAATCTTTAATTTAAATAGAAATTACACATACATCAGAGCATGTCCCATGAATTCTTAGTCCTGTTGAAGCAATTTACACTTTGAAAACTAGATGTCACTCTACAGGTTAATAAAAGTATCTGGGTGCAGCAAACATAATACAGTTAATATTTTTTACTTCCCAAAAGGGTTACTGGAGTTGTTTAACATCCTTATCGAATGGAAAGCCACTTCCAAACTGAATAAAATCGACTGCTTTTATCAAGAACAATATAGGTAAGATTTTCAGTTCTTCCACGAGTTAATTTTCATTTCTCAGGAGACCCTGTGCCTGGTGCAATTAATGCTTAAACTTGATTCTTAGTAGTGCTGCCTTTGCCCAATTAATCCGACAACGAAAGTGGTATTTTATTCCTACTGGTGATGGAGAATCAATGTTTAAGAAAGTTCTTTTATCAGTGAAGATGTTACTGAATCGTAAATCAACCCCTCCCCCCAAGGTGAATAATATCGGCTGAAAGTAGCACAGATGAAACTGAAAATTCGTCCGGAGAATGGTCATATTAACAGCTAAACGGTGAAGAGAGATGGTATTCAAAACACCGGAAGTTTGACTCTTTCTGAACTAAGCAAACTTATCTGGTAGTAGCCTGAATGGGAAGGGTGAATCATTGATAGGGGAAAAGGCAACACCAAGTAAGTTACTGTAGACAGTTAGGGTAACCCAGTAGTGTATATATATATATATATATATATATATATATATATATATATATATATATATATATATATATATATATATACATATATATATATATATATATATATATATATATATATATATATATATATATCTATATCTATATCTATCTATCTATCTATCTATCTATATATATATATATATATATATATATATATATATATATATATATATATATGACTTTTGGATTTAGAACCAGACACCACCACACATCGAATCAAGACACCACATTTACAATCTCACATCACGCATAGAACAACACAGACCCATACACCACATTAAGAACATCAGATCACACTTAGAACCACACACAGAGTCACACACGACACACAAAAGCACACCACACACAGAACCACACACCACACACAGAACAACACACTACACCTCAAATCACACACAACCACGCACTACACCGCAAACCACGCATCACGCATAGAAATGCAAACCATACACAGAAACACACCAGATACAGATCCCCACGCCACTCATAGAGCCACAGATAACACATGGAACAATACACCACACACAGAACGACAACATACACAAAATTACACGACCGATAAAATAATCAAAAACACAAAACCACACACTGCATATTTAATCAGGCACCTCACACAATCAGCCACACACCACAGGCAGAACTACAGACATCACACCGCACATACAGCCACGTGCTTCTCACAGCATGCAAAACTACATACAATACTACAAACCACGCATACAGCCATTTACCTCATACCATACAGAACCACGCACCACACACAAACAACCACGTGCCACACACCACACAGAACCACACACCACGTCACATCACAACCTACATTGTGAACCAAGTACCACAGATAAATGCTCGTCATATAGAAACACATTAAATCCAGAGCCACACACCATATATTGATCCATACACCACGTACAACCATACACCAGGCAGTGAACCACACACCACAGTCATACATCCCACAGAGTACCACATAACCATTCGTTGAGCCACACACACCACACATTGAACACGACACACCACACAAAACCACATAGAACCACGCACATCACAAGGAACCTCACGCCATGGATAGAACCATATCTCAATCACCATACAGAACCGCACATTGTACACAGAACCACACACCACACATCCAAACACCAAACACAGATTCACTAACCGCACATGCAACCTCACACCACACAGAGGCAAACGACACACAGAATCCGACGTCACACAGAACCAGACATAGAACCAAACAACGCACATCCCTCCACACACTGAACAAGAAGACATGCATAGAACCTATCGATTTATCACCCATTCATTTTTTGTCCCATCAGAAGTGTAGAGGTGTTGGACTAGGCTGCTCATTTCAGACAGTTAGGTCACCAGCCTCACTCGTCACTGCGTCCCTTTAATTGAGCAGTAAACCCCAACCATCCCCCTAAAGTAAACCTTTATGGCCCCAGTTCAGTTGGAATACTTTAACCCACAATGTCACTCTGTCATGTAACTATAAGGCTATCATCCAACGTAGTAAATAGTGTCCCGGGTTTCAGAAAACCATTTGGTATGTCACTCAGAGTAAAGTCACCTGAAGGCAACATTACATCTAGTGAACGGATGAAGGATGCCCTTACCTAGCACATACATCTTTACCTATCCCATAGCACATAGACGTCGCCCACAGACAGAACCAAACACCATACTGTATTACACATCATACAGGACCTTACACTACAGAGAACTACATGCCTTACAGGACCTTCTGTTACACTGAGGCACGTACCATGCACAGAATTAAACCCTTTACACACCTACAACCTCACCCAACACTTACCCCTTACGACACAAAAATTACCTCACATCCACGCAGAATCACATACCACACAAAACTGCTTTCCACACAGAAATTTACAATTCTCAAAGGGACACACAACTACCCACCACATTCTGAACACGTTATACCTTCACAAACTACATGCACATACACGCCTCGACACGACACTGCGCACAGAATCATACAACACAAATACATCCACCCGTCACATAAAGGACACTGCATATTTTCATACACTGTATCTACGCACTTCTCGAAACTTCACAACATCCCACACAACAGTTCATTCCTTTAACCTTCACCACATCTTTGCTAACCAAGCACACACCCCAGTACACTCTTCACACCTTACCACACCATATTGCATCCCTCTTATCTCCAGCACATCCCTCTACTTATTTCATTTCATCTCCTTACACTCCGTCAGACCTTTACCCACCTGTTTCTACCACCCTAACCTCCTCTGCATCATACAACTCCTCCCCACATCCCGTCTTCTTTCCTTCTTTCCCCTAACCTAACGCTCATGTCCCAGTGTCAAACTCTCAGTCCTCCACACTCAGTCTTACCGCCAGGGTGACTGCTACAACCAGCCGTCGATTCATCCTAACGTTTCGAAGGACACTCCCCACAGCCCCACCTCGCTCATATATATATACCCGAATCACTGCCTGTCGACGACCACAAAAGGGGAGGTTCCCATTGTGAGCTGAATTAGAAACAATTATCAATACACTGTCCCAAGCGTTCAAGCATACTGTACACACACACACACACACACACACACACACACACACACACACACACACACAGTATGTATGGATATATACGGTATATGGACATATATATATATATATATATATATATATATATATATATATATATTTATATATATATATATATATATATATATATATATATATATCCATCCTCTAATCCTTCGGTGCCCCATGAGGAGCGTAGAAGCCCGGGGCTAGGCAAGTTGGTCCTGGCATTTAAGATGAGAGTGACCAGCCTCACTCATCCCTGAGTGGCATTACGTGAGCAATAAACCCTAACCACCCCTTGGATATAAACCTTCACCGGCTCAATCTGACTGGAGCACCGTTATTACCCACTAAACCACCAGGAGTCAAAATTTGGTTATATGGTTACCATCCAGCGTAGAAAATGGTTTCCTGGTGTACAGGAAACCATTTGGCCTGTCACTCAGTGTAGAGTCACCCACATGCAGAAGGAAGAGGAAAGAATGAAGGAAAGAGACAAGAAGGAGTGTAAAGTCATCTGCAGGCAGAAGAAAGAGGAAAGAATGAAGGAAAGAAAAACAGAAGATGATGGATGGAAAGAAGGATGGAGTAGAGGAAAGGGCAGACACCCGAGAGCACCACTACATCAAGTGAGTGGATGGTGAGCGTCCCCACCTACCATATATATATATATATATATATATATATATATATATATATATATATATATATATATATATATATATACAGTATACACATATACAGGCTGTGCCACGAAAGAGGAAAGCATATAGTGAGTGAATGAGAAACAGGGGTGTGGAAGAAGTTGAGAAACGGAGGAGGTAGTTATATGTAGAAAGAAAGAGAGAGGTGAAACGATTAGTAAGAGAGAGTAAGAAGAGAGTGGATGAGGAATTTGGAAGGAATTTGAGTGTAATGTGGAGGAAATGTAATAAAATGTTCTGCAAAGAGGTCAAGAGAGTTAGACAGGGTGTCAAAGAAGTTAGCTGGGGAATGAAAGGTAACAATGGTAGATTACTAGTTGACAAGGGAGAAAAAGTGAGCGGATGGAGAGAGCACTTTAAGGAATTGTTGAACTTGGAGAATGAAAGTAATGCGACTGTAAGTGGTTGGGGAATGGCTGGGAGAAGGAGGGATGTGAGAAGAGAGGAAGAAATCAGTAGGATGGAAGTTGTGGAAGCAATGAAGACAGTTAAAATGAGGAAAGCCCCAGAAAGTAATGGAGTGTTTGGTGAAATGCTGAAGCATAGGGAAGAGATAGTAGTAGAATGGATGTGGAAGATGTGCAGACCGGAGGATTGGAAGTCAGGTATAATTATTCTCGTATACAAAGGAAAAGGAGAAAATTAAGTGTGTGGTAATCATAGGGGCCTTTGTTTTCTCAGTGTGATAGGAAAAGTATATGGTAGGATACTTATTGACAGATTTAGTGAAATAACAGAGGAATTAGTTGGAGAAGAACAGGGAAGTTTTAGGAAGGGAAAAGGTTTTGTAGATCAGATATTCATTCTTAGATCTTTAGTGGAAAAATGTCTAGAGAAGGGAAAGAAGTTGTGTGCGGCCTACATGGATTTGGAGAAAGCATATGACAGGGTGGATTGACGAGGATTGTGGAGTACTAAGAATATATGATTTAAACAGGAAGCTGTTGGATTTTTTTTTTTTTTTCAAATAACAGAACAGAGGAAGGAAAAACACATGAATAAAAAAAATAATCCATACACCAGATTACTGGTGTCCTCTGTTCATAAAATATCTGTAACAGTTAGACTTGAACAGCTGTAGGTTGGAGGGAAACAACTCTGGGGAAGTGAGGTCCAGAGAGTTGCAGTTCGGGGAATGAAAGAACTCTGATAGGCAGAAGTTCTGCAATATGACTGAGTGACATTCCGGTCATGAGAGCTACCAGATGCCCGTGTAGCACGAGGGAAAACATGGAGAGGTGGCACCATGGACGCAGCTTCGTCTAAGCATTTGCCATAAAAAATATCTATAAAATTATGCAAGAGAGGCAACATTCCTTCTTACTTGTGGAGGAGGTAGTTTATTTATAATTGCAGGGTTGTTAATAATTCTAACAGCTTTGTTCTGAATTTTGTCTAGTTGTTTTAATGCAATATTCAAGCTGACAGCGCACATGACTCTTATAAATTATAGCTAACTACTCGGCAGTAAAGAAGTTAAGGACTCTGTACAATAATCCAAGTTTCTTTAAGGCGGTTTTAGCAAGTGATCCAACATGAGAGGTCCAGCTGAGGGCATTGTTAAGTGAGACGCCGAGAATTTCAATACTTTTGGAGATGGGAATATTAGTAGCACTGAAGATAATATACGAATCTGGCAATATCTGTCTATTAGTAAATTGTATATATTTAGTTTTACTAGCATTAAATGAGTCAAGGTTGTTTTGTCCCCGTTCTCTGATCGTAGATAAGTCTTTATTTATGGAGATGGCTGTACTGAGTTGAAAGGTAGAGATATTAGACTTTGTAAATGGGTGTCTGAGTGGGAATGAACTATGTAGTGTTGAGTCATCTGCATATGAGTGGATGGGATTGTGGGTGACAGATAAGAGATCATTAATATGAACCAGGAACAGAATTCGAGCCGGAACTGATCCCTGCGGCACGCCGGCATTAATTGAGTGGAAATTGAAATATACATCATCTACTTTTACTCTTACTTTTCTGTCACTGAGATATGAGGAAATCAAAGGAACAAGAGACGTTAATCCATAGTAAGGGAGTTTGGATAGCAGGGAACGGTGCCATACTCTGTCGAAAGCTTTAGAAATATCAAGGGCTACTGCATGAGTTTCTCCATGTAGGTCAACTGATTGATCGATGGTATGAGTCAGGAGATTGAGTATGTCAATGGTGGATCTTTCGTGGCGAAAGTCATATTGTCTATCACTAATTAAGTTGTTGGATTCAAGATGTTTAACAATGTGCTTATTAATTAAAGTTTAAAGTTTCAAATACCTTACCAAGAGAAGATGTGACAGCTACTGGTCTGTAATCAGAGGGGTCAGAGGAACTTCTTTTCTTCGGAATTGGATGGATATTGGCTTCTTCCCATTAATTTGGGAATGAAGAAGTGCGTATGCATAGTCTGAATAATTTAGCTAGAACAGAACTTTTCAAAACAATTGGCGGAATTCCATCTGGGCCTGGAGCTATGTTGGTAGGTGAATTGTCTAGGATGGATTTTACGTATCTTGTCTGTATTTTAAGTGGAACAATTTCGGGAGAGTCAAGTTCTAGTACTGGGATGTTCTGGGTGGCATCGTCTATGGTAGAATTTCTGGCAAATGTACTGGCAAAAATAACTGCTTCTCACGCGGGTCATTGGTAATGTAGCCATCAGAAGATTTAGTGGGGGAATGGAAGATGACTTGTTAAAGTTATTATTGAAAGAATTAAGAGTTGACCAGAATATTCTATTGTCATTAGGGTTGTTAAGTAGTGCTGATGCTTGCTTTTGAAGAGAGTTTGATTTAGGGAGATTTATTACAGCCCTTGCATGATTTCTAGCAATTTTTTAATTGAGAGAGTGATTCAGATGTTTTTTATTTTAAGTAAGAGTTATATGTTAATGACTTTTAGCCTGTTACTCTGGCACGGTTGCCATCAAACCATTTTGGGGAGTTCGATCTTTAGTGAACTGTTGACTTGGTATGAATAAATCCATACCAGCTAGTATTAAGTCACAAATGTGGGACTGGGTAGAACTGGGATCACTAGAAAAGAAAGACTGCCATGAAATGTCAGCAAGATAATTTCTAAATCCATCCCAGTCTGCCCTATCAAAGTGCCATCGGATCATCCTGACAGGTTCAGAACGGGGAGGTGTGAGGGGGCTAACTAATGAGACTTTGAAGAGATTGTGGTCACAGGATCCAAGTGGTGACAGTACCTCTATCCTGTATTGATCTGGATTATTTGTCAGGAATAAATCCAAGAGACGGGCATTATGGTCAGGATTATCAGGTATTCTGGATGGTTGCTTTACCAGCTGGGTGAGATTAAACGATTCTGCAAAAAGCTCGCACTCTAGACCAGCGTCGTCAGTCCTGGCAGAATGCAATAACCATTCAACATTAAGTATGTTAAAATCACCCAAAATGGTAACTTCGGTGCTAAGGGCAAGGTTAAGGTTACACAACTGTGTGGATATGGAATCAAATACACTGGGTTCCGAAAAAGCACTGGGGGAGCGATAGACTGCACAGATATATTTGGTACTATATTGACAATTTAGTTAATACAATGAGTAATCGACAGTGGATGAAGTGAAGTTTAAAACAGTGTCAACTGCATATTGGGATTTGATATAACAACAGGCGCCGCCCTTGTTACGGAAGTTTGTGAGGAGATGGTAACCGGGAAAACAAAATGGGGATATATCAGTATAAAGTGAGATTTGTGGTTCTGTGAGGAAAAGGGCCAAAGGGGATATGGACTGAAGGAAAAAATGAACTGAGTTTAAATTTGTGCTAAGGCCCCGGATGTTGGTGAAGAATAAGGCAGCACTTTCACTTCTCCCCTGACGAGCATTACTGGAAATTGCAACCCCCCTGGGGGTAGAGGGGTTTTCAAGAATACTCCCCCAGTATCCCTGCTTGTCGTACGAGGCAACTAAAAGGGTTGGCGGAGGGTTAGTGCTCCTCCCCGGAAAACAGTTAACTATATATATACTGTATAATCACCATGAATTACATAATAACTGTGAACAACAGGAACTTTTCCCCTTACACACACATGCTTTTCCAGTATATCGACTTTCCTGTTGAAAGTGGTGACCTTGTTGACATAGATGTGATCTGATCTAACAAAGGCGAGTTAGATTACCGGCTGGGATAGGGAACAATTTCAGAAATTGATTTTCGCTAAAACAGACTTTTCTGATGTCCCATACGACGAACCGACATGTCGCAAAAAAACTCCCATTAATGCCTGAACACCAGTCTCGTACGAGACAGCCATAGGATGTATTCAGTATGGACGGTGGGTGTTAGCGCTTAAATGGTGACATGTGGAAGTGTGTGGCACGAAAGGGGTTTGCTTGGCCACAGGGAACGGGTTGCTAATCCTATGCTTGAGCCTTGTCAAAAATTGGGCTACAGGGGTACCAGGCGTTCCCCGGGCCAAAAAAGACGAACACCTGGTGACCTCAAATGACCCAGATCTGAGTTTTGACCCTCTTACAACCATCGTTGAGTCGTCCTGAATCAGAATATATTGGTTTTTTTGGTCTCAGGTCCTTTGTTTGGGCGTGATCGAAGGACAAACAAACAAACGAACAACGCGTCTCTTATGTATATATATATATATATATATATATATATATATATATATATATATATAGAGAGAGAGAGAGAGAGAGAGAGAGAGAGAGAGAGAGATATAGATATAGATATATAGATAGATAGATAGATAGATAGATATAGATAGATAGATAGATAGATTAATATATATATATATATATATATATATATATATATATATATATTTATTTATAGATAGATAGATAGATAGATAAAACATCATCATCATCATCATCATCATCATCAGCTGTTGAGGTCCACTGCAGGACCGGCCTATCCCAACCAAAGCAGGGACGATACAGCCACTGTATCTCTATCCAGTGGCTTAGGCTGTCTGGTAGGGACGTATGTAGGGTGAGAAATGCCTGTGAGTGTATTGTAGTGTTGTAGTCGCTTTGGATATGTGTGTGTAGTCTGTAAACCAAGTGTAATCGGCCAGCCTTAAGCCGATTGGGTGCAAGCATACTAGTATGCGACACTGGTTCAACCACAGGACCCCTTAGCTCCGCAAAGTAGCAGGTGGCTTGGTGAACGCTTCCCAAAGATTTTACAATTCTGGCGGAAGACGAATCCGTGTCCACCAGCGTGCTAGACGCACACTTTACCACTGTACCACAGTCTCCACACACACACACACACACACACACACACACACACATACACACACACACATACACACACACACACACCTATATATCTATATATATATATAGATATATATATATATATCTTTATATATATATATATATATTTCGGCCCGCGCAAGCCGACTGGGTGCAAACATACTTTACAGTATGCGACACTGGTTCAACCACAGCACCCATGGTGTAATATATATATATATATATATATATATATATATATATATATATCTATATATATATATCAACATCAGTCATTGGATGTCCACTGCTGAACTGAGGCCTCCCCCCAATCTTTCCACCAATTCCTTGACTGAGGCAATCTCTGCCATGTTTTGAGTTGTATCCAAACTTCTTTATTTCATTTTTTCACCTCCTGTCAGGAGCTTTTATGCTACATTTACAGTCTCTTCGAGTTAAATCAATAAGCCTCTTGCTCTATCGGTTATCCTTTACCCTTGCTTCGTGACCTGCCCACCTCAGTTTCTGATCTCTTACAACTTTAATGATATCTTTGACTTTCGTCAGCTCTCACCCAAACTGATCTTTTACGTTGACCGTTCCATTGCTCTTTGAGAATGGATTAGTTGATTTTCCATCGATTTTGTCCGGTTCCAGTTCTCACAACCGTACATCATAGCTGGGATTATACATATTGCAAGCTACTTCTCATGATGTCTCAGTGTCCGGAAAAAGCTTTCCATCCAGTTGTAAAGTCTTTTTATTTAGTTATCATATGCTTTAGTTAGTTTTAGTATTTGCTCCAAGCAATTGTATTCCTCGACTTCTTCAAGAGTTTCTTTGCTTATTCTGATAAAGCTCTTTGGTAAATTTAAATTAAACATTAATTTTACTCCGGATTATCTCTCGCCCTACTTCAAGACTTTCTCTAGTTTAGTCATTTACATTTCCTGCAATGTTTCTGCTGTTTCTGAGATTAAAACATTGTCATCTGGAAATATTGTTTGGTTTAGGTTTTCTCCATCTATGTTTACTCCTTTGTTCTCCCAGTCTAGCATTTTGAAAATCCTTTCCAGGCATGCTGTAAATAATTTTGGGAAAATTGTATCTCCCAGATGTACACTCTTCTCAATCTTAATTTCTTTTGAGGCTTAAGAAAATTTAACTGCAGCATTTCCCTCTTTATATATGTTATCGAGCAGTTTTACAGTGTTCTCATTTACCCCTTGTTCCTGCACTTAATTTATAATTACTGTGTGCACCACTGAGTCGAAAGCCTTTTTGTAATAGGTAACACATGAGAACAGTGGTTTATTATATTCTGTAGTTTTCTCAGTTAGCTGATTCATTGTGTGTAGATGATCAGTAGTCAAATACCATCTTCGGAATCCTGCCTGTCCACGAGGTTGGTTTTCTTCCAGATTTGTTGTTATTCTGTTCTGAAGGACACAATCATTATCATCAGCCCATGCCATCATAAAGACCCCCTAAGCCTTTTCCACAAATTTCTTGCCTGAGTCTATCTTTGACAGGTTTTGCACGCAAACTTCTCTATCTCATATCTCCACCCTCTGCCTGGCCTTTTTCTGCTACACTTGCAGTTTCTTTAGAGTTCAGTCAGTCAGCCTCTTGCCCCGTCGGTTATCCTTTACTCTTTGCTACATGACCTGCCCACCACCATTTCTCTTCCTTTTATAACTTCTATATATGAGTATAATGGACATGACTTTAGGTCGCTCTATCACGTAAGTTTATCTCTTCCTGTCTCTCAAAGATATTCCCAACATTGACCTTTCCAGTTTTTTTTTATGCGAAGAAGAAGGAACCAAAGGCCAGGAGCTGCAAAACAGTTCCTTCAACAAAAAAAACATAAACAATACAAAAGAGAGCAAATTCAAGATCCATTCATTTTGAGATGCCTGGACACATTCCGTTTGAAAGACTGGAGATCATGGAAAGTAGGAAATACATTCAGAGGGAGACAGTTCCAGAGTTGACCTGTTGCATAAATGAAGGACTGGGAGTAAAGATTAACTCTTGCATTAGAGAGCTGGACAGAAAAGGGATGAGAGTTTGTTGCTAGACGGGCGCTATACGCACCCGTCGTAGAGGTGGAGGGAAGCATGCAGACAATTCAGAGAAGCAGTGACCATGGAAGCAGCGATAGAAAATAAAGAGGCAACAGTGCTGCGAAGATTGAAGGGAGCCAGTAAGAGGAGGAGAGTTAATGAGATGAAAAGCCTTTGCCTCCACCCTATGTAGAGGAACTGTATATGTGGAGCCTCCCCACACATGAGAGTTGTACTCTACACAGGGGCGAATAAAACCCGTGTATAAAGTCAACAATTGTGCCTGGGTAAAGATGGTACGAAGTCGGCTTAGCACACCTAATCTTCTGGATGCAGATTTTACAAGCGATGTAATATGATCTTTCCAAGATAAATCCCGAGTAAATGAAACCCCAAGGATGTTCAAGGATGATGCAGAATTGAGCTGGATATTATTAAACATTAGTGGGTACTCCTGTGGAAGATTTTGTCGGGTGGATAGATGTAAAAACTGAGTCTTTGATGCATTAAAATAACAAGATTATTTTTACCCCAGTCAGAGATACAAACCAAGTCAGACACTAGGTGTGTCATAGCCTCATCCCTTGTTTGTTGAAGTAACTGCTGAGACGGACGTTGTGGGAACCAAATGGAAAGGTGAAGGGTGGAATCAGCGTACAAGTGGATAGGGTTAGATGTACGGCTTAGAAGATCATTGATGAATAAAAGGAAGAGAGCTGGTGATAGGACAGAGCCCTGAGGAACACCGCCGTTGATAGATCTAGGAGAAAAACGATGGCCGTCTACAACAGCGGCTATAGTTCAACTAGAAAGGAAGTTGTAGATGAAGGCACAGATAGAAGGATAGAAACCGTAAGAGGGCAATTTGGAAATTAAAGATTTATGCCAGACTCGATCGAAAGCCTTTGAGATGTCAAGTGCAATGGCAAAGATTTCGGCAAAGTCCCAAAAGGATGATGACCAGGAGTCTGAAAGGTAGGTGGGAAGATCGCCAGTGGAGCATCCCTGACGGAATCCATACTGACGATCAGAAAGAAGGTTATGATAGGAAAGATGTCTTAAAATTTTTCTGTTAAGAATAGACTCGAAAACTTTTGAGACACAGGATGTTAAAGCAACTGGACGATAGTTAGAGGGTTGGGAATGGTCACCCTTCTTTGGGATTGGCTGAATGAGAGCAAACTTCCAGCAAGAAGGAAAGGTACAAGTCGAAAGACAAAGGCGAAAGAGTTTACCTAGGCAGGGTGTAAGCACAGAAGCACAGTTCTTGAGGACAACAGGAGGGACTCCATTAGGCCCACATGCCTTATTAGTATTGAGGCCAGTAATGGCAGAAAATACATCAGCTGAAGAAATTTTAATTTCAGCCATGAGGAAGTCAGAGGGGGGAAGGGATGGAGGAAAAGCAACGAAATCGTCTAAGGTGGAATTGGAGGAGAAAGTCTGAGTGAATATCAGTAGAAGAAATAGCTATAGAGCCATCAGAGTAGAAAAGAGGAGGGAAGGATGATGAGGTAAATTTGTTAGAAAGGTTTTTGGCAAGGTGCCAAAAGGAGCCGGAAGTATTCGAGTTGGAGAGTTTTTCCTTATTAAAATTGTCCTTGGACAATTTTATGGCGTTCTAGTTTTTGAATTGCAGTATTTCAAGGGCTATTTGGGCCACAGCCTTCAAATTTGGTCATCTTAGTCATACAGCTGTCTGCCTTTCTTGGCTAAATATGGTGGCAATCCATCAACCGGATCACTGGATGTTATCCAAAGCAGCGAAAAGTCAGTCAGCCACTCTGTCTCAATAGCCTATTAAACTAATAAGCTGAAGTTTTACTACAATATAGTCTTAACACTGATGTAGTGCGAAAAGGAGTATGATTCTAATCGGCTTATTATTCTCTGAGATTTCCTTTGGTAAAAAATTGGGATTTTCTGTATATTCCTGATGCCACCTGATTTTCCACGAAAGATTAAAGTTAGAGTCACCAATCTTAGTGGACTTATAGACTGTGATGACCTAAAGTAACACGCACAAGATCAGTGACCTTAGCCTCAAGGTCCCTTTATAGCTCGGCTTCTTATAATCAATGGCTGAGGGAAGTTTTTCTTTATAAAAATTGTCCTTGGGTAATTTTACAGTGTTCTAGTTCATATCTTTCTTTCATAAGCACGAGGGTCGTTTTTTAATACTCGGCTTTGGTTATATAAATTTTTCTCCTATCTCCGCTGATTCCCTTAACGCTTTTATTAGAAAACCGTTCAACTCACCACTGTCACACTCTGTATAACTTGAGCCTGAAATCTGATCTTTATTTATATCTGAAAGACATCAATGTTTTCTCTTACTTTTATTGGGTTTACATTTTTATTTTTAATCAGATTCTTTCACTTCTGAAATTGAATCTGTGTAACTCACTATTCTTTGGTCACATCCTATATTTACTTTGTTGATAACTGTGCCATTAGTGATCGTGTTGTTTTTATTTGCTATAATGAAGTCAGTTTCATTCTTTGTTTCTGCATTTGAGCTTCTCCAGATCCATTTTCCCCCTGCTCTTTTGTGGAAGAATTTTTTCATTAATCTCATGTTATACATTTCAGCAAAATTTACCATCATTTCACTTCTATCATTTCTCTCTTCTACATCGAATTTTTCATATACTATTCTTCAATTTTTCCATTTGCTAACATTTGCATTGAAGCCTCCTTAGAGTATTGTATGTCTGGTCTTTTTTTCGTACGTAGTCTGGAAGATGTCGTCATATAATGCTTCTGTTTCTTCATCTGCGCTTCGAGAGGTGGGCGCATGTACTTGTATTACTTTCAGGTTGTATCTTTTGCATAGTCTAATTACAATCCATGCTATTCGGTCAGACACACGGCTAAAATTAACAAAGTTCTCTGCAAGACTTCTGTTAATTCGAAATCCTACACCACTAGCTCTTTCATTCTGCCTTTCTCTGTACTAGAATAGGTGGTTGCTGTCTTGGACCTGAACGAAATGTTCATCTTTTCTTTGGATCTCACTCAGACCCATAATATCCCAACCAATGATTTCTAATTGAGTCGTTAAGGGATCAAGTTATAATTTTCTGCGAGGCTTTTAACATTGTACGTATATATACTGTAGTATCTACCTATATCTAAATCAGTACCAATATCTGTATATAGATAGACAGACAGATATATATATATATATATATATATATATATATATATATATATATATATATACACTATATAAATATCTATCTATCTGTCTGTCTGTCTGTCTATCTATCTATCTATCTATATGCTGTATATAAATATCTATCTATCTATCTATCTATCTATCTATCTATATATATATATATATATATATTAGAATGTAGAATGGGTAGGAGAGAAAAACAGGACAGAGCTTGGGTTCTTCATATCTCAAACGTTTCGGACTACACAGAGTCCATCCTCAGTGAGACTACAAAAGTGAGGAAATCAGAAATAATTATACACGGGACGTCCCTGGGACCTTTGTGGTGTCTGCTGCTGATCGGCTGCCCTCCTTTATTGTGTTGAACTGACCTGGTGGCCTTACCATGACCTGATCCAGCTCCTCCCCATGCCTAATTTTTAGCTTCCCCTCCCCCTCCCATTTGGTGAGGTCGAAGCTACACCTGCCGCTGTGGTTGACCAACACATAACGCCATATCTGTGATGAGTGACTTCAAGGTTCGGCATGAGCGGCGCTGTGCTCTCTGAACACTGTCTAGTTGTTGTTGTTCTTGTTGTTGTTTTTGTTCTCGTTGCGCTTGCTGTGGTACTTCACCCTCACAGTACTGGACTACGTGGACTGCAAAAATGCAGTCGGGCACTCCCTGTGATCCTTTGCCAAGATTATGATGAAAACTAGTCAGTGTTGTGCGTGCGATGTGCATGAGATAAGTGTGTGGCAATGTGGGAGGTCGGTATCACAGTCTGAACAAGCTGGATTACTTGTGGGTTACAATGTATGTTGGTATTGAACCAGAGAGGATGATGACCATAGTGTAGTCTGGCAAGGTGAACTCTCTTCTCTCTGCGAAGGACAACTGACAAATGACAAATGGCCGTGAATGGCCCCAACGATGACGTTTATTCAGACTGGTAAATGACACAGACCTTTCAGGCATGCTGATGTATAGAAAACGGCCATTTTTTTTTAAATAAGAAAATAACCTTATAGTACAGTACATCATGTACAATATACTGTGGTGCATCCCGAAGTTAATTTGTCGTGCACAAAAATGACAAATTCTGTGGCATATTAGATGTTTCTCATTCAAAACTAACAACTCTTCTCTTGTTTCGTTATTGTACGAATTGTGACATAGCAATATTTGATACTGACAATCGTCATTTGATGTGACTATGCATTCCATATCGACAATGCCAATACTTACGTTACAAACCTCCACTTCTACACTTGATTTAGGCAAATGCAAATTATACTGAAGAGTGGCAGTTGATTCTGACAAGTCCACAATTCTACCAAATAATAACCGTCGGAGCTTCGACTCTTGTAAATGCAATGGACATCAGTTTTGACATTATATAAACGAAAAGTGACAAACTTACTCACCACAGTGTACACTAGATAAATGGCGCGTCTCATAAGTTAAGCAATACTGGATATGAGACCTCATGACCTGCACAGAAAATAGCAGAGTGGCAAGCGGGAACGCCTACCATCCACCCACTGGATGTAGTGCTATCTTCAGGTAATTCTACACTGCGTAATAATCTAGACTTTTCTTGTACTTCAGGAAATCCAATTAATACATGTCAGGGCATGTATCCAGTGACTGGGAGCCTGGTGGTACATTAAATATTGTTTTAATTACACCACGTCGGCACCGAAGATGAAAATATCCAGTACGTCTCTTGGCAATGAATATCTTCAATCCTGTTCAGACTCTGAAATAAGGTATGTGAAAATATACGACGATAGAGACTAGTCACAACCCCCTGTATGGCATTGTTTGGACAACACACACCAGCCATCAATAAGGCGCAACTCCTGTCACATCCGAGCCAAGCAACAGTCCACTACACCACGAAGCCCCCACTTACTGGATACATAATTACCACCCAGCGTAAAAAGCAATTTCTTCCAATACAGGAAACCATTTAGCTTAACTCGTTCTGTAGAATCATATGAAGATAACCTACATAGTGTGAGTGAGTAGTGGGCGCTCCCATTTACCAGTTTACCATTTTCTGCTTGAGGTATGAGCTCTCATATCTATTATTGCTAAACTTAATGAAACAAAAGCATTCTGGAGCCGAATGCTAATTTCCCGCCAAAGTATGTTGTTGGCTAGGGCACAAGGTACCTTACAAACCAAATTTAAAGAAAAATCGCACAACTCAACGGAATTCAGTCACCGCGCTTCACAAAAAACAATCCATATTAAAAAATATATGGCGGCTGGCATTCGGGCGTCTTGGATCAAATTCTCACCAATAGTTGATCACTTCTGACTGTCCACAAAGTGGCTATTTACTGAAAGTTTGGTGAAAATTAGTCCACAACATTTCGAGAAATTTTGGCAACACACACACACACACACACACACACACACACACACACACACACACACACACGATATCGTCTCACCTTGCTAAAGGCTGGCGATAAAGATAAACGCCATGTACCTCGCATATGTTGTAAATAAACTTATGTCAATTTTCTCGTAAATGGTGCCAAATGCGATGTTAGTTCCATTTGTAAATATCAAAGATCCTATGATAATTGTTCAATTGGCAAGATGAATAGCCGTTTGTCTGCATAATCTGTAAACTTGCTTAAATCAGTTGTAGAAACGACGGGTTGTAAATCTTTGTGGGTTTTGTCAATACTGAGTATACAGACAAAGTGACAACTCTTGATATCAAAATAGTTATGTCACATTTGTTCGTACAGCAACAAACCCAGGGGTAAACTAGCGTGGCACTCAGTAGTGCGCATACCTCCGCCAAGGCCCAACATGCAGTTCCTTTTAATTCAGTCAAGTCTAATCCAATATGGAAAAAGGCTACCCCCCTATAAAAGCATATTTAAATCCGCTAGATCCGGAATTTTATATGGATCCGCGCCAAATTGTACACATTCGTAGATACCAACATCCAAAATATGACTGATTTTTTTTCATCAAGATCCATGTACTATTCACTGAAAAATTTACGAAAATGTCGAAAAACACCCTCTCTCGCAATGTTAGAGTGAAAAAAAAAAAAAATCCTGGATCCTCACCAAGATTTAATGGAGTCTATTCTGGGCCAAGGCACATTCTCCTACCAAGTTTCGTGGAAATACGTACAGTAGTGTTTGTGTAACCTTCCTCACAAACCAACCAACCAACAAACAAACAAACGGACGGGTAAAACCTTACCTCCTTAGCGGAGGTAACTATCGTTTCCGAATGAGAAACGTTTAGTATAGCACGCAGTTTGTCATTTGTGTGAAAGAACGTCATTTCGAGATGCAGAATGGAATGTTTTAGTCAATAAATGTATTACGTTCTTGATCCATACCTGTCAGCACCATACATCTGCCTTACTACTATATACATGAAACTTATCCTATATTTTCTCAAAATACAGTAAGTTTTCCATTAGATCTCCAGACTATAGTGTGGAAACCTGTTTTTTTTTTTTTTTCAGTTTCTTTCTTTCTTTCTTTCCTTTCATACACTTTTAAGCCTGGTGTCATTCTCTATTTTCTTCACTTACAGTATTCGCGTCAAACTTGGCACATTTGTCCCTTGAGCCAATACTCCCTGACACGTGTGTGTGTGTGTGTGTGTGTGTGTGTGTGTGTGTGTGTTTCTTTTAAAGAGACTTAGGAATCAAACGTCAGACAAAACGAATACAAAAAATCTGGAATCCTATGTACTTTGCTGTTCTATAATCATCTTGACAATTGACAGAGAAATATTTCAGTATACCGTAGTTGTGCGAAGACCATCTTGTAATCCCATGGGTATGTTGGCAGTCTTTATCTTGAAGTTATTATTCCTTCATAAAATATTGGTCAGTTAATACTGGATTTTGTTTGTTTCAGAATCTGTGAATGCAGACGCTCCCCTTCTGAAGACTACACCTGTTTCATACTGCATAAAGCAAAGAAATGAGATTTCATGCTACAGATCTTGCCCGTAGACTCACAAAAAATAATAATATGTAAACAAATATGCCATTTACAGTCATTAAGTCATAGACTTTACTGTATCCACCTACAACGGAGACCCTGAAGAGCCAACAAATATTGGAATACAGCAGGTTGTATCAATCTGAAATATCTACAAAGATTACAAACTTATGAACATTTTAATTTCTACTATCTTTATCTTTGCATACAGTGCAGTTAATGAACTAGTACAACCATCCACACTTTAAGCCGGATAGAAATTTTAGATTCTTAGCTTGGTTTTCACCATGAACCAATGAAAGGCTCTAAATCTCCCGACTTTAACACAAATATAGTAATAACAAAATTGTACAGAAGGATTTCATTAGGACTGTCTGATATATTCCCATTTTGTGTGACGTAAATAGAAGTGGGGAATGGTTTAACCTTCTGACTGAATAAATAAACAACATTTTACTTTTACGTAAGGAAACTTTATTCGAACCAATAAAAACATTCTCCTCCAAGAGCAGGACATCGTAAATTATTTTAAGTATTTTCAACTCACCTCAAGCTGCAGATATGTTTTTATTTTTTTATTTTTGCCAACTCCAGACAATTTTATTAACTTTTGGAGAGTTTTCGAACTGGAAAAATTATATATAATCTTTCAGTTATCTCTTCGACACAAAATCTCCCGAAAACTGAATCAAATAATCTAAAGCTATCAGAACTAAATCAATAAAACACGTAATATAAGTGAAAAGGATAATAATAATAATAATAATAATAATAATAATAATAATACAATGAGGCACAAAGTACGAAAAGTTCATAGAATCTGGATTATCGTGGACTATGAATTATTTCGTCTACATGTATGCTGAAAGTTAGTCATTGAGGGAGGAGAAAATTCTGCGTTGAACTGCAAAGTAACCCCTTTACTATAATGACATCTTAGTGTTGTTTGCTCTTGCAACCTCCTGACGATTTTATCCAACTTAAAAATGGTCTTTCATGCTGAAGAGACTCATGAACTGCCTTTAGTTGAGTCTCTCCTGAAGTGAATAAAATCGTCAGGATACGGTAAGAATAAGACTGTCGTGACTGTAAAGCAGCTAAATCAAAGGTTTCAAAGCTTTTCCGGGTCATTTTCCACTTTTGCCAGATAATCTTTGATGATTCCTCCCTCCAAATCCACAAATAGGGAATTACCCCCTTTTGAGCATATTTTGAATAACGCGATATTCTAGAGTCATTCGCCTTCATTTGGCAGTAATTTTTACGTGTAACAGCAAGAAATCTAGTGATATTATGTGGATTTTTTTAAAGTTTTGGGGATATCTTAGAAAGATGCACAGTACTTTCGTGAACCATGATAATTATTTAAGGATAAAAAATTTCATCTCACAGTTAAAAAATAATAGTAAAGGCCAGAATGCATTTGACCATATAATATATCAAATATTTAAGCAACAAATAAAAAATGCAAGACTGGCCATTTGGGCCTAATCCTTTTATTCCCACCCCCTAACTTAGGGGGAATTTCCCCTAGGGGGGAATACCCCCCACCCAGCAAAATAAACAGTAAATCTTGGGTAAATAGTATCAAAGTATTTAGGTCACATAGCATGACATCTGGGACCGACCACCAGGCAACAAAAGAAACCACTTAGACTTTTACAATGAAACTCGAATGCTCCCCATTAGGTCTTGCAGGTCAGGTTAGGTCAGGTCAGGATGGTGAAAGAATAAAAAGTGAGGTCAAATCAGAGAAATGTAAAGTTAGTGAAATTTATCCCCTTCAGTACGACGACGTATTTCGTATTTTAGTCTTGCTTCCTTAAGACGATTCAGTGCAGATAATGAGATACCTCTCAATGTGAAGAGTGTGGAACAGTGCCCATTGACTCCTCTAATAAAGGATTTTTCTTTTATTCTTGCCTCATGAACCCGATTTTACTCAAGTCAGGGAGAACCTTTCTTACTGATGGAGTAAAGAGGTCAGGAGTAGGGTACAGGGGCAAATGGGAGAGGGAGGTGAGGTCAAGTAGGGTTGTTGGAAAGCATAGTCTTTTTCTCAGTTTGAAGTGTTTATATATATATATATATATAAGCCACACCCCAACTTCACTGCTGAGCCGTAACTCTGTGAATCATTAGGAGTCACAAGCACAGTAACTCCTCTTTTTTGTATCATGGGAACATAATTTAGTTATAGATAATGGTATTTACTATACAACGACTACATAATATATGAAATGTAACCAAAATAAGAAAGAAGTGTAGCATCATCCTTCCTGCAAATGTATCAGCTACAAGGAAGGGACAGAATATTGTCGCCTACAGTGGTTACTAGTGTGGCAAGTTAGGATACCGTAGAATGATGGGAAGGTTTGATTAGCTGGAAAGACAAACAAAATTAGTTTACAAGTCAGGTCAGGTATGATAAAGCTAGGATTGGGCATGACAGGTTGGGTTAGCTTAAGTTTGGTAAACACACTATGGTTAAGGATGATAGGGACAGTTGCCAGGGAGGATGCAGAAAGGATAATCAGGGTCCGGATTAAAGACAAGGTCTCCACTACACTGACTCAGAACACCGGGTGAGCCACTGCCGGTGCACTGGTAGTAGTAAGGCTGACAGGTGTGGCACATTGAGTAGAAACCCTCAGCAGGACAGGTAAATGACATGACACAGTCACCCGTGGTTGTCTCAACAGCTACCGTAGTTGTCTTCCCACCACCAACAGTTGTAGAACCGCCTCCTGTGGTGGTACTGCCCCCTGCTGGGGTTGAACCTCCTCCACCAGGTGTGTTGCCACCGCTATCACACAGATTGGTACATGGCTCTGTCTCCGGAACACAATGTCCGGCAGAAGTGTCAAAATATTCTCCTGACCCACATTCGAAGTGATAATCTTCATTGATCACGCCATCCACACAGATGTAGTATTTATGGCAGTCTACAGGGTCTGGTGCTTGGACTACTCCTGGTTCGCACACAGGTGTGCAGAGGTCGTTACTGTCACAGCATTTGTTCCTGTCTGTAACGCAGTCTGTTCCATCAAACACTGGCCTGTCATCGGGACATTGGTATGGCGGGGACACTACACCACCTGGACCACAAATGTAAAATGTGCTGCAGTCATTTGGATCAGCAATGATATCCATACTCCCGTTACAGTGTAGGTGGCAGGCATTCCCTGCACAACTGTCATCGCAAGTTCCACTACCTGCACAGTCCATTATTCCAGTGTCAAATATATTCCCCTCCGGACAAGGGACAGGAGAATCAGCGGGCAGTCCGTCACCCACACAGAGGTAGTACTGGGAGCAGTTCTTTGGGTCCGGGACTTTGTCGAATGGTTCCTTCCCGCTGCAGTCTGGCTCACAGCTCTGGGACATCACCCCAGCGGCACATACCACCTGTAGGGGCAAACAGCAGCACACCGCACATTATTTTGTAGTTTTAAAAAAATGAGGATGGTTCTTAACCAGGGAAACACGTACTCTTAAGGGGTACGAACGTTGATTCTGAAGGTACTCATCACCAATTAGTTCACTTGTTGTGCAGAGTTGCAGTGCGACTTTATTTTTACAAATTTTGATATACTGTACATGTACATATATATATATATATATATATATATATATATATATATAGATATATATATATATATATATATATATATATATGTGTGTGTGTGTGTGTGTGTGTGTGTGTGTGTGTATAGATAGATAGATAGATAGACAGACAGACAGATTTACTGCTCAGCATTTTTTAATATTTGTGTATCTTAGTTTCATCCTCACCCAAACCCGTCATTCTCCTATCATCTCGATCAGAGAGGATAATTTATATACTACCCGACATAGTTTCTAGTTTTACAGAAGTGCACTGGAAAAGAAATACTGTTAGTAATCCTTTCACTGATGAGACAGGCTTTCAAAAAGTTTTGGCAACAGGGTAATAATAGCAAAATTAATAGAGATACAAATTTATTGAAGTTCAAACTCCTTCAACATACTCTCCTCTAATGTTTACACACTTCTGGAGCCGTGTCATCCACTTAACAAAGCACTCCGAGTACTCAGAAACAGGTGTACTCTTCAGTTCTGAATTTATCCTCTTGGCAAGGTCCTGTTCCCTTCGAAAATTGATTCCAGCAAGTCTTTCTGACAACTTATGGAATAGCCAAAAGCCTCACGGTGCCAGGTCAGGACGGCATCCTGTGACTTTTGGCTATTCCCTACGTTGTCAAAAAGACTTGCTGGAATCAATTTTCGAAGGGAACAGGACCTTGCCAGGAGGATAAATTCAGAACTGAAGAGTATACCTGTTTCTGAGTACTCGGAGTGCTTTGTTAAGTGGATGACACGGCTCCAGAAGTGTGTAAACCTTAGAGGAGAGTATGTTGAAGGAATGTGAACTTCAATAAATGTGTATCTCTATTAATTTTGCTTTTATTACCCTGTTGCCAGAACTTTTTAACGCCCCTGGTATTGGCGTGATGGGAGGAATGTCTTACGTACTAGGCTGATGTGTTACATCCAAAGCCATTTTTACCTTGGAGGTATTGCTGCGGCAGAGAAATAATCTGCTAACTGGTACCAACACTGTCGTTATGAAAGATAATTATGAAAGGCTGCTGGTTGAACCTTTTAGTGTATTCGGCTCAAATCGTTCTCACAAATTACAGGAACTCTCCGGATATTCATACAATTTGCAATAGATAGTTTTCCACATAACGTTGAACTTCAGACATAACGTAGTGCACAGATACAGACCGTGAGAGAATATTTCAAAGAAATTCCTCGTTTTGCAAGCACAACCGATCAGATGCAAGAAAAGTTGATTCCCTGATCTCTCTCTCTCTCTCTCTCTCTCTCTCTCTCTCTCTCTCTCTCTCTCTCTCCATGCCTGGCTGTAATACTGAATAAATTAAAGCAAATTCTAGTCGTTCAATGTGCCACTGCAGGTTTACTTGAGATTTTGCTTTGAAAATAAAGTAGTTATAAGCTACAAATCTTAGACTTCATTTCGATAAAGAGGACGGGGGAAACCTACATTCTAAAAACGCAAGAGATACCGGCACCGACATAGGAAAGAACAGCTGCTCAAAGTTGACCAGACACCACATATGCAACAAGCATTGCACAAATTTTCCATTATCTTAAAGTATTTAACCATTTGATGATGTGATGGGATTCCAGAGGTGAGAAAATCTGCCAATTCATGACAGACACGTCCCACTAGGGTTAGTCGGGACACTTTAAACTCTCAGCGAATGGTTACGTCAAGGTGAATATAGCCATCTGGAAGTAGGCAGAATGAGATAACTAAGAATTTCCACGTCTTCAAAGAATTAATCGTCTCTCAGTTTAACCCTTTGAGTGCTACAATTATTGATTGATTATGACACCTAAGTCCGCCTAAACACCTTCAACCGGACGACGTAACTTTCGTGCAATTTGTGTTAAGGCAACACTATTTTATTCATAGTTTAGAAAGGACCTCTAGCAGTGACTGAGTTAATATGCCTAACCCTTCTAGACTGAATACTGTTGTATGCAGGTAACAAGAAAAAAATAAAAACGACGTCCTTGGGCTTGAGGATTTAACAGCTAAGGGATTAATCAAAACAATATTTAACCCCTTGACTGCTAGGACTTATGATACTGGCCTGAATAAAAAGGATGATTCCAAATTAGCTAAAGGAATCACTGCTGATCACTCAAACTACCTGTGCGATTGTAGACGCGGAGACTAAGAGCTACATCAAGAGTCAAAACACCACATTTAAAGCCTAACACAACAGTTAGAACATCACATAGCTCTTAAAATCTCACGGACACTTAGAACCACACACTGTACACGGAGCCATACACACTCACACACCATACAAAATCAAACACCATACACAGAATCACACATCTCACAGAACCATACGACACACAGATAATTAAGTAAAGCACATAAAAATGCACACAAAACACATAACTTCATATTACACAAACAGCAGTACACAAGACAGAATCACACACCATGTATAGAACCACACACCTCTCATAAAACCTCACACCATCCATTGAACCACACAACACTCATAATATCTCAAACCACTCAGAATCACACACTGCTCATAGAACCACACACCACACAGAGCCACACACAGAACCACGTACCACTCTTAGAAACATAAACCATTAAAAAATTTACACTACACGCATGCAGTCACGTACCTAAAACCACACAAAGCCACACTCCATAGAAACAACCACACACCTCACACTGGAATAGAAACACACACTAAACACAGCCAAACACTACACGTAGAACCATATGTCACAAGTACACACCTCACACCACATATTCCTGTAATTACACGCCTTACGTGACACACAGACCACACAGAACACATAAATCCTAATACCACACAAAGAACCACACACCACACACCTCACACCACATTAACAACCACACACCACATACTCGCACGGAACCACACTGCTCACACCACATACAGAAGCACACATAGCATACAACCATACACCATACACAACTACACACACCACACAGAAATTTACATCAAGCATAGAACCACTGATCCAACACCACAGAGCCGCACACTACACAGAAGTACACAGTGCGCCATAGAACCTCACATCACACATAGAACCACACACACACACCGAACATCACACGGAATTACACACCACACATAATATCATAGAACCAGACACCACCCATACACATAGCACCACACAAAGCCACCCACCACAGTCAGAACAGAGTATACCTTCACAAACCACATTCACATACACGCCTTCACTCCACACTGCATGATGCTACCACACATTCTCACACCATATTGCTTTGCTCTAACCTCCACCACACATTTGGACACCAAGCACACTTCACCACACTCTACGCACCTTACCACACGGCATTCGATTGTCTTAACCCCTAATACATCTTAAATACCACACCTCACGCCCCTTTCCATCTCTACACATTACTTGCAACCAGCCTCTATTCCGCCACACCTTACCATCCCTCCCCCACACCCCACTTCTTTTCTTTTACTATCCAGCACACATTTCCACACCTCACTCTCACCCCTTCTCACTCAGCCTTACCGCCAGGGTGACTGCTACAACCAGACGTCTATTCATCCCAAAGTTTCGAAGGACACTGACTCCGGTCCTACCTCACCCTCTCTATATATCCGAATCACTGTCGGTCGACAACCACAGAGGGGGAGGTTCCCATTGTGAGTACCAGTACACTGTACTAAACATTTATATATACTGTACTCTCTCTCTCTCTCTCTCTCTCTCCCACACACACACACACACACACACACACACACACGTACATCCACCTTATAATTATATAATTTTACCTCACATATAATTTTTCGGCGTCTTTCATATATTCCAACCAGCTGACATAATACAAGTATAAAAACATTTAATAGAGTGAATGAAGATGTTGTGATGTCAGACGCCAAAGGCCATCAGCACAAGGCCAAGGCAGCAAGGCTACAAGTAATCCCATCCCTACATTTTTTATGGTATTCTTTTGTTTAATACATGGTCGGTTAATAGTTATACGATTATCATGACACTTTTCGGTACATTTGTGCCACACGATAATGACGCTTACTGGAGTAAAAAAAAAATAATAATGTAGGGTTGGGATGTCATGTAGTTTTACTGCCTTAACCTTGTTCTGACGGTTTGGGGCGCACTGCTCTCACTACATCTTCATACATCTTAGTGATTTTTTAAAATCCATGTTTTACTGATTTTTAAAATCCTTTATGTAAGAAAACTCTGAAGGTTTTTTAAATTCTTCAGCTGAAGAACGTCGTAGTCACGAAGGGATTAATGGAAACTCTGACGATCCACTACAGTTAGAAAATCTTCAGTTAAATAAATTTTTCTGGAGATAATATACAGGAAGAAGCAACTGAGAGGGCGCAACGCGTCATGTGATCAGTCTATGATCGAACTTTCGACCTAACTCTATGACCTTGATCTTAATCGATAAATCTCAAACTTGAAATTCTTCATTCTTCCATGTTTGGTTCAAACTTGACTAAAAGTGTCTTAGGTGACCTTGCCCTTTGGCCTTGATCTTTGTCCTACTATTCTCAAAATAGAAGAATTTAACTTATGCCTAACCATAAATCGTTCCACCAAGTTATTTCCCAACTGACTAGCAACCTTTGGAGTTAAAAGATCGAAAGTTGGACGCTATCCTGTGACCTTACATTTTGATTGATTGTTCACAAATATTTAACACTCCATCCTTTGTTCACCCTTTACCCATCCACCAAGTTTTTTTTTCAAATTCAGATTGAAACTGTAAAAGCTGACCATTTCCCAACCTATTACCTTAGACCTTTTGGGGGCAATATCATCCGTGCTTCTGACTCAGTGGGGAATGAAAACCCTTTGTGAAAAAACAAGGTGATCGGTTTTGCCATTTTAGATCCTGAGAGGTCGAAGAAGAAGAAATGGAATGGGACCCAAAACCAAACCTTGTCCAGTCTGATCCCTCTCCGTTATTTATGGCTCTTTGTTTATCTTCCTTAAAGCCAGTTTTCCATCCACCTCAGTAAAGTCCCACTGAACAAAGAACTTCAAGTGTCTCCAGAAGTCTTTTATGGGAAACTATATTGAATGCTTTCTGAAATCTAAATAGATGTCATTGAAAAGGTCAAGGAGACAAATAAAACATGAAGGAATATTCCGGAATCTGTGCTGTGAGTCACTGATGAGATTGTTATATTTTAAATGCTTAACACTTTTATCTCAAGTTGTGGCGTCCAGCAGCTTGCATACCACTGATCAATGGACGGTAATTTCTGAGTTGTGATTTGTGGTTTAATACCATTTTCCAGTATTGGTGTTTAAGTGTTCCGACGGTAATTTTTGGTTTGTAATTTATTATCTTTGTTGAATACTGGAATTCCTTTTACTAATTTAAAGTCTTGTGGTGCAGTGTCACTCGTTAGTGACACGCCTTATTGATGTATTGAAAACATGAGTTTTCTGTTTTGATATTTCATTTTGCATTCCTTTAAAATACTTGGGAATATCGTCTTATCTAGTCGTAGAGTTTGTTGTTTGTAAGTTTGTTGACTGCAAGCTCTACATCTCTCTCACTGCTCCTAATGTTGCTAAATATATAATAACTTCATCTACACATACTAGCAAACACGAAGGAACCATACAAGAATATTCCATTGTAAAGACAGGTGCAGTGAGGATTACTAAAAGTTTATCCATCCCCGATTAGTCAATAGTGAGCTCACCATTCGTTAAAACTAATAGGCCTAATGTAAGGGTTCATATTTTTTGTTTTCGACGTAACTGAATAACACTATTTTTGGTTTGATTTACTTATATTCTCAGTTTGTACTTCAAGTTTTTTTTACGAAGGTTGTGATGTTAATTTCAATCCTCTTAATTTTCTGTGACTTTGCAATCAGTAAGCAAATTTCTTTGTTGAAAGACAGATCTCAGTATCGCTGTTTCACCATATTGGTTTAACTCTTACTGCAGAGTCTGTTATGCATGGGTGTACACTCATAACAAGTTTATTTAGGCCTTCTGTAAACAGGTCCGATGCGTCACTGGCTGTCAGGGCTGAATTCATGGCGTTGATATAAGGGAGAACATCAGAATATACCACTTCTTGTGTCCCCTGACGAGGTCCTCCTGCCTTCTGCAATGACCCTCCCCCCCCTACCTAAACTACTGCTACCTATATCCGCAGTCAGATCTTCTGTCGTCTCAGAACCTCAGGCCACAGCTGCAAGAGAGCGAAACCCCTCCTGGTTCTCTTATTTTGGCACAGTGACTCATGCAGAAAGGCACACAAAAGGTAATCCCCCTCCTCGAAGCTCGTGAAGATCAGCACAGCAGATAAAACGATAACCTGACAACCTACTGCATAACCGACATGAGCTAAGACCTCATCCCACCTAGTATCACCATAAAGCGTTCCTCCCAGCAATACCCCAATCCATTGGTCATTCATTCAGCTTGCCTTTCAGCACACCAGAATGAAGACCCCTTGTCACAGATTGTGCTAACAGTAAATACTGCACCTGGAGATCACCGAGTTTATCGTGTAGAAGACCCTGCAGAAAGAGGCTCTAGCCAAAGCTCTCACTGGGAATAACCATGATTCCCTTACAACTCCCGCTAAGCTAGACAACACTCCTCAAAGTCATCTATCAGTCTTTGCCAAGCCTTCCATTAACCTAAGCCTATCACCGGCCCTCTAACCACCGTGATGCCACCTTGGAACGAGTGGAGAACCATGGAAGTAAGGAAGTATTCAAGCTGATTTATGCACGTCTATACACAGAACTCCTCAATTAAATTGATTCTAGACGGACACAAAGTACATGTAGGTGTGTGTGGGGAGGGAGGGGGGGTAGAGCTTGCCTGCATCGGGAGGAGCAGAGCTACCACTGTACAGTATTTGTCGATACACCACCAGTTGGGCTGAAGGAATCCTACAATTACCCTCCAGTGTCACAGGATACAGAGTGTTGCATCTGCTGTAGACCTACCCTGAAGACTATAGATCCTTGTGGAGAACTTTCCAGTATCAGGAGATGCAGAGTGATATCATGTCCTTTCTTGATGAATTGAGAGCTAGCTTGAAGATGTCCTGCAATCACCCTTCTGTGTCAAGGGACACAGAGAGATGTGCATTGCCTCCTGCATGAACAAGAGGTCCCGGCGAAGAACCCTTCAACATCTTGAGATGCAGAGTGGGAGCATCGTTCTACAAGGCTGAGCTGTACACTAGAATGGAAGTATACAGTGACATGCCTCCTTCTTCATATAGGATTTGAGGTTCCAAGCCTCCAGTGGAGGAACCTCCAACATCAACAGACACACAGTAGTAGCCTCTTCCTCTTACACAAACTGTCTGAGTAGGAGAACAGAGAGACGTTGCCTCGCGCCCCTCTTTCACTACACGAGGATGAGACTATGGCACACCTAAAGTCTGACTTGGCTTATATCTCTGATTGGAGTAAGAATATCCTTGTTGTTTTTAATGTATCAGAAACTCAGTTCTTACACCTATCAACTCGACAAAATCTTCCACAGTAGTACCCTCTAATTTTTAACAATATACCCCTCATTCCTGCGTCATCTTTAAACATACTTGGGGTCTCATTCTCTTGGGATTTATCTTGGAAAGAACACATTACCTCTCTTGTATAATCTGTTTCCAAGAGATTGGGTGTGCCAAGCTGACTCCGCACCTTTTTTACCCCTGCACGGTTGTTGACTTTATACACGGGTTTTACTCACCTCAGTGTAAAGTACAACGCTCATGTGTGAGAAGGCTCTCCACACACAACTCTTCTCAACAGGGTGGAGTCGAAGGGTTTTTCATCTCATTAACTCTCCTCCTCTTACGGATCCCGTCAACCTGTCTCTTGGCCGCACTGTTGTAACTTTATCTCTTTTCTATCGCTGTTTCAATGGTCACTGCTCCTTTGAACTGTCTGCTTGCATCCTTCCACTACTACGGCGGGGACGTAGCACCCATCTAGCAACAATCTCTCATCCTTTTTCAGTCCAACTCTCTAATGCAAGAGTTAACCGCTACTCCTAGTCCTTCATTTATGCATCAGGTCAACTTTGAAACAGTCTCCCTGTGTTTCTCTTACTGCCTACGATCTCCAGTCTTTCAAACGCAGTGTGTCCAGGCATCTCAAAATGAATGGACCTTTAATATGGCTCACTGTTATCTTGTTTTTGTTTTTCTTCTTGGAGTGAGTGATTTGCATGCCCCTTGCCTTTGGTTCCTTCTTCCTTTCATTAAAAAAAAAAAAAAACTTTAAGGACTACTCTCAAGGAAACCCTTCACTATATTTTGTGCCAGTATGCATAACTGCATAAGTTACACCATGAGTAAAGTTTAAAAACATTCTGTTTCAAGTCAACTAGAGGAGTTAAGACATTGTTTCGTATATCTTGAAAATTTTCATACTGGTGACAAATCTAGGGAAGTCAAACTTGTCAAGCGGATGAAATGTTGTAAACTAGGCAAACAGTAAGAAGGACAGTAACTTCATAGGCTTAGGAGGATTCCTGACACCTCTCCCTTACCAGTAAAATCTCCGAATGCACTTTGATACTCTCTCGTAGGTACTCTACATAATTTCTAAAACTTGACCATGCTTCAGAAATAAGTAAGTGGTAAATGGGAGCCTCCTAAGACCAAGAGAATACTGGCCATAATGATCTTGCTTGTGTGGGTATGATCCGATCCGCACTAAGAGTGCGGCAGGTGGATCGTTAGGTAAATAGACACAGACACAAACACAAAGATGTATTGAGTAAGTTATTTTAATGATTTCTAAACATAGATTGTTTGTAGGAACTTATTTAAAAATGTATATCTGCTTTATGCATATTACTTTTTTTTTTTTTTTGGGAGGGGGGGAGGAGAGGAGCCAAATTAAGGACTTTTGTTTATCTGAGAGAGCGATGCGAGCGAAAACATTGTCAATTTTGTAACAAGGCGTGGACATTTATACCGTGTGCAGCACGAAAAATTGTGTTATTTTAGAGACGATTTAGGATACAACGGATCTATGCACATCTTTGGATAACTTATAAAAAAAGTACTGGGTATTATTTTAGTACTTTACTCAAAATAAGCCAACATATTGCTGAGAAAATGCCAGAAAAGTACAAATTGAGCACAATAAATGTGTTTTTTCAGTGACTGTTTTAGCCAGTCAGAATTACAGTATACACATCGCT
This sequence comes from Coenobita brevimanus, assembly GCF_032717465.1. NCBI lineage: Eukaryota > Metazoa > Arthropoda > Malacostraca > Decapoda > Coenobitidae > Coenobita > Coenobita brevimanus. Next base: position 24,122,150 of record NC_137010.1, on the reverse strand, counting down.
GGAAAGCTTCTGAAAAACGTACTATTGCATTAGTTACCTAGAAACCAATTACTGCATTGGATGGTAATCATATAACCAAATGACACCTGATGGTCTAGTATTTTTAAGGCGCTCCAACCGGATAGGGCCTGCAAGATCTCCACTGGCGATCTTCTCACCTACCTTTCAGACTCCTGGTCATCCTCCTTTTGAGACTTTGGCGAAAGCTTTGCCATTGCACTTGACATCTCAAAGGCTTTCGATCGAGTCTGGCATAAATCTTTAATTTCCAAACTGCCCTCCTACGGTTTCTATCCTTCTATCTGTGCCTTCATCGCTAGCTTCCTTTCTGGTCGTTCTATAGCCGCTGTTGTAGACGGCCATCGTTCTTCTCCTAGATCTATCAACAGTGGTGTTCCTCAGGGCTCTGTCCTATCACCAACTCTCTTCCTTTTATTCATCAATGATCTTCTAAGCTGTACATCTAACCCTATCCACTCATACGCTGATGACTCCATCCTTCACCTTTCCATTCGGTTCCCGCAGCGCCCATCTCAACAGTTACTTCAAGAAACAAGGGATGAGGCTATGGCTCACCTAATGTCTGACTTGGCTCATGTCTCTGACTGGGGTAAAAATAATATGGTTATCTTTAATGCATCTAAGACTCAGTTCTTACACCTATCAACCCAACAAAATCTTCCACAGGTATACCCACTAATGTTTAATAATATTCAGCTTAATCCAGCATCATCCTTGAACATGCTTGGGGTCTCATTTACTCGGGACTTATCTTGGAAAGATCATATTACATCTCTTGTAAAATCTGCTTCCAAGAGATTGGGTGTGCTAAGCCGACTCCGCTCTTTCTTTATCCCTGCACAATTGTTGACTCTATACAGGGGTTTTATCCGCCCCTGTGTGGAGTACTCTCATGTGTGGGGAGGCTCTCCACATACAGCTCTTCTCAATAGGGTGGAGTCAAAGGCTTTTCGTCTCATTAACTCTCCTCCTCTTACTGACTCCCTTCAAGCTCTGTCTCTTCGCCGCACTGTTGCATCTTTATCTCTTTTCTATCGCTACTTTAATGGTCACTGCTCCTCTGAACTGTCTGCTTGCATTCCTCCACCTCTACCACGGGCGCGTAGCACCCGTCTGGCAGCAAACTCTCATCCCTTTTCTGTCCAGCTCTCTAATGCAAGAGTTAACCGTTACTCCCAGTCTTTCATTTATGCAACAGGTCAGCTCTGGAATTGTCTCCCTCTGTCTGTATTTCCTGCTGCCTATGATCTCCAGTCTTTCAAACGTAGTGTGTCCAGGCATCTCAAAATGATCGGATCTTGAATTTGGCTCTCTATTGTATTTTGTTTTTCTCTTGGAGGGAACTGTTACTGCTGGCTCATGGCCTTTGGTTCCTTCTTCCTCGCATTAAAAAAAAAAAAAAAAAAAATCTGCATCCGAGGGGTGGTTTGAGTTCCTCACATAATGCCATTCAGGAGTGAGTGATGCTGGTCACCTTTGGTTTAAATGTTGGGAATGAGTTGCCTAGCCCGGATCCCTACACTCTTGAGGGGGAAAAAAAAAAAAAAAAAAAAAAAGATTGCTTGGAACAGATTCAGTTGTTTATTATTATTATTATTATTATTATTATTATTATTATTATCATTATTATTATTATTATTATCGCTCGCCTTTACCAAGGCGAAGCGATAATGTTTTTGCCCGCCTCTGTGTGTCTGTCGGTGTGTGTGTGTGTGTGTAATTCACCGGGTCGGTCAGGATCATTTGATGGTCGTGATCATCAGCTTTTTACCCTTCCGGAAGGGAGCTGAGAGCTCATATAGTCCGATCTAAGGGCAAGGGCGTGACCTTCACACACACACACACCCGTCCCCTTGCTCAAAGGGGACAGTAACCACCCACTTCATCAGTGAAACTTTTCGCAACCCGAGCGAGGCACGAACTCCCGTCCACCAGTTGGCAAGCGAGAACGTTACCACTGCACCAGCGAGCAGTGTGTGTGTGTTCCCATTTTATCTCATGAACGGCTTGAGCTGTCAACATAAAACTTTCAGGGTATCAAGACATGGCCAAAATCTTAGAGGAGTTCGAAAATGGGCAGTCAGGGCAAAGGTCAAGGTCGCCAAAATGGTTGCCAAAGGTCAACTAGTTTTTATCTCCCACCTGTAGCACCATTATATCTCATGAATGGCTTGAGCTATCAACATGAAACCTTCACTGTATCAAGATATGGCCAAAATGTTGGACTTGGCCAACAGCATATTCTTGCGGGTGATTAGCATTCGGCTCCCGAATGTTTTTCTTTTATATTACATGTTGTACAATGGACTCTCACCCATAATGCAATATGTGGGGAGCATGATCTCCCCAATGATTCTTGGGAGAGGGGTCGGCCCCCTTTCAAACATAAAAAAGATAAACAGGGGAAAGGAAGCATATGGATTTCAGTGAGACATCAGGTGAGTTCGTCTAGGACTTGCACTATATAAAATTTTCCGCCATTATTTTTGGGGAAGGCAGTACCCTTCCAAAACTTATAAAGGATGTAAAACAGGGGAAGGGGGTAGATATCACTCTGCTATCTTAGAAAGTGTCGTACAATGGACTCTCACCCTAAATGCGGTATGTGGGGAGCATGACATCCCCAGTAATTCTTGGGGGGAGGGGGTAGTATACCTCTTCCCCAAAATAAAACGATGAGAATTAAACTTCCCAGGTGAGTTCCCCTTGTTACTCCGAAGGTCTTCCACCGCATACAATTTTCCAGACACTATTTTTAGGAGCACTATCCCCTCTCACCTAAGTAAAAATTCTCCGAAATAGTGAGAGGAGGACAGATATGCCTTTGATATCTTAGTACAAGTTGTACACAATGGACTATCACCCGTAATGCGATATTTGGGAAGCGCGACCCCCCCAGTAATTCCTGGGGGATCAGCTCCCCTTCCCAAAATAAAAACGGCCAGAAATGGGGGAAAGTGAGTACATGGCTTTCAATAATACCGACATAAACATTAGAATGCACAGAACGAAGCTGCACATCTGCTGTATTATTATTATCATTATTCTTCTTCTTCATGTTATTATTATTATTATTATTATTATTATCATTATTATTATTATTATTATTATCATTATTATTATTATTATTATTATTATTACCTCCGCCAAGGAGGTTATTTTTGTGCCCGAACTGGTTTGTTTGTTTGTTTGTCGGCTTGCTTGTCTGTCTGTTAGCAAAATTACTCAAAAATTTATGAACAGAGTTTGATGAAATATTGTGGAAGGGTGGGTCATGGGCCAAGGAGGAAATGATTAAATTTTAGGGTGGATCCGGATCCGGATCCGGAATATCCCGCACAATATCTCCAAACGTTCTCAATAAATTTCAGTGAAATTTTGTGGAAAGTTGGGCCATGGATCAAGAGCGAATTGATGAAATTCGGGGGCGGATCCTACATTCACGGATGCGGATCCGGCTCCTTTTTAAAGGCAATGGCTTTGGCGGAGCTTTGCGATCTCTGAGTACTTTCTAGTTACTGTTATTAATACCTCCGCCAAAGAGGTTGTTTTTCCTGGCGTTTGTTTGTTTGTTTGTCTGTTTGATTGTTTGTGTTTGTATGTTTGTCTTTCTGTCTGTTAGCAACAATACTCAAAAAGTTATGAACGGATTTTAATGAAATTTTGTGGAACGGTGGACCATGAACCAAGAGAGAAATTATTAAATTTGGGGGCGGATCCGGATCCTGATCTGAAGTATGCCGCACAATATCTCCAAAAGTTCTTAATGAATTTCAATGGAATTTTGTGGAAAGGTGGGCCATGGACCAAGAAAGAACTAATTAAAGTTTAGGAAGGATTCAAATCCGGATCAGGATTCGTTTTAATGGCAATGGCATTTGCGGAGGTAGGTGCTCTCTGAGTGCTTTCTAGTTATTATTATTATTACTGTAAATCCTCGATATAACGAACTAATTGGCAGGAGGAGTGGGTCATTATATCAGAAAGTTCACTATATCCGATGGTCGTTATTAACCGAGGGATTACCGACCCAAGGTCGCTATATCTGAGGAGTCGTTCAGTCCTACCTGTGCAACCACAATTTACTTTATGAAGCTGCACATGGAGAATTCAATGGTTATACAGTAAATGTACTGTATAGATAATACCATCCTATATGAAGTTGAATGTATAAACACGATGCCTATAATGTAATGTAGTATTTTTACAGCACACTTACCATGCCAGGGAGTGCTAGGAAGTGCCAGGAAGTACCAAGAAGTGATGCTGTAGACACCACAGGAATAGGAGGGAGGCAAGGGGGATTTCTGAAGAGATCTGATGCTGGCATCACACAGTACACCTGTACACCAAAGCACACGACACTGTACACACCAGAAATTTTTGTACTGTATCACCAAGGCACTATACTTTATTTAACACTTAATAATACAAACTGAACACACCAGAATAATATTTAAACCTCAGTTCAGTACTATATACACCATATATCATAACACTTTATTCTCCCATTCATCATCCGATTCAGTGAATATTATTTCTGGTGGCTCTGGTGTCGCTTGTGTCAGCGAGGAAGGTGTGCTGGTGCCAGAAGCCAAACTGGGGAGACTCACAGAGAACGTAGAAGCAACAGACACACTCAAGGTCTCTGACACAGTACGTTTCATTTTTCCTGGAAGCGAGGCGACAGGCTGAAAGAAGTCTGAAATTTTCTGCTGGACTTACCTGCCCTGGCCTGGTTTCTCCTCATAAGGTCTAGCCTAATCTGTCCGAGGAGTTCATAATTTTCCCCCAGAAAGCCACCAGTGTCCTCTGTGACGGCCAAGAGTGTGTCTGCTGCATCGATGGCAGCAGAGAGGGCTGGCCCATGTGGCCTCTTCTCTTCCTCCTCCACAGGTGGTTCAGGCGTGGTCAGTTCCTGCACTATTTCCTCCTTTGTCTGGTGGTGGTATCCAGGCAGACCACTATCCTCATCCAGCCACTCTTCCACTTCTTCTGCAGGGATGGAGCCTTGGCCAGCTGCAGCCAACATTTCGGCTGCCTTTAGTGGCTCAAATCCCTCAAAATCTGGCTTCTAGGCCAGATTTTGAGGGAGATTACACCACTCATTGCAGAGAGTAGTCACTGGCACTTTCCTCCAAGCCTCTGCCCAGTTTAGAATTGTGTCCTTGATATTATATTTCTTATAACTGTCTCGTGTCTTCTTTCCCCTGGTGTCCACATACCCCTCCTCCTCCATCCCATCCTCTTTCACGACTAAGCACTAGTCGGGATAAATATTCCGATAATGCCTTTCCGTACTTTCTATCACTCCCTGGTCCATTGGCTGAAGTAAGGCAGTCGTGTTAGGAGGCAGAATTTCCCTTATTTTTCCATCCTTGGAACACAATTTCGCAGTGGAAGGGTGGGCTGGGGCATTGTCAAGGAGGAGCACAGCCTTAATATCTTCCTTACAAATGCCAAACAAGGCCTGGTGCTGCCGAACAGAGGGGTCAAAACTGTGACGAAACCAGTCGGTTATAATCTCCTGGGTAAAGCAGGCAGAAGGGTTGCTGTGGTATTCCGTAGGAAGCTTCATAATATCTTTCAGAGCCCTTGGCTTCCTACTCTTACCCACAACGACTGGTTTCAGGTGGTGGGATCTGTCGGTGTTTGCTCATGCCAACACCGATATGCGATCCTTTGCACTCCTCCTCCCTGAAGTGCTTCTTATTGTCTTGGAGGCCTGCGTATTGTGGGGGAGTGATTTCCAAAAAAAGACCAGTTTCATCAGCATTGTAGATTTAGAAGTTGTGGAGGCCCTTCTCCTCCTTCAGCTCAAGAAAGTGGTTTATGAAGGGGACCACTGCATTGGCGTTGGCGCTGAGAAGCTCGGCATGATTCCCTTATTCACAATGCCATGATGCCCCCTAAAGCGCCACAGCCAGCCATCACTGCACTTGAAATTCTCGAGGCCTAGGTGACGAGTAAGCCTCTGCGCCACAAGTTGAATATTGACACCACGAACAGGAACACCCCCTGCTCTCATATGCATGTACCACTTGTACACTGCCTCATCAAGATTTTCCATGGGAAGTCATCGCTTGCGGTACAGTTCCTTCCCCTTCTTGCCGGCCTCCGCTTTCATTGCCTCCTTCACCTTCTCCTGTCCGTTGATGAGGTCATGGACTGTAGCTTCCTTGAGACTGTATTTATTCCGGAGTTGACTTCGTGTTGCCCCTTCCTTAAACTCCTGAAAATTTTTAAACTTCTCAGTCAGGGAGAGAATCTTCCTCTTCCCCTTGCTTGCGGTTGAGGGGCTAGTTGATTTTGAAGCCATTCTTGCCATCAGTGGGAAGTGTAGGTAGGTCACTCATGGTATGAGAGGCCACTTACGCGAGAGAGGTAAGGCGGGAAAGAACCAGACAGAGCGAATACTACGCACAGCCTTAGAAAGACCCAGTGTGGAAAGGGGTGAGGCAAGCAGGCTAGCTAGCTTACGTGACTTGTCACGCAGGCGCTCCTTCAATGGTGAGTCATCAGAGCTGGCTGCTACGCAAACTTCCACTGCATACACTGACCAAAGTTCGCTATATCCAGCAGAAGTTCGCTCAGGGAACGCTGGGTCACAAACTTCTGCCGCATACACTGATAAAAGGTCGCCATATATGGCGGAAGTTCGCTCTGGAAATGGTGGGTCATTATTTTTGAAGTTCCCTATAAAAGGGTTCGTTATATCGAGGGTTTACTGTATTATTATTATTATTATTATTATTATTATTATTACAGTATTATTATTATCATTATTATTATTATTGTGGTAGGTGGGGGCGTTCACCATCCACTCACTCGATGTAGTGCTGCTCTCGGGTGTCTGCCCTTTCCTTTCCATCCTTCTTTCCTTCCATTCTCTTCTGTGTTTCTTTCCTTCATTCTTTCCTTGTCCTTCTGCCTACGGGTGACTTTACACTCCCTCTTCTGTCTTTCTTTCCTTCATTCTTTCCACTTCCTTCAGCCTGTGGGTGGCTCTACACTGAGTGACAAGCCAAATGGTTTCCTGTGCACCAGGAAACCATTTACTACGCTGGGTGGTAACCATATAACCAAATTTTGGCGCCTGGTGGTTTAGTGGGTAATTATTGCGCTCCAATCGGATTGAGCCGGTGAACGTTTATATCCAAGGGGTGGTTGGGGTTCATTGCTCATGTAATGCCACTCAGGGATGAGTGAGGCTGGTCACTCTCATCTTAAATGTCGGGACCAACTGCTTAGCCCCGGGCTCCTACGCTCCTCATGGGCCAATGTAGGATTGGATGATGGATGGATGGATGGATTATTATTATTATTATTATTATTATTATTATTATTATTATAGCTACTGCTACTAGCTTTGACCCTGGCTGACGCCCGCGCATGCACGCTTACTACTGATGGGTGAGGTGGTGGTTATGGCGTTATGGCCACCACAACTACTGCCACGACTGTCATCAGAACCTCCACAGCCACCACCACCAGAACAACAATAACTACTGCCACGACCATCATCAGAGCTACTACCACCGCCATCACCACCACCACCACCACAACTACTGCCACGACCATCATCAGAGCTACCACCACCGCCACCACCACCACCACCACCACCACGGCTACTGCCACGACCGTCATCAGAGCTACTACCACCACCACCATCACCACCACCACAGCTACTGCCACGACTGTCATCAAAGCTACCACCATCACCACTACCACCACAGCTACTGCCACGACCGACATCAAAGCATCCATCACCACCACCATCACCACCACCACAGCTACTGCCACGACCGACATCAGAGCTACCACCACCACCACCACCACCACCACAGCTACTGACAACGACCGTCATCAGAGCTACCACCACCACCACCATCACCACCACAGCTACTGCCACGACCGACATCAAAGCATCCATCACCACCACCACCACCACCATCACAGCTACTGCCACGACCGCAATCAGAGCTACCACCACCACCACCACCACTACCACCACCACCATTTTATGCAAAATAAAATCGCCTGTTCATAGCATCAAAGAAGTGATAGAATTCTGACTGCTGAAGTGATACTCTCTCTCTCTCTCTCTCTCTCTCTCTCTGCATAGATGCATGAAACTCCGCGGAAATACCATGTCGTATTTTTCCACCTTTCAATGGAGTATTATCGAAGAAAAAACACAAATTTTTAGATATGTAACAATTGTACACAAAAATTAATACCCGCACCCTTACCTATGGAAATATAATCATTCGCGGCAGTTTTTGTGGTACTCAGCCTCAGCACTAAAGAGAAGAATCCTACGATTACTAATATATTTTGCACTTTTAGGTGCTTGCTATTGATATAGGTGGATAAATCTATAACGATAGCAGGCACCCAAAAGTTCAAAATATATTAGCAATCACTGTTATTATTATTATTATTATTATTATTATTATCATCAGTAGTATTAAGAACTCCACGTTTTGCGGAGTTCTTATTGATATTGTACATTTTTTTGGGGGGGGGGGGAAGGGAGACATTCTAAAAGGTTGACACTCCAAATTCGTTCGAGACAGACTTGAAATTTTCAAGAATGATATATCTTTGTTGCAGGCTTCTTTTGGCAGATTTATTTCGTAGCACTAGCGCCTCTATTTTTTTTTTTTTTTTTTTCAATTTTCGCTCTCCTGGGCAGCAAAAACTACTCAATTGATTGCTTTGCAAATGTTTCAATATGTATTGGTCAACATCCACTACGCACCTGCGTATTGATATTAGGATCCAACAAACAGCCTACTTTTGAGATACTGAGAAAAATCAAAATGGCCGCCTCATGCCCGAAAGTGCTAAATCGGAAAGTATTTGGCCGATTTTGATCAAACTCGTTGGAAATGTAGTGGCTCATGAGTGAACATGATTTGCATAGTACGAATGACCTTGATCTCAAGGTCACAGGTCAAAATCCGTTAAAAATTCAGTCATACCAAAAGTCCCTTAATATTAGTCTACAGTGATAACAAAAGTATTTTCTGAATCCTAGGAGGGTCTACTTTTTAAGATTTCATATCAGCAATAATGACAAATCAGTATTTTTTGACGCTTTTAGACGAGTTTTGGACCTAGATCCTCATATATAGATCTTGGTTTGAACTAAAATCGTGGCACTTATCTCTGCACCTTCAGTTTATGATGTATTAATGCACCATTACCACAACCACTCTTAATTCTGTGTATATTTCAAAGACTGCACACCATATCTGATGTACAAGTGTGAATTATTTTTTTGTCATACTGATCTGGAATGTGGCATTGTTATCTAGAATGAGTTGTTTGAATATTGCTTCAAGAAATTCAGAATTCTAGTTATTATTATTATTATTATTATTATTATTATTATTATTATTATTATTGCTGTTACTATTGTTGTTGGGGGTAGCGGTGGTGGTGGTGGAGATGGTTTTGTAGAGGTAGTAGTTGTTGTTGCTGCTGCTGCTGTGCCTCATTATCTTTAAATACAAAGTTGCGTAACCATAACAGAAATGCCAGTAAAAAAGCTAATCCAGTCATTCCGCTGATGGGCAATACACGCGATTGTTTCCGCCAGCCAATGAGAGGCCTGATGTCCAACGCCCCCTTCCTTCTGTCCTCTCATTTGTCCTTTGCTCTGCCCTCATGGTGTTAACTTTATCGTCGATTTCGTTCTCTCTCTCTCTCTCTCTCTCTCTCTCTCTCCTTTTTCTTTTTTTTTAATCCACTCTCTACCCCTTCCTTCCCGCCCCCTCCCGTTTCTTATCTCTCCTGTATTCTCTCAATCCTCCTTTCTTCCACTCCTTACCTCTCATCCCACCATCCCTCTCCTGTCTCCCTCCCTCTTCCTTCCTTACTTAGTGAAAATCCCCTTCTTTCAGTTCCCTCCCACCCACCGTCCCTCGCTTTATTAATTTCTTCCTTCATCCTCCTATTTTTCTTTCCTTTTCCTCCTTCTCCTCTCCCTGCTTTTCCTCTCCTCCTATCCTCACATTCCTCTTCTCATCCCTTCCCCTTCTCCCTGTCATTCCCCTCCTCCTTCCAGTCTTTTTCCTCCTTTTTTCCTCCCTTATCGTTTCTTTTCTCTTACCGTGCTGCTTCGACGAGTGTGATCTGCGACTGGGCGTTACATACATACGTGCATATATATGTACTACCAATCTGTCTCTCCCTCTCTCCCGAGACATACTGATGTACCGGTTGGTATGGAACCCCACAGCTGACCACCAATTTTATGTGTTCCAGCTTGTGTAGGAATGTAGCCGCTCAGGCGTGACTCCACGAGTTCCACAACTGGCACTTCCCGCAATGTCTCTCTGTATCACAGGTGGCGGGAATATTGGTGTAGATCCTGTAATTAGAAGACTCAGTAGCGTGTAGGTGAACAGAAACGGGAGCAGATGTGTTTTTATGTCTCTTTGTTCGCCACAGAAAGATACAGCTGCGACAAGAGAGTATTTCAGAGCAGTACGTCTCCCTCTCTTGAAGGCTGAGTGTAGTCTGCACATCTGCCCTGCTCCGCTCTGGGAGTGGCCCTGAGGTCAGCCGTTTTTAGAGATGCCGTACCCCTTAGACATTCTGGGATTTGTACATGAGTAGAAGTGAATTACAACTCTACCATGCACATCAGACACCTCAACAAGGCATAATTAAGTACATTTAAATATACCAACAGGGTATATGTTTTTTCCCAAGACTTAAACGTATATACAATTCATATTCTTCTATCGCCTTTCCTTACCCTTACGTTTACGTCCGAATATGCTGACTTTCGCAAGTCTGGCGCTTATCTTATTCCCACACCACGCATACACTGAAGTGGCATTTGGATCTTTTTCTCAACGCTACGACACATTTTCTCTAAATATGAATAAACATAATGTGTATAGTAGCGAGGGACATAATACCAATGTGGAAATGATGTCGGCGTCAGAACACTGATAAGAGGGTGGATTAGTCATTGTCTGCTTCAATTTTCAATAACAGATCTAGGAAAATTTGGTTACGCGCCATTGTTGTTATCAGGCCCCCCTCCCCCCGCCCGCGCACACACACACACACACACACACACACACACACACACACAGATATCCCCCTCCGTCAGACGCCGTATTGTTCTATTGTTCAATGTATTCTCTTTCCGTGTACCAAGTGACTGTCTAATTTAGCCTTTGTAAGACTTTTCTTCGCAGAGAAGGCTGGGGCGATTTTTCCCATCCCCCTTCATTGCGAGTAAATCCATCCGAGTAAAATGAAATTATCTGGATGTAGCAAGAATTAAATATACTGTATATAACATTATCGATGTGGAGTAGTCAACCATTTCGCTGCCACGACACACATGGTAATCTTATTCTTTCTACCCTCACATGATTTTATTTATCTTTGAGGAGAATAGGAGGAGTTAGACAGAGTCATCTAGAACTCACAAGCAAAGTTATCTCCTTAGTTTTAATAACACGACATGGGGATGACAAAAATAAAATAGACGATCACAACTAGGACTGAATGGGGAAAGGACAAGACCACAGGTAGAATATCTACATCTTACGATTTCCACTTCCATTTAAGCGTCTTCATGCACGATATATATATATATATATATATATATATATATATATATATATATATATATATATATATATATATATATAGGTATGTATGTAGAGAGAGAGAGAGAGAGAGAGAGAAACTGATAGACATAGTTTAGGACAGTATTCCTCCGTAGCGATTGATTCTGCCCATTGATCTCAAAATTGTGTTGTATCTTGTCGGCGCAAACTAGTTCCATAGGTAAACTACAAGGTTCTAAATGTAAATTAAATTACTGAGGAAGAGGTGCTACGAAGCCTTCAATGCCATCTTCCGGTACTCTAAAGATTTTGTTTTTAAGTCTTAGCGGTGATGGAATAGAGTGCTAGAGTGATAGTGTTTACGCTCCTATAAACCACTCTCAATTGCATCAAACAGTATGGCAGCAAATGGAAGAGAGAGAGAGAAAGAGAGAGAGAGAGAGAGAGAAGGCGCGACCATGAGAGTTATGAAGTACTACTAAGGTGAACAGAGAATATGTGGCATTAGCTGGAATAGACTACTAGAGTTATCTCGACGATGAAAGGTCAAATGAGGACAGTATTAACACTCAGCTTTGCATGACACACACACAGCAGAATAAGATCACTTGACGTCACCTGGAACAGAATACGAGAGAAGACGCAACCAAGAGAGAATGAATGATGACACGAAGGCTTTGTGGCCCACTCTCCTTTGAATATAATCGTCTGGCGTTCGCTGGAAGAACATACGAGAGCAAGTAGGAGAGGGCCAAATGTCTGATTGGGTGTGCTTCCAAGGTCACTCGTCATTTAAATGTTGTCCCACTGTTTTGGCTTGACCCCGACTATCCTATGTCCCCTTCAATTTGACCTAAAATTACAACAGAGATAAACCCCAGATATTGTTGCTGGCGTGTTATGGAGAGGGTGTAGAGCCGTAGCACTGTCTTATTCTGCCATTTACCCATAGTTATGAGGCAGGAATGAGTCGGGCTACTATACTCCTTTTATCTTAACTTGTCACAGATTCGTGTCCTTTTCCACCTCATTCCATATAGCTTAATGTCAGCTTAACCCGTCACGTCCCGAGGTTTTCCGCACCTCCGACATCCCCCAGTCCCGAGGTATTTTCGATTTTTTTTTTTTTGGCTAAAACCTTCGCTTTTGGTGAGAAACATCGAAAATTCATAGAGAAATCGCTCACCTGAGGTTTAAAGTGCCCAATCCAGGTAGGAGTTCCTCCTTACCTGAGTGGGTTTTCTAACATGTTGGCACCAAAGAAAACGAGTTCTATGGAAGGGTAACTATTTTATCCACTCATAAACGGTATTTATTTATTTACTTGGTACGAATGTATATGTAGTATGACAGTATATTGGTTTTCAAGCAGTAATAAAGGCATTATAAGCATTGTTTCACTCACTAACTAATCACCATACCTGACCTATTTTTGCCACACTACCTGATCATTATTTCTGGCTGTTTCTTCTTCTAATGCTATGTAAACATTGTCCTCCACATTGTCATCGATTGGGGAATCACTCTGGCCCTGAATAACTTTACTAGCCAGGTCACTGGTAACAGGTCCTTTGCCAAGACAATGGCGTGAGGGGGGGAGGGGGGAGGTTATGCAGTGTAAGGCATTGTCCCTGCTTGGTATCTTGTACAGGAATAGAGGAAGGTGTCCCGTGTATACATACGAAAAATCACGTGCGAAAATTGAAAATTGTGCAAATTAGGTAGCTTGCAATTGCACGACGTACTGGTACGTCGCCGGGACTGGCAAATGCAAATCGTGGTGACGTACCCATACGTCGTCGGGACGGGGCGGGTTAAGAAGATGCTATGGCTGTACATCCTATCCATACCACTTTTTCGTGATTAGCATTTTATTCTAGTATTAATCTACTGTCACAACGTACTATTCAAGGAGGAAAGACGGTAATTTTAGATCGTTGGAGTAAAAATCGTATAGTTAAATGATCTTTCCACCCTGCCTACACTTGGTCATCAACGGAGCTAACAAAGACTGTGGATCATCTTCAGGTGAAAACACACACACACACACACACACACACACACACACACACACACACACACACACACACACGTTAAAGGTTGATTGCCTAATTGTGCTGTACTCGGACTCGGATTTCCGTACTGTATTTTTGTACTATGTCCAAGGCTTCATTTCCCAAGGATGATCATTCTTCTTCTTTTTTTCCTTGTTTTTCCCTAACCTAAAAACCTGTCCTAACCCAACCCAACAAGGCATATCAACCTGAGTGATTAGCAGACTATCCTAACTTGATACTAGGAACAGAAAACTAGCCCAACCTAGACGTTCCTAGATGAGAAACAGTGCAAAACTAGTACACAGAACGGATATCAGCTACCAGGACATGTTCTGGTGAGGGGAGGGTAGCGTGGAGGCGATGCAAATCTACCTGTACTGTGCTCCCATCTGACTGAAGAAGAAGGTTTGTGTTAATGTCTATCGATTACGCGAGGATCATAGAGGTAGACAATAAATTTTTGCAAAGTCTCAGTGCTCCCCAAGAATTCAACACAGAACTGTCATTGCAATATCCAGATCCCCAGTCGTGGTGCTGGATGAGTAGAGACAAAAAGGACACAAGCGATTTGACTGAGGAGACCAAGTATTATGAGCAGCCTACAGGATATGGTTTTACTCTAGCTTGTTGGTACCTGAAGCCGAAACAGCAGCTGGATTGTAAGTTAAATGGTTGTATGTCATAATCTGAGGGAAGAATTAAAATGGCAAGTTGTTGGCTTAATGGCTTCCCTGTACTCAATAGACATAATCGATGCTCCTTCTGATCTTCAAGTCAGTTCAACACTCACCCGCTGCTTACCCTCTCATGCCTTGTCAAGGATGTTACTCCAGTGAACGCCGGACGATTTCACTGAGCTGGGAGTAAGTAATGGGAGGCTGAGTGTGTTAGTTCTGTCACTATTAATCCCTGTCGTCGCGTCTTTCCTAGTATTTCATCCCAGCCAACGCCAGACAGTTTTACTCAGCTGAGCGTGAGCAGCAGGAGCCTGAGTGCAAACATTTAATATTGCTGTATCAGTAAACACCTCTGAACCCTCCATGACCATTTGACTAGCAGAGACCTTTCGAAAGATTAAGTTCTATATCTGGAAATAGTAAGAATCAAATATTTTAATAATACGCTAATTAAAGTGTATAAAGTTACCACTGTTGGGTAATTAATGGATGTGTACTCATATGTATAAGCAACCTTGTTTGGTAAATATGTTGATAAATACAGTACGTTTTTACTGCTATTTCCTCGACCTCATTTTTGGTATTATCAGTATTGTTGTGCAAGGCCATTGTTCAGCGTTATTCCCGTTGTAATTGTTCGTTGTCTTTGCCAGAGGTCGTAACGAAAGCCAAAAGAACTGATGATAAGATAACTTGTCTAACGCTATTGTGGTCTAGAGAACCCTATTATTGTATTTAGCTTATATCAGATAATTTTCTCAAAGTCTGGATAAGGTTAAAAGTTTACCCACTGTCGACATAGTAGAGGTCATTTCTAACCCATGCGCCACGAGGGGGCTCTCGCTGAAATCAGTGAACCCCTTCATTCCGACGAAATATTATATACATAACACATATATTTATTGATTTATTATTTGCTTATTGATTTATAGTCTTCGCGACTTTCATACAGTTTTATTCCGCCTGGGGATTGGAATCAGGTTTGAAAAAGTTAACTGACGATGCTTCTTATCCCCATCATTGAAAATGGTTTCTACAGACTGAACGAAATCTCCAGGAGGCAGCAACAGTAAAAAATAAATAAATAAATACCTCTCTTTGCAGTACTACTTTAAGCCTGATGACATGTATCTGAAATTCTGAATATATAAAAGAGCAGCGTTGCTTGTTTTTCCTTCAGTCACGGTCAAAAGGGCCAGAGACACCCAGACCCATATGTATTCTGAATCAGGGTGACCCAAGGATGGTTTTGGGGGGTCAAAATTCAGATCTTGGTCATTTGAAGTTACCGGTAGAATGTTTGCCTTTACGGCCCGGGCAACGCCGGGTACTCCTGCCTCCTAGTTTTTGGCATGGAGACTCACATGACCTCCGGTTCGGACATGGGCTATGTGAGGTTAACCTACGAGGTCACTGGTCAGAGGTCATTTAAGGTCACCGGTAAAACACTCTTGAACGACTGAACCCATCAGCCCAGTTTTTGGCATGGAGACTCACTTGACCTCCAGTTCGGTCATAGGCTGTGTGAGGTTGACCTCCGAGGTAATTTGAGGTCACCGGTCGGAGGTAATTTGAGGTCACCGGTAACAGTAAACAAGTGCGCACAAATTCTGTGCGTTAGTCTGCGACAGCTGAAATAGAAAGTTCCTGGACCTCTTATAATCCCTTTCCAGTAGCATAAGAGGTACAAGGTCTTTCAGGAGTAGAAAGAAAGATTGAACTAGAACAAATAGGACTAAAGTGTTCGCCTTTTTGGCCAGGTCAACGCCGGGTACCATTGCTGGTATATATATATATGTATATAGAAATATATATAGATATATATAGATTTATAGATATATATATATGTAGATATATATATCTATATATATATATATATAAATATATAGAGATAGATAGATAGATAGATATAGATATAGATATAGATATATATATATATAGATAGATAGATAGATAGATAGATAGAATGATAGATAGGTAGATATAGATATAGAAACATATAGATATATATCATATATGTATATAGATATAGAACATATAGATATATATCATATATGTATATAGATATATATATATCTATATATATCTATATATATATATATATAGATATATATATATATATAGGTATATATATGTATATATATCTATATCTATATATATATATATATATATATATATATATATAGATATATATGTATAGATATATAGATATATATATATTTTGCCATCCGGATGATTTCAGTCAGCTTGGGAGAGAGTTTGAACAGAAAAGGTTATATGGTACAGCACTTCTCATACCCCTTTCAGTGAGAAAAATCTTTTCTAATCTGACTAAAAACGCCTAGAGGTACCGCGAGTAAATCTTAGTTCATCATAGAGCTGAACAGGCTGAAAATAAGAAAAAAAAAAAAAACGGTCATTGTATTGAGGGGATAAATTAGAATGACGTAATGTTATCGGAGTTTTATTACTGTTAGGGTAAGCAAAGGAAAGACATGTTACCTACAGTAGAGTGGGAAAGTCACTTTATTCTTCCATACAGCCAAGCTTTAGTAAAACTGAGCAAAAGCAATCTTGAACAGTAACATAATCATATATCCAGTTATTTCTACGTAATTTTGTTGATGATGATACAGAATGTCTGCTCACATGTTCAAGGGCTGTATCAAAGCATACAAAACATTTTGTTGTACATAAGTTCAGCGTGTTACCATTTTGATTAAAATAAAAACGGGCTGCACACTAGAAAATAATAAACAGTCAACTGAAGTACCTCCAGTGGCAGCATTAGGAGATTACTGTTTGGATAGTAGAGGAGAAGCTTTCGGTTATATAACTAAGTGATGCTTTCGCTCAAATCAACCAAAATCAATCAGAAATTTCTTTGGCTTAGCAGTGGAAGCTGGATTACCTTGAGTCAAAGAAACAAATGTGTGACAGCTGTGCATATTATCTACCGTTTTGCCTATAATAAAGAGGCGTCAGTGTTACCGTAAGTAGGGTGGAAGATAGAATACCTGTAGGTGAACATGAATAAAGAGGACCCAGTCTGACATAAAAGCACACCTACATACAGTATTCTTTCTCACACCTTCAGTGGTCATGGTCATAATAGAGAATTCAGTTGGAAATGGGAGACTTATGGAATCTGAGGCACGGTTTCCTGATTATTTTGCATACAATTACACCTTTACCTGCTGTGCCAAGAAGAAAATTCGAATGTCTCATTAGATAACTTGTGTATTACATCAGAGTTTTTATATTTCTTGCAAAACCAACATTTTATTTCCAAATACTGGCTTTTTGTCATTAGGACACAAAGCATTGTTTAAACAGTATATTCCCTCTCTCAAACTTTTGTCTCCCAGATTCTTACCAGACATGTAATAAAATTCTATCATCATCAGCTATTGCAGAATATACTTTTACAGGCTAGTGGAGGCGGTATACTCGTACATATTATTACAGCTGTGGAGACACTGGAAACATCTATGGTTTATATATACAAAGGTAGCTCATTATATCACGAGACACTCAGCCAAGAAAGTGAAGCTGACATTGCTATTTTTCCTTTACCACTGAGCTCTTCCTTAATTAAGTAGTCGATAATCATACTGGACATGTTATAATCCAGTTACATGAGACAGACCTGTAATTTTAAAAAATATAGCTTAAGAAGAAAAATGTAGATGGCATTTTAAAATATCAAATTTAGTGGATTCTCCCGTTGCTCAGGAGACAGGGCAGATTGCAGGCCAAAACTTGATCTCTCAAGCTAACCAACCTTGCATCAAGATTTACTCCCATCTGATTCATGGTGCGTAAGATTGACTAAGCCAAGAAAGACTGTTATGTTTGTCTGACCAAGGAAGGTAAAATAATAAACTGGTTACTGACCAACTACAGATTAACCCCTCTACCTCGAGGGCTGTCCGTCATCTACTGAAGTTCCACACAGGGATTTTTCAGGTCTTTCAAAAGCACTTCAGCCTTAAGAAATGATAGAACACTTCACTCTTAATAAGAAAATGTACATACTGAACTTCTTGCGGACAGTTTCATGATATTTATAGCAGATTTAGCACTTCCTTCTTGGTTAGCGAAATTTAATAATGTAGGCAAATCCTGCTAACTTCGTTATATAACCACAATGTGTAGTAAATCGACTACGCACCGTCAAATCATGTTTACACTCAATATTTTCAAATGGTAATACTTTATGTAAAATATGCAAATACATTATTATGTAAGTTACTTAAGTACTAGGCTACATCTTGCTTTCTATTACTACATTTTTACACTCGTGCTTGTTGAGCAAGAGCGGGTGTTTTTTCTGAGCAAGGTGTGTGTGTGTGTGTGTGTGTGTGTGTGTGTGTGTGTGTGTGTGTGTGTGTGTTTAGCAGAACATTGTTTTTTTTTTTTTTTATGCGAGGAAGAAGGAACCAAAGGCCATGAGCCCGCAGTAACAGTTCCCTCCAAGACAAAAACAAAATACAATAGAGAGCCAAATTCAAGATCCGATCATTTTGAGATGCCTGGACACACTGCGTTTGAAAGACTGGAGATCATAGGCAGCAGGAAATACAGACAGAGGGAGACAGTTCCAGAGCTGACCTGTTGCATAAATGAAAGACTGGGAGTAACGGTTAACTCTTGCATTAGAGAGTTGGACAGAAAAGGAGATGAGAGTTTGCTGCCAGACGGGTGCTACGCGCCCGTCGTAGAGGTGGAGGAATGCAAGCAGACAGTTCAGAGGAGCAGTGACCATTAAAGTAGCGATAGAAAAGAGATAAAGATGCAACAGTGCGGCGAAGAGACAGAGGTTGAAGGGAGTCAGTAAGAGGAGGAGAGTTAATGAGACGAAAAGCCTTTGACTCCACCCTATTGAGAAGAGCTGTATGTGGGGAGCCTCCCCACACATGAGAGTTGTACTCCACACAGGGGCGGATAAAACCCCTGTATAGAGTCAACAATTGCGCAGGGGTAAAGAAAGAGCGGAGTCGGCTTAGCACACCCAATCTCTTGGAAGCAGATTTTACAAGAGATGTAATATGATCTTTCCAAGATAAGTCCTGAGTAAATGAAACCCCAAGCATGTTCAAGGATGATGCAGGATTAAGCTGAATATTATTAAACATTAGTGGGTATACCTGTGGAAGATTTTGTCGGGTTGATAGGTGTAAGAACTGAGTCTTAGATGCATTAAAGACAACCATATTATTTTTACCCCAGTCAGAAATACGAGCCAAGTCAGACATTAGGTGTCCCATAGCCTCATCCCTTGTTTGTTGAAGTAACTGTTGAGATGGGCGTTGCGGGAACTGAATGGAAAGGTGAAGAGTGGAGTCATCAGCGTATGAGTGGATAGGGTTAGATGTACAGCTTAGAAGATCATTGATGAATAAAAGGAAGAGAGTTGGTGATAGGACAGAGCCCTGAGGAACACCGCTGTTGATAGATCTAGGAGAAGAACGATGGCCGTCTACAACAGCGGCTATAGAACGACCAGAAAGGAAGCTAGCGATGAAGGCACAGATAGAAGGATAGAAACCGTAGGAGGGCAGTTTGGAAATTAAAGATTTATGCCAGACTCGATCGAAAGCCTTTGAGATGTCAAGTGCAATGGCAAAGTTTTCGCCAAAGTCCCGAAAGGAGGATGACCAGGAGTCTGAAAGGTAGGTGAGAAGATCGCCAGTGGAGCGTCCCTGACGGAACCCATGCTGACGATCAGAAAGAAGGTTGTGATAGGAAAGATGCCTTAAAATTTTTCTATTAAGAATACACTCGAAAACTTTTGAAATACAGGACGTTAAAGCAGTTGGACGATAGTTGGAGGGTTGGGAATGGTCACCCTTCTTTGGGACTGGCTGAATGAAAGCAAACTTCCAGCAAGAAGGAAAGGTACAAGTTGACAGACAAAGGCGAAAGAGTTTGCCTAGGCAGGGTGTAAGCACAGAAGCACAGTTCTTGAGAACAACAGGAGGGACCCCATCAGGCCCATATGCCTTTTTAGTACTGAGGCCAGTGATGGCAGAAAATACATCAACTGAAGAAATTTTAATGTCAGCCATGAGGAAGTCAGAGGGGGGAAGTGATGGAGGAACAGCACCGGAATCGTCTAAGGTGGAATTGGAGGAGAAAGTCTGTGCAAAGAGATCTGCTTTATCAGTAGAAGAAATAGCTACAGAACCATCAGAGTAGAAAAGAGGAGGGAAGGATGATGAGGTAAAGTTGTTAGAAAGATTTTTGGCAAGGTGCCAGAAGGAGCGGGAAGAATTCGAGTTGGAGAGTTGAGAGCATTTAGCATGGATGAAATTATTTTAGTAGAGCGAAGAACAGACTTAGCACGATTCCGGGCAGAAACGTAAAGATGATGTGATTCAGGGGTGGGTTGGCTCCGGTACCTTTTGTAGGCCTTCTCCTTGTTGCGGACAGCATTAGAACAAGCGTGATTAAACCAAGGCTTTCTTGCGTTAGTCAAAGGATATGAGAAAGGAATGTATGCTTCCATGCCCGAGAGAATAACTTCCGTAATGCGCAAGGCACACTCAGATGGCTCACGGCCATGGAAGCAATAATCATTCCAGGGAAAATCAAAGAAGTACTGCCTGAGGGCCTCCCAGTCCGCGGCTCCAAAATGCCACAGACGACGTTTCCCTGGAGGGTCCACAGGCCATACCGGAGTGATAGGACAGGTTAAGGTAATAAGGTTGTGATCGGAGGAGCCCAATGGAGAGAAAAGATTAACAGAGTAAGCAGAAGAATTAGTTGTGAGGAAGAGGTCAAGTATGTTGGAGCTCTCTCCAAGGCGGTCAGGGATACGGGTAGGGTGCTGTACAAGCTGCTCTAGGTCATTCAGGATAGAAAAGATGTAGGCTTGTTCACCAGGTGGATCCGTGAAAGGAGAGGAGAGCCAAAGGTGGTGGTGAACATTGAAATCTCCAAGAATGGAGATTTCAGAGAAAGGAGAAATGGACAGAATGTGTTCCATCGTAGAAGTAAGATAGTCGAAGAATTTTTGATAGTCAGTAGAATTAGGGGATAAGTAAACAGCACAGATATATTTAGTCAGAGCATGACAGGAAAGCCAAAGCCAGAGTGTAGAGAATTCAGAAGAATCAAGTTCAGGAACATGAGAGCAAGATATGTCGTTGCGTATGTATACACAACAGCCACCTTTGGCTTTGAAATGAGTATAGAGAAAGTAGGAGGATACAGAAAAGGGTTTGCTGTCAGTTGCCTCAGACAGCTGAGTCTCCGTTTGAAAAAGAAGGTGAGGTTTAGAGGAGGAGAGGTGGTGCTCAACAGAGCGAAAGTTAGAGGAAAGGTCACGAATGTTGCAGAAATGAAGAAGAAGAGAGTCAGACAGTGGTTCCAGGCACCTCGAGTTGTCATCGGGAGAGGGGCGGACGGTGGGGGCATTTATGGTCCCCCCCTCCCCGGGGACTCCGAGGCTTGATTAAAAGACGCCATTTTTGTTGAATTTAGAATAGGAAGTGTAGTGTGTATTGTGCATGTAGTTTGGTGTAGATAGAGAAATTTGTACTGGAGAGCATGCTGGCCTACTCTCTGTGTAACTGAGACACTGAAAAAGTTCAGCAAAGGGGGATGGTCAGGAACTAGTCCTGAGGGCTGATGAAACGGGAGCTCCAGCACTCCCTGTCATCAGCTTTCCATCCACCTCGGGAGTACTGCCCTGCTCGACTGGTGCTACAGTCTACTCCTCATTACCTTATTTTATCGAAACTTAGTGGAAAGTTGAGGGTCAACTAAAGAGGAAAACTATTGCTTTGTAGAACGATAAGCCAATGATCGAGGCCACAGTTCTAGGTCAAACGCTGACCCAGCAAAATTAACTTTAAACAATTTTTACCCATTTTAAATCGAACTTGAACGAATGGTTGAGGGTATCACAAGAATGAAATGATTGAATTTAGAGAACAATCAGTCAAAGGTCAATGTCACAGGGCAAGATCAGAGTTCGACCCGTTTATGAGTTTAACATAATAATACGAACAGTGTTTATCCGATTTTAACCAAGACTGGTGGTAGGGTTGAGGGTCAGTGAAGGAATATTATTTAAGAACATCAAAGTCCAAGATCACAGGGAAGTAACACAAACTCTTGATCTGATTTATACCAAACTTACTGAAAGAGTTAAGGGCTATGGACTAAAGAAAAAAATCGATTTTTGAGTAATCTGTTGAAGGTCAAGGTCACGCGGCGAAGTCATATATTCGGCCCTAAGACCAATTCGTGGGAGTGGGCGTTGTGCATTTTCTGAACGCTCCTTCTTGTTTGTTTACATCTTCACAGACTGCCTTGAAAATGGCACAAAAAAAATCATAAATTAGTATAAATACTTTTGCTTCGCTAATTTTTCATGTATTATTTGTTTCGCTCTCCCACCAACATGGTCGTAATGCAATAACAAAGTCTCAAAGTCAGAAGACAGAGAAATGTTGCCCCTCTGAGTGCTTGAGGGTGACTGGAAATGGGTGGTGATATTTGGAAATTTAGACGGGAGGGTGAGACAGACTCTTTGGCCAAAACTGCAATCATCTGATTGGAAAGCCCCAGAATATGATTACACATTGCCCGCAGTTATGCCTCTTTGCTCCGTGATGTACATATGTACATGTACCTTCCGTGAGGTGAAGGGTTTAAATATTTATCGCATCATAGATATACAGTATCGCTTTATTTAACCCTTTCATTACAGTGGCGTCTAATGTACAGTATGTAATTCATGTTATCACCAGGCTGTTCTATTTATTGTGGTAGGAACTTAATGAACTTGAGTTGTTAGCTGGTGACAGCCTTCATTAACCCGTTCTTAACTAGGGTGTCCTCCTAAGCTGAATAAAACTGAAGGAAGTACAATACAAAGGATAATTCAGTAAAATATGTCACGGGACTGGAGAGATAAACTCTGTTACTGGACAGCAGCCAAAAGAAGCAACTCCAACTCTGTGCGCAAACGTAGAGACTCGACAACGATATAGGTCTTACAGGGAGAGAATTAGCAAGGTCACGTCAGGTCAGGTCAGGCCAACAGCTTATGATAGTGAGAAAGACTGGGAAATTAGGTCAAGATTAGGGAAACGTGCAGTCAGGAAGATTTAATCCTTTAAATACAATATATTTCTCTCTCGTTTCTTGAAAACAACTTTTTGAAGATAAGGGGACGCTTCTCGTAGTGAAGACCGTAGAAAAAATCTCTGATAATTTCATCATTATTCTCAAGGTTTATGTTTCATTATTGCTACATTTACACAATTTTATTCAGGCCAGAAAAGATATCCTGTATGGAATGGTTCAAGATAAGATATTAGTAGGTTACTGGGACAGGTGAGAGACTGAGGTGCTGTTATATTAGGGCACATAGATAGATGCTAGAAAACATTGTCTTTTTACCTTAATTTGGGAAAACTGAGGCACGGCTCCATATGTATACTGAAACGTGATTGGATGAGCTTATCTTTCTTACGTGATGGGATTGATTAGGTTTAGATGACATTTATGTTGACACGAAAGCTACCGATTTTGATGTGTAACTGAAATATAACTGTAACCTAAACTCTCTCGTAAATATAACTGCTGTAAGAAGCAAACATCTTCGTCCGGAGGCTTAAATCAGTCTAACTGTGGCAAATTAAGATGACAAAGAATGCTTTGAATAGTCGGAGAAGCAGAAAATAGGGTAAATAAGGTTATGATACCTTAGGTTAGGTTAAAATAGGTTTAGTTAAGACAGGTTTGATTAGGCTAGAGTGGCTAAGTAGTGACAACAAATGACACAGTATAATTAAGTATGCGACACTGCCTGGAAAGGAGGATTGTCAGACTGGATTATGTCAAGTTCCTATAGAGGTAGGTGAGAGATTACTAGAGGAATAACACAGATGTGCGTTGGGGAGAGAATAGAGGGTTAAGATATGGTGAAATGGATAGTTATTCGTGAAAGCTACCAGAACTAAATTGTACAGCTGCAGTAGATGGAAAGAAGTGAAGAGATGAAAAGGAGATAACAAAAGTTTGGTTTAAATGAAGCATAAAGAATGTTCAGGTGACAGGTATGACAGAAAATTTAAAGTAGTTTAGATAAAGAATTTAGCTGAGTTTGTCAGGTAATTAAGACAGAGTCAAGGAGAGTTAGAGATTTGTTTAGTTTGTCAGATAATTTATTCAGAGCCAAAAACAGAGATTTGTTTAGTAAGGCAAATGGCAGAATAAAGGCCAGAATGGTGAGGCATACTGTAGATGATGGCGTGTCGTGGGAGAAGGAGTTGTTGTCGTGTTGAAATGCCCGGAAGTTCTTTTGTTGAGTCCTCACTTAACTGCATGTGGAGGAGATTGCTGGGAAGAATGTGATAGCCAGTCCGTGGTTAGGAATGATAGGAACAGTCGCCAGGGATGAGACAGTAAGGAAGCAAGGTCCGGGATACAGATAATATCTCTGTTGCACTGCATCAGATCTTCGAGTGAGCCACAGTCTGTACACTGGTATTAGTAAGGCTGACAGATTTGGCACAGGAGCAGTAAATCGCAGCAGGATTCGTCGGCGACATTACACAGTCACAGGCATGGTTATGTCCCCTTGTTTCTTAGTTGTTTCTTCACTGATTGTAGAACCCACTCTATGGGTGTAAATATACTACCCTCTCCGATGGGCATGCTTCCCCCACCTGATTTCTGAAGCTTCTCGCCCAAATGTCTTGCCGCCATTACAGAAAGGGGTACACGGCTCCGTCTCTGGAACACAACCTCCGGCAGCAGAGTTAAAGTACTCTCCTTCGTAACATACGAAGTGATATAATCCCTCATACCCATCCGTACAGATAAAGTATTTGTGGCAGTCTAGAGGATCTGGTAACGGAACTCCTAATTGTTCGCATGTAAATGAACAGAGGTCGTTTCTGTCACAGCATTTATTCTTGTCCTTAACACAGTGGGTTCCATCAAATATCGGCCGGTCACCAGGGCACTTGTATGGCCCATCCACCTCACCTCCTGGACTACATATGTAGTACGAACTGCAATCATCTGGGTCAGCCATTACGTCCAAAATTCCGATGCAGTACAAGTGGCAGCCACTTACTGAACAGCTATCATTGCACATTGCTCCAGTTTCGGGCACACATTCCATGTCAGCTGAGTCAAACGCATTCCCTGGCTCACAAGGGACAGGTATATCAGAAGGCAGTCCATCGTCCACACAGATGTAGTACTGGGAACAGTTCTTTGGGTCCGGGACTTTGTCGAATGGTTTCTTCCCGCTGCAATCTGGTTCACAGCCTTGGGACATCACTCCAGCGGCACACACCACCTATATGGACAAACAACCGCACACCACATATTAATTTTGATCCACTTGACTCTTGATCCAATTGATTATTATTCGTATAACACCTTCAACCCTATACAGCATTTGTTATTTTAGTGAGGTTACTACGGTACCTGACGATCTTATTCCACCTGGGAAGGATTCTAACCCATTCCGGTCAATCTCTGTCCACAGCTGAATAAAATCGTTTAGTGATAGGAAAGATAATGCTTCATAGAGTTAGAGGATTTAATTGTCTACCACATATACAACTGCACAATATTCATTAATTTTTCCTTCTCTTAACGCAGTTGACTGGTATCAGGTTTGAAATGCTCTGTTAATACTCTCTGTTGGTAGCATGCATGAAATAGATAGGTTTTTTTTTTTTTTCGTTCTCAAAAATGGTAGGTGAAGGCTGTTTATAGTGTTCGGGGGACAGTAAGCCAATCCAGATCTAAATATAATAGCATGGTTAGAGCTGGGCAAAATAGCTGGAATTTCTCACGTCCTGAAGGATTCTCAGTTCACTTCTCACTGCTGCATCAATTGTCTGAATATAATATCTAACAGCATCCACATACCGAAAGGATTAACTACTAGGATTTCTCGAGGTTGGCAAACTTGTCTGGCAGGGGCCTGAATAAATTTGTTACATTCATCATATCACTGAGGAGACTAAATCAAGGAAACACTGCCAGTACAGATTGAATCACACACGAATTGTAGTACCATTGTGCCAGCACACCACACGAAGAACCGCGACACCACAAAGAACAAGGACATGATATACTGCTACACATCACACATGGAGCTGCACACCACATATAAAACCGGGACATCATATACAGAACTGGGATATAGCACATAGAAACGAGAAACCACACACACAAATAGGAGACCACATAAAACCGGGTCGTCACATAGAAATGGGGCATCACACAACTAGCCAACACATTACACCTGGAGCCGCACATCAAACATACAACCGGGACGCAACATACGGAACAAAAACCTCATACAAAGACCCGGAACTCCACACAAAGAATCGGGACACCACACAGCTGGAACATCACACTGAACCTCATCAAATAGAATCTGAGCATCATATAGAACGGCACACCACACACAGAACCGCACACCACACATAGAACCACACCCCATATGTAGAACCGAGACTCCACACCGAATCGCACCACAGACAGCGGGGACATCACAGAAGACACCGATGTAGAACCAGATCCCCGCGCATGAGAGCAGGACATCATACATCAATCAACGCACCAAACGAAGAACCGAGACACCACACATAGATTCACCCACCGTGCAGAACCCTCACACAGAACCGCACACAGGGTATAGACGCAGGACACCACACATGAGACAAGAACATCACACACTGAACTACACGCCAAATAGAATCGAGACATTGCACACAGAAAGGAACATCATAAACTCAGTCGGAACAAAACTCGCAGAACTGGGAAGCGACCAACAGAATCTCACACAACATACAGAACCACACATTGAATCAGGACCCCACACAGAACCACACGCCACAGACCGAACGGGACACCACACAGCTTCACATCACATATTTGTACAGTTACACAATAGAGCCTTGTCATGCAAACCAGTATAGAAAATAACTACACAGACAGCTACAAACGAGCACTTACTACACACACACACACACACACACACACACACACACACACACACACACACACACCACGCAGGAATCAAATCACACACAGAACTTCGCACCGTAGAACCACCGACCACACATACAACCACACACCAAACATAGAGGCATACGACACACACATACAACCACACACCAAACATAGAGGCATACGACACACACATACAACCACACACCAAACATTGAGGCATACGACACAGAGCCACACAAAAAATTGAAATATACACCACACAAGGCCGGACATCATATATATATCTAAACAACAAACATATAGAACCTCACACAACGTACTGGACCAGATACTACACACAGAGCTACACACCACACTTAAAACAACACACACACACACACACACACACACACACACACACACACACACACACACACACACACACAATACGTGAATAAAAGCACCACTCTACGGTAACTACTAAGTCATCAACAGGCCGTAATTAGAAAGTGCTGGAGTTCCTGTTTTCTCAATATTTAAACAGTATCAGGGACAGGAATTTTATGGTTAATTTTATCTCAAATCACACATAACTAACTACTGTGGAACATAGAGCTGCAAATAGGAAGGTGTACCACAAACAAGCAAAGGTGTGGACAAAAGTAACTGAGACAGCATTTCAGCCCTGACGCACAAGGCTGGCTCATTTCAAGCTGATGACTCGTAGTGGGGAGAGTGATGGTGATGGTACCGTGTAGTGGTAAGTGAGGGGAAGGTGCTACCACTCCCACCCACTCCACTGTAACTCATCAGCTCGCCCACCCTGACAAAGCATGTGCCTGCGTTTCTGTTGTCCGGGCTAGTGCTTTTGTAACACTCTCTGGATCAGACACGCCAACGCGGCACTTCATTTTTTTTTTTTTTTTTTTTAGCAAACTTTTCTTCCGGATTGAAGAATGCAGGATTGGCTTTTTTTATGTTCACATTTCTTTAAACATTTCTGATGCATTTGCGTTAACTTTCAAATCTATTTTTGTGTCGCCACGCCCCCTAGTTGTAACCCTGAATCAAGACTGGCTGACAATTCGACGTACAGCACACAGAGTCCCGTGATGCATAGTTCCTTGGAGTTCCGTGTTCTAGATGGCATAGGACGCTTCCTAGCACCTCTTCCTTAGCTATTTATTTTGCCTTATTGTACCTATTGCATTCTCTCGTGCGATATTTATGTCGATTTAATATCAACGTGGTTTGCATGAGTAAGACAGAAGTCGATATTGAAGAGCAATATACAGAATTAATCACTAAGAACGGTTCGTTAGGAAACCCCCAAAGCCACTTACAGTAAAGCCAGTAATCATTTTGGGATCTCCTCACTGCACCAAAGACACCTACGTAAGATATATGTGTGGCCAGCCCAGGAGTGTTACTGTGATGTACCTAGTCTTATGTTCATGTAACTGTTCGCGTCTTTTTTTCTTTTAAATGTTTCCGACTCTGGTCATAGGCTTCACAGCCTGCTCCCAAGGCCCAGTAGTCCTCCCACATACCATACACCTCTGCATATCACCACTTCGGCGCTATCACCCACCGTGCATATTGAATACATGCTAGGGCTGTCTCATACAGGACTGGTGTATTGATATTAGCAGGGGTACTTTTGCGACATGTCGGCGGGTCTTCTGGTAGATCAGTAAAGTCTCCTTTTGATGAAATTCAAATCTTTAAACTGGCTGAGTATGCTTCCAAGATCGTCCTCCATGTATATAACATTCTCCACCATATTTGTCAACAACTCCCTCTCAAAGCTGAAGGCTTTATCTTTAGGAAGAGAGAGAGAGAGAGAGAGAGAGAGAGAGAGAGAGAGAGAGATGTGAGGAATTTTTCATTTCTCTAATTCGTCCTTCCTGCTAGAACAGGAACCATCTCATGATAACTCCTTGTAATCAATGAAAATAATGATATTATTATTATTATTATTATTATTATTATTATTATTATTATTATCATCATCATCATCATCATCAATATTATTATTATTTTCACTGTGGTAGGTGGGGGCGCTTTGTTGTAGGTGGAGGCTCTCATCATTCATTCACTCAGTGTAGTGCTGCTTTGGGTGTCCCCCCGTTCTTCACTTCCACCCTTCCTCTTTTATCTTTATTTCCTTCATTCTTTCCTCTTCTTTCTGCCTACGGGTGACTTTACACTCCTCTTCTGTCTTTCTTTCCTTCATTCTTTTCTCTTCCTTCTGCTGATGGGTGACTCTACACTGAGTGACAAGCCAAATGGTTTCCTGTATACCAGGAAACCATTTGCTGCTCAGAGTTTTTTTTTCTTTTCTTTTTTATGCGAGGAAGAAGGAACCAAAGGCCATGAGCCCGCAGTAACAATTCCCTCAAAGAGAAAAACAAAATACAATAGAGAGCCAAATTCAAGATCCGATCATTTTGAGAGTTGTAACCATATAACCATATAACAAAAATATGGCACCTGGTGGTTTAGTGGGTAATCAAGGCGCTCCAATCGGATTGGGCCGGTGTAGGTTTATATCCTAGAGATGGTTGGGGTTTATTGCTCACGTAATGCCACTCAGGGATGAGTGAGGCTGGTCACTTTCATCTTAAATGTCAGGAACAACTTGCCTAGCCACGGGCTCCTACGCTCCTCATGGGGTGACGTAGGATTGGATGATGATGATGATGATGATGATGATAATTATTATTAATAGTGAAGAAGAAAGAGGAGGAGGAGGAGGACGAGGAGGAGGAGGCATAATGGAATGATTCAACGGGCTTCTTGTTACCCGTCCCAGCCCCGGGAGGGCACGGGGACGGGTATTGTTTTCACTCTATTTGTCTGTTTGTTTGCCTGTCTGTCTGTCTGTTTGTATGTCTGTCTATTAACAACTTTACGCGAAAACTACTGGTGCGATTTTGACTGAAATTACAGGAATGATGGGCTATGACATTCTGATCACCTAATTAAATTTTTGGGCCAAATTGGGTTAAGGCCTAGGTTGTAGACCCAAAAAATGTAAGAAAACAAATCGTTTTTTCACCATAACTCCTTTCAGATTCGTCATATCGACATGAAACCAAAACCTAAATGTGCATCTTTCAAACCTTCATCCTTTAACTTGCCAAATTACATTAGGGGGTCAACCCCCAGTTAGCGGTAAGGGGGTCAGTGTCAGGTGGGTCGGGCCTAAAATTTCAAATGGGCATAAAACAGTCAATTTTCACCCGATTTACTCCAAATTTGGTATGTGACATCTTTGACTAGATATCCTGTTGTGTTTACATGTCAGTACTGAAATGACTGCCGGGGACGGGTTTGCTGTGCCTTGGCACCGCTTCTTGTTTGTACTGTAAATGATAATGGAATGACTCAGCGGGCTCCGTGTTTGTACTGTAAGTGATTATTTGAATGACGAGGAACAATAGTCGTAAGTCTGTTTGTGAAGTCGGTTCCAGGATTGATGCTTTTTTTTCCTAGCCAGTGCTTCACACCTTCAGGCCGGTGACGTATTGTTTATTTATTTGTTTATTCATTGCTGTCCCTAGCCGATTTATACTAAACTTTCGGGAGAATTTTGGACCTGCATTGGGAGTGGGGTTACATGCTGCCTTCATTAACCCCTTCTGAAAAAAGACACTTTTCCTAAGTTGGATAAAGTCGTTTGGAAAATTCGGGACACAGTAGAAAACAGTAGCACTTCTTCGGATTGAAGAGATTAAGGGAGACTGCTTCTAGTTCAGTTTTCAAAAATAAAATTAGATAAAGAGAAAGATAGGCCTACACTGATTGATTTATGCTCATATATATATATATATATATATATATATATATATATATATATATATATATATATATATATATATATATATGCGCCTGGTGGTTTTAGTGGGTAATTATTGCGCTCCAATTGGATTGAGCCGGTGAAGGTTTATATCCAAGGGATGGTTGGGGTTGATTGCTCATTTAATACCACTCAGGGATGAGTGAGGCTGATCACTCTCATCTTAAATGTCGGGACCAACTGCCTAGCCCCGGGCTCCTACGCTCCTCATGGGGCAGTGTAGGATTGGATGATGATGATGATGGATATATATACATAAGTTTATTAAAGCGTGGTAGGGTAAGTATATGGAAGAATTATTACAGAGAAAGTAAGAGAGATATCAGAAGTCCTAGTGAGTGATGAACAGGGTAGCTTTAGGAGTGGCAGGGGATGTGTGGATCAAGTATTTGCAGTAGCACAGATAGCAGAGAAGGCTTGTGAGAAGGACCATAAGGTGTTTATGACATTCATGGATCTGGAAAAGCATACGACAAAGTAGAAAGAGAGGGGTTGTGGAAAGTTTGCATGTATGGTGTAGACGGTAAGCTGCTAGGTGCTGTCAAGAGTATTTATGATGGTAGCGATGCATGTGTAAGGGTTAATGGGCATCTAAGTGAATGGTTCACTATCGGTGTGGGCTTGCGACAAGGTTGTGTGATGTCCCCATGGTTGTTCACTCTGGCTTCGGCATTCCTGTCATTCTCTGACTAAATATATCTGCGCTGATAACTTATCCCCTAATTCTACTGACTATCAAAATTCTTCGACTATCTTACTTCTACAATGGAACACATTCTATCCATTTCTCCTTTCTCTGAAATCTCCATTCTAGGAGATTTCAATGTTCACCACCACATTTGGCTCTCCTCTCCTTTCACTGATCCACCTGGTGAACACCTTTTCTATCCTGAATGACCTAGAGCAGCTTGTACAGCACCCTACCAGTATCCCTGACCGCCTTGGAGAGAGCTCCAACATACTTGACCTCTTCCTTACAACTAATCCTTCTGCTTACGCTGTTAACCTTTTCTCTCCGTTGGGCTCCTCCAATCACAACCTTATCTCCTTAACCTGTCCTATCGCTCCGGTACAGCCTGTGGACGCTCCAAAGAAACGTCGTCTGTGGCACTTTGGAGCTGAGGATTGGGAGGCCCTCAGGCAGTACTTCTTTTATTTTCCCTGGAATAATTATTGCTTCCATGGCCGTGAGCCATCTGAGTGTGCCTTGCGCATTACGGAGGTTATTCTCTAGGGCATGGAAGCATACATTCCTTTTTCATATCCTTTGACTAATGCAAGAGAGCCTTGGTTTAATCACGCTTGTTCTAATGCTGTCCACAACAAGGAGAGGGCCTATAAAAGGTACCGGAGCCAACCCATCCCTGAACCACATTTTGCTTATGTTTCTGCCTGGAATCGTGCTAAGTCTGTTCTTCGCTCTGCTAAAAATAATTTCATCTATACTAAATGCTCTCAACTCTCCAACTTGAATTCTTCTCGCTCCTTCTGGCACCTTGCCAAAACCTTTCTAACAACTTTACCTCATCATCCTTCCCTCCTCTTTTCTACTCTGATGGCTCTGTAGCTTTTTCTTCTACTGGTAAAGTAGATCCCTTCGCTCAGACTTTCTCCTCCAATTTCACCTTAGACGATTCCGGTGCTGTTCCTCCATCACTTCCCCCCTCTGACTTCCTCATGGCTGACATTAAAATTTCTTCAGCTAATGTATTTACTGCCATCACAGGCCTCAATATTAACAAGGCATATGGGCCTCATGGAGTCTCTCCTGTTGTTCTCAAGAACTATGCTTCTGTGCTTACACCTTGCCTAGGCAAACTCTTTCGCCTTTGTCTTTCAACTTGTAGGTTTCCTTCTTGCTGAAAGTTTGCTTTCATTCAGCCAGTCCCAAAGAAGGGTGACCATTCCCAACCCTCTAACTATCGTCCAATTGCTTTAACATCCTGTATCTCAAAAGTTTTCGAGTCAATTCTTAATAGAAAAATTTTAAAGCATCTTTCCTATCACAACCTTCTTTCTCATCGCCAGTTTGGTTTCCGTCAGGGACGCACCACTGGCGATATTCTTACCTGCCTTTCAGACTCAGGGTCATCCTCATTTCTGGACTTTAGTGAAAGCTTTGCCATTGCATTTGACATCTCAAAGGCTTTCGATCGAGTCTGGCATAAATCTTTAATTTCCAAACTGCCCTCTTCCCGCCTCTATCCTTCTGTCTGTCCCTTCATCTCTAGCTTCCTTTCTGGTCGTTCTATAGCCGCTGTTGTAGACGGCCATCGTTCTTCTCCTAGATCTATCAACAGCGGTGTTCCTCAGGGCTCTGTTCTCTCACCAACTCTCTTCCTTTTATTCATCAATGACCTTCTAAGCTGTACATCTAACCCTATCCACTCATACGCTGATGACTCCACCCTTCACCTTTCCATTCGGTTCCCACAACGCCCATCTCAGCAGTTACTTCAGCAATCAAGGGATGAGGCTATGGCACACCTAATGTCTGACTTGGCTCGTATCTCTGACTGGGGTAAAAATAATCTTGTTGTTTTTAATGCATCAAAGACTTAGTTCTTACACCTATCAACCGACAAAATCTTCCACAGGTGTACCCACTAATGTTTAATAATATTCAGCTTAATTCTGCATCATCCTTGAACATGCTTAGGGTTTCATTCACTCGGGATTTATCTTGGAAAGATCATATTACATCTCTTGTAAAATCTGCTTCCAAGAGATTAGGTGTGCTAAGCCGACTCCGTTCCTTCTTTACCCCTGCACAATTGTTAACTCTATACACTGGTTTTATCCTCCCCTGCGTGGAGTACAACTCTCATGTGTAAGGAGGTTCCCCACATACAGCTCTTCTCAATAGGGTGGAGTCAAAGGCTTTTCGTCTCATTAACTCTCCTCCTCTTACTGACTCCCTTCAACCTCTGTCTCTTCGCCGCACTGTTGCATCTTTATCTCTTTTCTATCGCTACCTCAATGGTCATTGCTCCTCTGAACTGTCTGCTTGCATCCCTCCACCTCTACGACGGGTGCGTATAGCACCCGTCTAGCAGCAAACTCTCATCCCTTTTCTGACCAGCTCTCTAATGCAAGAGTTAACCGTTACTCCTAGTCCTTCATTTATGCAACAGGTCAACTCTGGAACTGTCTCCCTCTGTCTGTATTTCCTGCTTCCTATGATTTCCAGTCTTTCAAACGTAGTGTGTCCAGGCATCTCGAAATGAACGGAACTTGAATTTGGCTTTCTCTTGTATTTTGTTTTTCTCTTGGAGGGAACAGTTATTGCGGGCTCATAGCCTTTGGTTCCTTCTTCCTCACATAAAAAAAACGCAGGGCCTGATCCAGCATTTTATTAAAGGGGGGGCGTGATTAGCATTTTCAGATCCAGGGCTGAAGTGAGTATACAGTCCCCTGTCCAACAGTAAGTATTCAGTTTGTGTGTGTGTGTGTGTGTGTGTGTGTGTGTGTGTGTGTGTGTGTGTGTGTGTGTGTATCGGTGGCGCACCATACCAACCCAGCTCGCTAACAAATCATCCATTTGATTAGAAGACAGCGTGATGGGTTTCTTCAGAACTGTGTATGCTTGTATATTTCAGAGGGATGCCGTGTGACCAAACCAACTTCGAAAATAGACTGTGAATGAATAATGAAACTACGACATTGACAAACAATCATCATGGCCACTCCATCCACAATATCAATATGTAGATCCATGACTATTCAACGTGTAAACTGAGCCATCAGTATCAAGATCTATACTTGCTTCCCAAGGGATTGCTGAAAAGCATACGTCTAGGATGTCTCCTAGCATACATGTCAATGATTTTGTCATAATCCAGTTTTATATCTCTGTGGATGTTCATGAGAATCAGGGAACTTCTGAATACATTCTTCAAGTATCTGAAAGCAGAATTAGCCCTTTCCACACTAGCACTAGTCGCGAGGACAGTTAGCAGAATGTGAAGTATGACCACAACTTTTGAGAAGAGTTTCTGCAGACCATCTGAACACACCTCAAGGCTTTGAGATACAGTTTGTGGCTTCGACTTTTCTGTTGCCCAGCGGCGTTTCCAGAGTCTCAGCCCCTGAGAAAAGCATGATGGATTCGGCAGATCATTTCGGTATTATTCCTGGATATTGCATTCTTCATCTGTTGTGAGCAAGCTCACATAAGCGGGCACCAGCTTGACTGCTTTCACAGCAGAGGCAGCTCGTCCCGAGAATCTGTTACTAAGTTGCTCAGTCAGGCAGTCAGTGAAGGGAATGAAAATTATTCTCCGTCAGTTTTATTCAGGGGTGTCTGCTTCAGTGTTAGAAGTCCAAATCTGGCGTCCTGTCGTACTCGGAGCAATCAATGGCACTTCTCCATCTCCAGCTTTCTTTGTCATATCTGTTGCTGCGTTGAAAAGGTCTTCAAATTCAGTTTTGGCGTTATTCCGAATTGAACGAAGGTCTTCAACATGCAGTGAGACCTTCTCATATGCACGGCTGATCTCCATATTTGTTCCTTGTAGCAGAATAGACAGAGACTTTGTGAATCCAAATAAGTACTTGCAAACTTGGAAAGCTACGTAGAACTTGGGCTCTGTCAGCTGTCTGTGGATCCCAGTGCTTTCTATGACAGATTTCGGGTCCCACAAGCGATCTTCATTGCTCAAGATCTTGTCAAGACATGACAGTATGAATTCATAAAGACCTTGAAGATCTTCAAATGCCCAGTAACGCTCCACCCATCTGGTTTCACATAAAGGCTTCACCTTTTCCTTCATAGTGTTGAACTCTGTCGCTTCAACTCTCCTTCTGATGACACTTTCGAGGTGCTTTTGACGTTTGGGAGAACAGTTGAAGAAAATTCCCAACGACTGCAACCTCGAGACAGACTGGCATCTTGTTTACTATACAGTATAGATCCATCCTTTTCACTGGTTAGCTGAGAAGCATGGCCGACTTAGGCAGCCAATCATAATTTAGCATCCTGGTAGGTAAAATTCTGAGGACCACAGCTTCCGACTCTATCCAAAGCGGGATTTTTAAAGTGCTCAGTATATCACAATCCACATACAAACTGAAATGTGACATACCGTATACGTTAATGGCGTACGCCACTGACTTCTTTACTTTAAGATATTAGGTTGCCGGTACTGAAGTTCGTCTTGCCACGGCCAAGTATTACACAATTAGAGGGTGAAAATTTTAACGAATTTCGGTAACGCATCAGAGTGGCAGTGTTATTTGAGCCAGAAAAATTGAGAAATTTGCATTAAAAAAAAAAATCAGATCAGAAATGTTCATAATATTTCCCCACCTCTGTCTCCACCTTGGAACATTATAGTAAAAAAAATATATATATATTGACTTCTGAAAAAGGGGGGCGTATGCCCCTTACTCCCCCCCCCCCTGGATCCTGGCCTGATTTGGACGGGGTGATCAGGGAAGTAAAAACACGGGTAATGGAGTGAGGGATGGCGTTGGTAATGAATGTTGATGGATGAAATATCTCAAATTTGTTGTATGCTGATGACGCAATACTGCTTGCAAGTACCGGACAAGAACTTGGTAAGCTAGTGCAGAGTTTTACTGATGTCTGTGAGCGTCGTGCCTTGAGAGTAAATGTAGAAAAGGGTAAAGTGATGGTTATCGAGAGAGAAGGTGACTCCCAGTGTGATGTTACAGTGAATGGAGAGAGACTGGAATTGGTGAGAGAGTTCAAATACTTGGGTAGAGTGATAGAAAAGAGAAGAAAATATGCAAAAGAAGTTGAAAGTAGCATGACACAAGGAAGAAAAGTAGCTGGTGCAATGAACGCCTTGATATGAAACAGAGGCTTCAGTGTTGCAGCTGTACCAGGCTTACATGA
The DNA here is from genome assembly GCF_032717465.1 of Coenobita brevimanus. Lineage (NCBI taxonomy): Eukaryota > Metazoa > Arthropoda > Malacostraca > Decapoda > Coenobitidae > Coenobita > Coenobita brevimanus. Next base: position 24,085,089 of record NC_137010.1, on the reverse strand, counting down.
AGGAGTGTTAGTGCCAACTTTAACATATGGATGTGAGACTATGATGTGGCATGAAAATGAGCAGTGGAGATGGGACTGCTGAGGAATGTATGTGGAGTACAGAGGGTGAGTAGGATACGAAATAATGTGATTCGTGAAAGGTGTGGAGTGAGGAAGTCGGTGGACACCAGAATCGAAGAGAGTGTACTGAGTTGGTATGGTCATGCGGAGAGACTGGATAATAGAGTGGTGAAAAAAGTATATCTGAGCGAGTTTGAAGGAGGGAGGAGGCGAGGTTGGCCAAGGAGAGGGTGGAGAGATATGGTGGATGAGTGTGTGAGGAAGACAGGTTTGGAAGTCGGTGAGGCTTGGAAACTGACAAGAAATCGAGCTGGCTGGATGAATGTTGCGAGGAGATATGTTTGACCAGGGATTTTGGCACCCCTTTTTAACGTGGCAGCGTCCGGATTGACTCAGTCGGATACGTTTGTGTGAAGCTACAGAATCTGGTGAATGTTTTCGGCGTATCCGATAGAGCCAGGATGCTGGTGGTTTGAATGATGAGTGAATGGAAGCGTGGCCCATTGGATTGGGCAAGTTTGGGCTGTCTGGACATTGCTACTCCTCACCATGCCCCTGGGTGGGAAAGGAGGTCCGGATGATGATGATTATATATATATATATATATATATATATATATATATATATATATATATATATATATATATATATATATATATTTATTTATTTATGCTTCATCAGCCTATCTATCTATTAATCTATCTGTCTATCTAATTATCTATCTATCTATCTATCTTTAACATCAGTCAGTCAGATTGGTACTCCCGTGGAGGAAAGGAATGCTGGTGGGAGAGAGAGCTGCAGCTCATGTTTCACTAGCCATCAGTATTTCCTAACTATCCCCTTTTGCTGACCCTTTCAGTGTTGCACTGACATGGAGAGTAAGCCAGCATACTCTCCCAAAAACTCTTCCCTAATAACCCCATGCACTGCTCTACGTGCACTTTACATACCTCGCAACTTACCCCACTATGTCAAAAGGGGTTAACGCCAGCAATGGCATGCAGACAGAAAACCTTGCGTCCACTACCTAGTGGTGGACCTAAGGCCGCTTTCACACGAGGCCACCGATGGCCGCCACCAGTGGCCTCAGTTAGTTGCTTCCCATAGTTTTCAATAGAGCCTTTCATACGAGGCCAATGCAGTTGCCCGGCCGGCAACCAGCCCCCGGCGGTGGCTCGCTCGCACAACTAGTGTCCACCACTGGGGGTTGCTGCCACTTGCTGTAAAGCAATTTTTCAAATCTGAGCATTCATACGGCGCCACCAGTTGCCGGCCCCTTCACACTGGGCCACCAATGGAGGCCATCGGTGGTGGCCACCGGTGGCCTTGTGTGAAAGCGGCCTAAAGGGGGACGTGACACTGACTCGACCAGCGTAGTTTTGGGGACCGCAATGGGATGGTGCTTGGGTCTGTGCAGAGAACATTGCGGTTCCCAGGCTGCCGCTTCTGCCCAATAGAGAGGGAGCCGAACCTGGGAGTTGTGCACCAGGAGGCTGCCTTGTTAGTAGGTGCATCATGGCTGGGCAGTTTTAGTGCCAAGGAGCACTTGGAGGGTGTCCGTAGCTGTCCTGGCAGTGTCCCAAGTCCATTGCCACAGCCACTGGCCATGGCTGGTTGGCTATGGGTTCCAGATTCCATGCCTGGACCAGGGACTGTGCAGGTGGGCAGTGCCTATGGTCTGTCTCTACCTTTAATTAATGAGAAAAACCTGAGCAAGCCTGAGAAAACTAAATCACCCAAGGGGATCCAGGTGGTATCTTGGAATGTGGATAGTTTGAAGGGTAGAGCGGCGGAAGTAGTTGAGGCTATGAGTAGGAGGTGGATGGATGTTGGTGTACAGGAAGTTAGGTTCAGGGGAGGATCAGCCACAAAGATTGCTGGGAGGGATTGTAGGTATAAGCTATTTTGACAGTGAAATGCAAATGGATATGGTGACATGGGTGAGCTGGTTAAGGAAAAATGGGTTGAATATGCCAGGAGTGTAATGAGGGTGAAAGAAAAGATTGTAGCAGTGAAAATATTTTTCGGTAGGCTCATGATTTCATTTATATCGGCGTATGCTCCACAGATTGATTTAGATGATGTAGAAAAAGAAAGATTCTGGGACGACCTGATACATGTAGTATGTGGTGTCGGGAATGAAGAAATTGTAGTTTTGGGAGGGGACTTAAATGGCCATGTGGGTGAAGCAGCTCAACGATACAAAGGGGAACGTGGAGGATGCGCATATAGTATGAGGAATGTTGAAGGGGAAATGATACTCGAATTTGGGGAAGCAGTGAACATGACAGCATGCAGCATGCACTTCAGGAAAAGACAGAGCAGGTTGATTACACGCGAGTCTGGGAAGAAATTGTAGCCAGATTGACTATTTCTTGGTCAAGAGGGCTGATAAGAGGTTCGTGAGGGATGTTAAAGTTATAGGGAACGATTGTGTGTGCAGCAACACAAATTACTGAGATATGACTTTTTGTTTAAGGAGTGGGTGGTGAAGAAGAGGACCTGTGCACCTAGGAGGAAATTATGAAAGTTAAAAAAACAATTATTAAGCGATGCCCTCCATAGCGAGATGAGTAGAGTGGTGGTTGAGCAAGAAGCTGTTGACAGAAGCGTTAATGAACAGTACAGAGCTCTCAAGAACAAACCCCTAAGAGTTACTGATTCAGTGTGTGCATAGACAAAGGGTCCTCCAAGACATAAGGTAACATGCTGGTGGGATGAGGGTGTAGTAGCTGCAATTAAAGAAAAAAGGAGGCTTTTTCGGGAATGGAAAAGGGATGGTAACAAAGAGGAATACTTGGGTGCCAAGCAAAGGGCTACAAAAGAGGTATACAGGGCAAAATCTGAATCTCAGAGACTTACTGGATAACCTAAATAGCGTTGAAAGGAAGCATATGTTATTAAAGGTGGCAGATCAGAAAACAGGGATAGCATAGGTGAGCAGTGTGTGAAGAATGATGAAGGAAAGGTAGTGGTGAACAGTGAGGAAATTAAAGACACCTGGAGATTGCATTATAACCGGTTGCTGAATGAGGAGTTTGACTGGAACATGAAAGGTTTCTGGTCAGTGCATCCAGTGTTTGGCCCTTGGCCTCCAATTGACGCCAATACTGTGAGCAGGGCATAATACTGTCAGCAGGGCAATAGGCCGAATGCAGTAGGGGCAGGTAGCAGATGTGTCTAGGTTGACTACTGAAATGCTGAAGATCTCAGGAGATATGGCAGTAGGGTCAGATACTGATTTGATTAAATGATTATATATGAGTGTGTTGTCCAAGATGACTGGCTGAAGAATGTGGTTGTAAATGTGTACAGGGGGACGGTTGATGCACTGGAAAGAAGAAATTATAGAGGCATCAAACTTTTGGGCCAGACATCAAAGGTAATGGAGAGACTTCTAGACGATATTTTTAGGGAGGGAAAGTGAATACTGAAAAGATGAAGTTTGAGCTTATGCCAGGTAAGGGGACCACTGATGCCATATTCACTGCTCGACAGCTTCAGGAAAAATATATAGAAAAGAAAAAAGATCTGTACTTTATTTTTTTGATTTAGAGAAGGCCTTTGACAGAGTGGCTAGGGAGGTGGTGAAATGGGCAGTGAGAAAGCTTAGGATCGAGGAGTGGCTAATTAGAGATGTTATGGGTGCTCGCACGCAGGTGAGGGTGAATGGAGATTTGAGTTATGCGTTTTCCGTAAATGTTGGTATGCATCAGCGGTCAATCTTGAGCCACTTACTGTTTATCATGGTGCTTGGAGCCCTCTCGCATGACTTCAGAAATGGACTCCCGTAGGAGAAGCTGTTTGTTGATGACTTAGTGTTGACTGCAGAGAATGAAAAGGATGCAGAGGAAAGATTTAGGAAGTGGAGAAATGGTACGAGGCAAAAGCGACTGAAAGTAAATGCAGATAAAACAAAAGTGATACTATCTAGGACTGGTGGCGTTACTGTCAAAGAAGAGGGAAAGTGACCATGCGGTTTTTACCATACGGGCATGGGAAGTAGATCCATTTTGTGCAGTATTTGTGATAAGTGGGTGCATAAGAGATGTAGTGGTATTACAGGTGGACTGGGAGATAATGCTGATATCGTGTGTGTGATGTGTTGGAGAGAGCCTGTGGAGACTGTCAGGCATGAAAGGATTGATCTTGCTGGTGAGTTTCTTGATTGTGTGAAAGAGTGTTGTTACTTGGGAGACATGTTCTGTGCTGGGGGTGGGGCTGGAGCTAGCTCTGCGGCTAGAGTGAGGAGTGGTTGAAAGAAGCTCAGAGAGCTGTTGCCTCTCCTGACACTGAGAGAGATCTCCCTCCGTGCTACGGGATGTGTTAGGAGTGTAATGCGGTATCGTAGTGAGACCAGGGCAGTTAAGGATGGGAATATTCGTAGGCTAAAACGTACAGAAATGACAATGTTTAGGTGGAGATGTAGTATGTCCCTGATGTAAGACCTGAGAGCTAGATTTATGATGGAAAGGTTGAGAGGAGGTATGGGACTGGAGTGTACTGGTGTTGTGATAAGGTGGGGTAGACTGAGCTGGTTTGGACATGTGGAGACGATGGGGGACAAATGGGTAAGAAAGTGAGAAGTGAGAACACTGGGGGTAGGGTTGTGAGAAGCAGCACAAAAAAGACCTAGGACGAGGTCATAGAATATGACCTCAGGGA
>NC_137010.1:24065513-24080261 GCF_032717465.1 Coenobita brevimanus | reverse complement strand
ACGGACTGAAAAGAGAGGCAACAAGAGATCGAGCAACATGGAGAGCCGCCTACTGTAGAGATGACCAAGGCCAACGCATGCAAGCCTGCTGAGGACTTTATAAATGCAACGATATATATATATATATATATATATATATATATATATATATATATATATATATATATATATATATATATATATATATATATATATATATATATATATACACGTGTGCGTGTGTGTGTGTGTGTTAAGGGGGATTAATATGACTTGCCCAAAAAACTACTGATCAAGGGGAAGTAACGATGTGAACATCAACATTTCACTCATTATCATCCTAATGCAAGCTGTTTTTATCTCTTAACTATCAAGTGTGTTTCCTAAGTTACTGTACTTGAAATCCCCGACTTACCATGAATAAATTTTAAAAGATGTTGTCGTATTGAAGGAATTTATTTAGATGGTTTAACATTTCCTAGTTTTATTAATACAAAGAGAAGTACAGACAAAGGCTATTCATCTTCCCAAGGATAGGTAAACTTCCTTCTCTTCCATCCATTCAAACTTTATTAGATCCGGACAAAGGCATTCTTCAGCAGAAATGTACTCATAGCTCTAATTATGCCTCGGTGAATCATACATCAATTAGGCAAAAAATATGCCTATGGTCGTACCATTCTAAAGTGGCGGTTTGGGTGGGGCACGAACCTCTGTACAGTGGTGCCACGTTTTCCATACTCGCGATGCTCTCTCTCTCTCTCTCTCTCTCTCTCTCTCCTGGGGGGATGTGCATCACCCTAGGGAATTTTGTTTCTCTTATGTCTTGTAAACTTGTGCTTTCATTTCTTTATTTTGTTTTTTGTTATATTATTGTTTTACATATGACGCCAGATGACCTCGGTGTTGCGGCGCCTTTTCATTCAATCATTCTCGCCCTCCTGCCTTCCCTCCCTTCATCTTTCCCTCAGCTTGACAATGCACTCAACAATGTCCCTGGCCTGCCTTCTCTCTCTCTCTCTCTCTCTCTCTCTCTCTCTCTCTCTCTCTCTCTCCTTGGGGAGATGTGCGTCACCCTTGGGAATTTTGTTTCTTTTATGAGTGACATAAACTTGTGCTTTCATTTCTTTATTTTGTTTTTATTATAACTAATTACGTTTAAAAATATTATTGTTTTACATATGGCGCCAGATGACCTCGTTGTTGTGGCGCCATGATTTGTTTTCATTCAATCACTCTCTCCCTCCTTCCTTCCCTCCCTTCCTTCATCTCTCACTAAGCTGCACTCACATTGCCCCTGGTCTGCCTCCCCCCCCTCTCTCTCTCTCTCTCTCTCTCTCTCTCTCTCTCTCGTCTGTGGTATTTTAAGATACATTTTGGTTATTTTCTTTTACGTTATAATGTACATATTGTAAATTTGACTTTATTTCCACACCACCCAGGAAGTTAAAGTCTTGGCGCGTTTTTTTTAAGAGGTGTCCCCAAACAGGCCTATTCCTCTATCCCTCACAGATGATCAGGTCGGACTGTGTGTGTGTGTGTGTGTTGCCGCTCACGAGGATTTAATATTGTATATATTTTTTTACTAAGAAATTGACATATTTTTACTTAGATTCCAGCACATTATCTTATAATCATAATTGTGACATTATTACCAACCCCAGAAATACGGTAACAGCCAATAAAAGCGACTACTTTTTTTTAAGCAACACTGTAAAATAATTATGCCACGTTTTTGTATTGCCGTATAAATATTTTACGCATAATCAGTTTACTGTTCTTTCATATATTATAATACACATGTTACCATTATATTGTTTTGTGTTTATCTTATTGTGATGCCTCTTACATATATCAGAGCCGTTCACATAGCGGGTATGGAACACGTGGCACCACTGTACAGAGGTTCGTGCCCAACCTAAACCGCCACTTAAGATTGGTACCACCATAGTTTCAACTGTTACTTGCTGCTTCACGATCATATAATGCTTCGTATCAAACTATAAATTATTCAGTAAGAGAATATGAAGTGCACAGTTAATACATTTAGTGCATCTTTGGTATACTTGTATGCCAGTAGAATCAGTGTCATTAAACCACCCTGGATGAACTATGGGATTGGGCTCTGGGTAACAGAAGCAACCCAGACTCCCAAGGGCGATCTCATTTGTCTTTCAAGGGGCGACTGGGTCAGGTCAGGTCACGCCAGGTCACCGTACACTAAAGAAAAAATTGTCTAGAAACTGAGAGTTATACACACTAAACGAGAAATTCCGAACATCTATCAATTAAATTATATTTCAAAGATTTCCATGTTTTCAGCTCTCAGGACGACTTGCATATTTTATTGTGAACATTATTAAGAGATACACTACGCAACCAGACATACTAAAAATGACGAAATGACCGAGGCCTTAATGTGCATTCTGAATTATGTTGTACCCAGCTGTTCGCGTTATTTAATCAGCCAACATTAATGCCTACCCGTTGCCTTACGATTAAAAACGAGATAGTGGGCAATGACTTCAAGACTTAGTGACACGGTCTTTGGAGGCAAACAAACTTTTCATGATCTTAGGTGAGTTTCTTTTCTCGACGAAAAATGGATCGATATCATTTAATTATCTACATCTATGAAAATCGATGAGAACGAATGAAGGTAGTTAATATGACAAAGAATGACGGAAATGATTGATAAGTTCACAAAGGAATGGAAATAATATTAGATTAAATTGTGTCAACTCATGGTAAGGTAATTTAGGTGTGGTTAGGACAGGATAACTAAACAGAAACAACATATTCTTTTTCAAGCAAACACCATAACTGGTAGTAATCTAAATGCGAGTGGGCTGGGTCAACTTATCTTACCTAAATGAACCGTTAAAAGAATATGTGTGAGCTGAATAGATGTGCGTGGGAGAGAGGAGAATGTGGATAGAATGAGATAGGTGGTTGCTGGTGACAGATGTAATATCTAAAATATATAATCAAGGTGGATGGAAAGGAATGAAAGAATGGAGAAGAGACTGCAATAGGAAAAGTTACTGTAGATGCAAAGCAAATCAAGGTGGTAGGAGTGGGCGAAAGGTTTAGAGTAGTTTAGACAGAACTTACGTCACATTAGTTTTGTCAAAGAACAATTGAGAGTTCACATCGGTTTACTTAGTCAAGAAGATTGAAGGGAAGAGCACAATAGTGAAGCGAATGAAGGAGGGTGGAGTGTCATGGGTGGAGGGGTTTGGAGGGACAGATATGCCTGGAAGTGCACTCACTGGGGCCACACCGAATAGGCTGTGATTTTAGGCAATATGTACATGGAGAAGAGAGCAGGGAAGAGTATGACGGCTAGTCAGTAGTTAAGGAGAATAGGGACAGAGGGAAGTAGATAATTATACAAAAAGGATATTGAGGGACTGGGTTAAAAACTTCATCATTGTTGCACTGCATCAGAGTTCCGAGTACGCCCTCCTCGGTACACTCATAGTAGTAGGATTGACAAGTGTCGCACATGGGGTAGAAACCCACACCAGGACACGTCATGGACATGACACAGTCACGCGTCGTATGTGGGTCCACCGGCGCCGTTGTTGTGGAGGTAATGCTACTACTTCTTGTAGGTGATACCCCCTCCTTTGGGTGTTGATGTGCTACCTAATCCCATGGTATTGCATTCATCTGGATAAACTGATTCTCCTTCGGCGCTAGCTGTATCCTCTTTACAAAGGCTAGTACACGGTTCCGTCTCGGGAACACAGTGTCCGGCATTATAGTTATAGTAGTACCCTTCATCACATTCGCGATGATGAACTTCATCGGTCACGCCATTCTCACAAATGTAGTATTTGTGGCAGTCTAGAGGGTCTGGTGCCTGGATTGCTCCTGGTTCACACACAGGAACGCAGAGCTCACTACTGGTACAGCATTTGTTCTGGTCTCTGATGCAGTTTGTTCCATCAAACACCGGTCGGTCAATAGGGCACCTACAAGGCCCCACCACCACACCTCCTGCGAGACATATGTAATACTGGTTGCAGTTGTTTGGATCAGCGGTGAAATCCAAATTCTCGTTGCAGTAGAGATGGCAGGCGTTCCCTGAACAGCTGTCGTCGCATTGTGCACTACCCTCGGGCGCGCAGTCCATTGTGTTTATGTCAAATATATTCCCCTGCTTACAGCAGGCAGGAGCATCCGAAGGCAGTCCGTCCGACCCACACAAATAGTAACAGGAGCAGTTCTTTGGGTCAGGGACTTTGTCAGGTGGTTCCATTCCGCTGCAGTCTGGTACACAGCTCTGGGACATCACCCCAGCGGCACACACTACCTGTACGTACATATAAACGGACACGACACATTAATGATTTCATCATCTTGACACAGCTAATGATTTTTAATATATACCTTATATCCGATGACCTACTTTGTGTCTTCATCACGCTACGATCAGGCGGTTTTATTCACATACAGTATATAAAGTCTCTGTTACTGAAGATGTGAATTAAGGCTTTAATAATCCACCCCGTCCTGTTCACAAATTCTATCCAAGGCTGAATAAAGTCGTCTGATGGTAAGAAGAAAAAAGGAAAGGAAAAAGTCATTTGCCTGAGGAATTAATCGGATACTATACATACAACCGGACTCTTCACATTAATTTTTGTCCTTCACACACAGCCAGTTAATTATATCCCATTTACCGGACACTACGCGTACAGAAGAACACCATTCATTTAATCTCAGCCCCTTGGCACACTTGACTCTTTGAGGACGGCAAGTTACTACTCACATGAATATTTTCCGGAGGTAGGTTGACTTAATTATTTTGGATCATATAATAGTAAGCAGAGAGAAAATTTAATCACTAGAGGACAAAAATCGCCCATTAAGCTAAATTTATGGAATCATAAAACAGCAGTGCTCTTTCGTTCTGAATAGACTAATTATCCTCATTTTCCCGTTTGTTTGCAAGAATTGCTTCCTAAATATAATACGTAAGTGCGGTCACAACTGTAAGGGAATTATTCATGATACTGAAGGAACATTTTTTTGCTTTTCATCAAGAAACAGAACGTGGTAATGGCTGTTTTACTTATGTTTTGCATTTTTACTTATGTTATATATATATATATATATATATATATATATATATATATATGTGTGTGTGTGTGTGTGTGTGTGTGTGTGTGTGTGTGTGTGTGTGTGTGTGTGTGTAACTGTACAGTGAGGTTGGATGAGGAGGAAATGGAAAATGTGAGTGCGTTTAAGCACTTGGGTAGTGTAATGAGTAAGGATGGTAGTTTAGAGGGTGAAGTGCTTGAAAGGGTGCAACAGGGAAGAAAGGTTGCTGGTTCCTTGAAAGCAGTGATAAGAAACAGGGAAGTGAGCATTGAAGTGAGAAAGTTACTACATGACTATTGTGATACCAACTATAACGTATGGAAGCGAAGCTTGAACGTTGCTGGAGGGACAGAAGTCAGGAATGAGAGAAGTGAAAATGAGTTATTTATAAGGAGCATGTGTAGTCACATGGAGAGACAGACAGACAAATGAGGAAGTGAAGAAGCATTGTGGTGTGGATGTGGATGTGACAGGAAGCGTTAGGAGAAACAAACTGAGGTGGTTTAGCCATGTGGAGAGAATGGAGAGTAAGAAACTGACGAAGAGAGTGTACGTGAGTGAGGTGGAGGGGGGAAGAGGGATGGGGAGGGGGAGGCCAAGGATGAGATGGAGGGATGGAGTGGAGAGGTATATGAGAAAGAGGGGTGTGAGCTGGAAGCAGGGTAATGAAATGGCGGGGGACAGGGCGACAGGGAGGCAATTTGTTTGTGGCCTCCCCTTACGGGATTGAGGCGTCTGGCAATAGATAAATAGATAGATAGATAGATACCTGTAGATACCATGAAATGTTGTAAGCATATATATATATATATATATATATATATATATATATATATATATATATATATATATATATATATATATATATATATATATATATATATATATATATATATATATGTATATATATATATATATATATATATATATATATATATATATATATATATATATATGTATGTATATATATATATATATATATATATATATATATATATATATATATATATATATATATATGTATATATATATATATATATATTTATATATATATATATATATATATATATATATATATATATATATATATATATATATATGTATATATATCGCGTCCGGATGCTTCTTACAACATTTGGTGGTATGAAGACGGAAACTGAACAACGGTACAAGAAATGGGAAAGAACACTCAACACATGCGGTTTACAATAAGGTCTAAAGACGGAACAGGACTTTGTCTTGTGATTTTGACCTTCGACCAACTGCTCTAAAAACCGCATCACTTCATTATTGTGTGGCCTTAACCTGTCAAGTCGGACCAGAAGTATATGAGCTGACTTTGCCCTGTGGCATTGACCTTTGAACTGTTGTTCTCAAAATCGAATGTGTTCAACCCTGACTGGCCTTCAGTCCTTCCATTCAGTTTGGTTTAAATCGAATCATAACTTTCAGCTATGGGGTCAATCATTTGACCTAGCGCTTCGACTTTTACTTGTGAATGATCGCATGCAAAATCGAATCACCTCATTCTTACGTCATCCTAAACTCTTACATAAAGATTATTCTAAATCGAATTAAAACTGTTTGATCTGACATGGCCATGTGACCTTGACCAAATGTTCTCCAAGACAGTAAGTCATCCCCTCATCTCATCATCTCAGATACCTTTCAACATTTCCATCAAGTCCAGTCCAAATCAGATGAAAACTGATTTAGATATTTTCGTCACCCACAGGCAAACTGGAGTCAAGCTTTGATCTTGCTCTCCGACTTTGACCTTTCACTGTTCTCTGCTACATTTGTTCTTTTCTAAATTTCGGATTAAAACAACTTAAGTTGGCCTTCACATACGACTTTTAATTTTGATCTATTATTCTCCAAAACAATGTGTCAGTCCCTTGGCTAACCCTCAGCATTTCTACCAGTTCTTTTCAAAATCCAGTCAAAACTATTCGAGTCATACTATTTACACATACACACACACACACACACACACACACACACACACACACACACACACACACAAAACCATCGTCTATGCAGCACGCACGGGTGTAAATATTTAGCAACAACTTTAGGAGTAACTCCATAAAATTTGTGAGTCTTGTTTGCACTCCCTTCGTGGCAAAATTTAATCACTTGAAATGTATAACTCAGAAAATTCTCATGGAAGAAACGAACAAACGCATAGACAGACTCACATCCCCGAAAACACAGCTTCACTTTATTACTTACTATATATATATATATATATATATATATATATATATATATATATATATTAAATCAGCATATGAACGGCGAAGCAAAATAAATTGTAGTGGTATCCACTACCCAGGCAGTCCTGCCCATACACTATCTGAAGAACGACAGAACCACAACATACACAGCACATGGAACCACATACCATACAAAACCACACAACACACAGGTACCACACACCACACAGAAAACCATACATACAGAATCACACAAACATGAGAACCCCACACAAAACAGAAAACCATATAACACAGAATCACACACATACAAGAGAACATCACACAACTCAGAAAACCATTCAACACAGAATCACATAAATACAAGAAAACCTCATACAGAACAGAAAACCATGCAACACAGAACCACACACAACACATACAACCACAAAACACTGAACTCCAAGCAAAACCTGTAATCACTCACAACACACAGAACCGCACACATTGCATGGGACCCCACAGACCACTCAAAACCAATGCAACGCACATAATCTGGCCCAAAATACAGAATTCCACACACCAACTGGAACCTCAAATGTCATAAAGCCTCACACAACACAAGGAACTACACATATAACAAATCACGGGCAATACATTACAGTAAACACAGCATATAGAATCTCACAGACCATACACAAGCACACACAGCTCGTAGAACCTCACATATCATATATAACCACACACAGAACATAGAACCTCACATAACATGTTCAGTCACACAGCACACTGAACTTCACATAACTTATTCAACCACACACAGCACATAGAACCTCACATGGCATACACAACCACACACAGCACCCAAAATCACACGCAACTGTTAGAATTACATCACACACACACACACACACACACAAATCATCACCACTACCACCACAATACTTTCCACATTAATTTCCATTGCTTAACCTTTACATCATCTTACCACGCCACCTCCTATTACCTTAACCTCCTGCATATCCTACCACATCTCATACTCCATCACTCATCTTCATATCATTTTCTAGCAACCAGACCTCAGCCTTACCATTCCAGTCCTCTCCACTCAGCATATTCCTAACCTTCAGCACATATCCCCACACCACACTCGCACTCCACACTCAGCCTTACCGCCAGGGCGACTGCTGCAACCAGACGTCTGTTCATCCCTGTGCTTCGAAGGACGTTGCTTACGGTACCACGTCACACCCTCTTATATATCCGAATCACTGCCTGTCGACAATCACGCTAAGGGGAGGAGGCTTCCGTTGTCAGGGCAACATGACAAAATAGAAACATTATCTCCATGAAGTGTGTGCATACCGCTCAATCATGCCCCTCCTCTCTCTCTCTCTCTCTCTCTCTCTCTCTCTCACACACACACACACACACAGTGGTAACGCTCTACACCGCTCGCTGGTGCAGTGGTAACGCTCTCGCTTGCCAACTGGTGGACGAGAGTTCGCGCCTTGCTCAGGTTGCGAAAAAGTTTCACTGACGAAGTGGGTGGTTACTGTCCCCTTTGAGCAAGAGGACGGGTGTGTACGTGTGTGAAGGTCACAGCCTTGCCCTTAGATCGGACTATATGAGCTCTCAGCTCCCTTCCGGGAGGGTAAAAGCTGACTATCACGATCATCAAGTGATCCTGACCGACCCGGTGAATTACACATGTCCGAATCATCTTAATAAACCTTTGCTCAGTAATGAGCAGATTTAAAAAATGACTAATTTCCAAGGTCATTGTTGCAGGGAGCTGATAAGGAGAACCATGGACTAGACACCATATCACTTTCTCCCTTTTGTTCCTTTATCAAGGGTATTGTTCAACACCAAGGACGCAGCTTTGTCAGTATCAACGCCATATATGGAAAAGTAGTTACCTGTCAATACATAAAACACACACACACACACACACACACACACACACACACACACACACACACACAATACTGATATTGCCAATAGTATGGTGGTGATGATGATAAGAAGGAGGAGGGGGGGAGGTGGATGTTGAATGTGAGAGTGTAAAGAGGGCAGGAGAATACGATGATTTGATGGAGGGGGAGAGGTAGACCAGGAACAAAGTGGATCAAGAAGTGATGCCAAGGCACAGCAAACCAATCACCCGCAGTCATCTTAGTGCTGACGTATAACCACGACAGGATATCTAATCAAAGATGTCACATATCAAATTTGGTGTAAACAGAGTGAAAATTAACGATTATATGCCCATTTGAAATTTTAGGCCCAATCCACCTGGCATTGATCTCTCTCCGCTAACTGGAGGTGACCCCCCTGATGTAGGGAGGCATGTTACAGGATGACGATTTGATAGATGCACTTTCAGGTCTTGGTTTCATTTCGATATGACAAATTTGAAAGTTGTGGAAAAAACTACCCTTCCCCCCCTTTTTTCTTTTTGGCCTTGCAGCCTTGGCTTTGGCCCTCCAGCCTTGGCCTTGGTACAATTTGGCGCAAAATATGATCAGGTGTTCAGGTGGTCATAGCCCATTATCCCTGTATTTCAGTCAAAATCGCACCAGTAGTTTTAGCTTAAAGTTGTTAACAGACAGATAAACGGACAAACAAACAATCACACAAACATACAGACAAACCGAGTGAAAAACAATACAGTACCCGTTCCCAAACCCCTCCGGGGCAGGGACGGGTAACAAAGTATGAGGGTACATGACGCAAGGTGGCATGTTGTGGAAGGAAGCATCGTTTTTTAGTATATATGGACACGTCGCAGACACATACGTAGATGTGCATGTAAAGATAAATCGGTAGAATGATAGACAGATACTTAGAACGGTAGATAATTGTTCCTGGTGTTGTGGTGGGTATGTCACTTCGTTCCCATTACATGCAGTAAGTGGCCAAGGCAATCCAGCCTTTTCAACTGAACGTTCCCAGAGATTTTTTGTTGCAGTTATATTGAAAGATTGCCCGTGTTATGGGGGTGATGAGAAAAAGGTGAATAAACCTGTTGGTATGAGAAGGTTAGCATTACTGTATGGACAGAGGGGACTGCTTGTTGGGTGGCACCGGTGCCGAACTAGAGAAATGGAAGCTTTCCTCCCCAGGAAAGGCAGAGTCAGTGGGGCGCACATCTGATGGACGTTCATGAAGGGTGTTCCTTGGCTGAGGAGTTTGGATAAGTGCGGTAGTCTTGTGTTTTTGTAAAATTGGAGTACTATAGTGCTATGTGGTGAGGGTGGGCAGTGGTCGCTTAATCATATATGTGAACTAAACATGTGCCTGTGGCCCATTGTTTCACGGAGTCTCCAAGAAATCACGAAGTTGCCACCCAGTGAGCTATATTACGTTAAAGAGATTCAAAACCACACAAAATTCGTATTAAAAATTTTCAAACTATTGCCAAAATGCTCACACAAAGTTCTGAGGATAAGTATGTGATCTTATCCAAAAAGTTGGGGTTTTGTTACATTATTCTTTGTATGCAAAAGATGAACAGATAAGGATGATAGCAGGATCTGGCTATGTTTGGGGTGGGAGGGAGGCTGTTCATTGCTGTGAAGAGCTTTTGGTGATAGTCTTGAAGCACGTGTAAGAGCAGGAGAATACTTATGTGAACTATTCACCATCAGTGATGAAAAGAGACAAGGGCAATATATATATATATATATATATATATATATATATATATATATATATATATATATATATATATATATATATATATATATATATATACATATATATATATATATATATATATATATATATATATATATATATATATATATATATATATATATATATATATATATATATATATATATATATATATATTCAGAAAGACTGAAATTTGAGAAGCTGAGGATCAAAGAAATGGCAGATGAATGCAGGACCAAAGTAGAGGACGAGTTAGAATTACTGAATTGGAATGAAATGGATCTGGACAGACTGTGGAATGCATATAGGGATTGCCTTGTTAGGAATGCTAAAGCGGTGTGTGGTGTGGCAAGAGTAACAACAAAGAAGAAAGGTACGGCATGGTGGGATGAGGAGGTAAAGAGAGTGGTGAAGGAAAAGGGGAAGACTTGTTTAAAGTGGTTACAGGATAGAGGTTCAGTTGAAATAAGAACTGAATATGTTGAGAGCAAGATGCACGTAAAGAGACTAGTGAAGAGGAAAAAGAAGGAGGTAAATGAGGATCTAGGAAGAAAAATGAATGCGAACTACTCTGAAAATAGAAAGTTATTCTGGAAAGAGGTGTTGAAATGTAGAAGTGAAAGCGGTAAGAAATGGGATGGTGTGAAGGATGCAGGTGGTAGATTATTAACCCATGGAGACGAAGTAAGGACCAGATGGAAAGAATATTTAGAAAGCCTGATGAATGGGAATAGAGAGAGTAGAGCAGCTGTCAACATGACTGGTTTTGGGGGTGTGCAGAGAAGGAATGCAGTGCCAGGAGACGTGACACTTGCACAGGTGAAGAGTGCTGTGAAGCGGCTGAAAAATGGGAAAGCAGCTGGGGTTGATGAGGTGTATGCAGAGATGCTTAAATGTAGTGGAAAGAATGGAATGGAATGAAGCTATGTAAGAAGGCATGGATGAGTGAAACTGTGCCTGCAGAGTGGAAAAAGGCTGAGATTGTACCCTTGTACAAAAATAAAGGTGAACGAAGTGAGTGAAAGAATTATCGTGGCATAAGCTTACTGAGTGTGATAGGGAAGGTATATGGAAGAATTATTATAGAGAAAGTAAGAGAGATATCAGAAGTCCTAGTGAGTGATGAACAGGGTGGCTTTAGGAGTGGCAGAGGATGTGTGGACCAAATATTTGCAGTGAGACGGACAGTAGAGGAGGCTTGTGAGAAGAACCATAAGGTGTTTATGGCATTCATGGATCTGGAAAAAGCATATGACAAAGTGGACAGAGAAGGATTATGGAAAGTTTTGCGCTTGTACGGTGTAGAGGGTAAGCTGTTAGGTGCCGTCAAGAGTTTTTATGGTGGTAGTGAAGCATGTGTCAGGCATCTAAGTGAATGGTTCACAATCAGTGTGGGCGTGCGACAAGGTTCTGTGATGTCCCCATGGTTGTTCAATATACAGTATATATGGATGGGGTGATGAGAGAAGAGAAAACACGAATAATGGAGAGTGGGATGGCATTGGTAATGAATGGTGATGGATGAAATATCTCAAATCTACTGTATACTGATGATGCAGTATTGATTGCAAGTACTGGACAAGAACTTGGTAGGCTAGTGCAGAGTTTTGCTGATGTCTGTAAGCGTCGTTCCTTGAGAGTAAATGTAGAAAAGAGTAAAGTGATGGTTATTAAGAGAAAAGGTGACTCCCAGTGCAATGTAACAGTGAATGGAGAGAGCCTGGAATTGGTAAGAGAGTTCAAATACTTGGGTAGAGTGATAGAAAAGAGAAGGAAATATGCAAAAGAAGTTGAAAGTAGAGTGACACAATGAAGAAGGGTAGCTGGTGCAATGAAGGCCTTGATAAGAAACAGAGGCTTGAGTGTTGCAGCTGCACGAGGCTTACATGAAGGAGTGTTCGTGCCAACTTTAACATATGGATGTGAGACTATGATGTGGCATGAAAATGAAAAGTCAAGAGTAAGAGCAGTGAAGATGGGACTGCTGAGGAATGTATGTGGAGTACAGAGGGTGGATAGGATACGAAATAATGTGATTCGTGAAAGATGCGGAGTGAGGAAGTCGGTGGACACCAGAACTGAAGAGAGTGTGCTGAGATGGTATGGTTATGTGGAGAGAATGGATAACACTAGAGTGGTGAAGAAGGTATATCTGAGCGAATTCGAAGGAGGGAGGAGGCGAGGTAGGCCAAGGAGAAGGTGGAGAGATATGGTGGATGAATGTGTGAGGAAGAGAGGTTTGGAAGTCGGTGAGGCTAGGGAACTGACAGGAGATCGAGCTGGCTGGATGAATTTTGTGAGGAGATATGCATGATCAGGGATTTTTGACACCCATTTTTAACGTGGCAGCAGCTGGATTGACTCTGTCGGATACGATATGTGAAGCTATAGAACGTGGTGAATGTTTTTGGCGTATCCGATAGAGTCAGGATTCCGGAGGCTTGAATGATGAGTGAATGGAGGCGTGGCCCATTGCAGTGGGCAATTTTGGGCTATCTGGACATTGCTACTCCTCACCCTGCCCAAGTGTGGGAAAGGAGGTCCAGATGATGATGATGATGATATATATATATATGTATATATATCCGAATACATACATATATATATATATATATATATATATATATATATATATATATATATATATATATATATATATATATATATATATATGTATATATCTATATATATATATATATATATATATATATATATATATATATATATATATATATATATATATATATATATATATCCCATTGCATCCCAGGGGTGCTGGGTGAGGCATGGCACTAGGAGGGTACTAAGCGTACCGCCCTCCGCCTATCGGCTCATAGTCGCGAAGCTCATAGGTCCCTACCCGGGGGTTCCCTACTTTATAGAGACTTGAAAAATCCCAGTTCTGTCCAATACTCGGGACACTGGGCTCCACTGGGATGCATATATATTTTTTTATGTGAGGAAGAAGGAACCAAAGGCAAAGAGCCCGCAAATACAAGAGAGAGCCAAATTCAAGATCCGATCATTTCGAGATGCCTGGACTCATTGCGTTTGAAAGACTGGAGATCATAGGAAGCAGGAAATACAGACAGAGGGAGACAATTCCAGAGTTGACATGTTGCATAAATGAAGGACTGGGAGTAACGGTTAACTCTTGCATTAGAGAGTTGGACAGAAAAGGGATGAGAGTTTGTTACTAGACGGGTGCTTAAAGGTGGAGAAATGCATGCAGACAGTTCAGAGGAGCGGTGACCATTGAAGTACCGACTGAAAAGAGATAAAGATGCAACAGTGCGGCAAAGAGACAGAGATTGAAGGGAGTCAGTGAGAGGAGGAGAGTTAATAAGACGAAAAGCATTTGACTCCACCCTATTGAGAAGAGCTGTATGTGGGGAGTCTCCCCACACATGAGAGTTGCATTTCACGCATGGGCTAATAAAACTCCTGTATAGAGTCAACAATTGTGCAGGGGTAAAGAAGGAACGGAGTCGGCTTGGAAGCAGATTTTACAAGAGATGTAATATGATCTGTCCAAGATAAATCCCGAGTAAATGAAACCCCAAGAATGTTCAAGGATGATGCAGGATTAAGCTGAATAATATTTAACATTAATGGGTATACCTGTTGAAGAATTTGTCGGGTTGATAGGTGCAAAAACTGAGTCTTTGATACATTAAAAACAACCAGATTATTTTTACCCCAGTCAGATATACGAGCCAAGTCAGACATTAGGTGTGCCATAGCCTCATCCCTTGTTTGTTGAAGCAACTGCTGAGAT
>NC_137010.1:23863013-24060513 GCF_032717465.1 Coenobita brevimanus | reverse complement strand
AGAAGAGAGCAGGGAAGAGTATGACGGCTAGTCAGTAGTTAAGGAGGATAGGGACAGAGGGAAGGAGATATACAAAAAGGATATTGAGGGACTGGGTTAAAAACTTCATCATTGTTGCACTGCATCAGAGTTCCGAGTACGCCCTCCTCGGTACACTCATAGTAGTAGGATTGACAAGTGTTGCACATGGGGTAGAAACCCACACCAGGACACGTCATGGACATGACGCACGCACTCGTCGTAGGTGGGTTCACTGGCACCTTAGTTGTGGGTGTGTTACCCCCTCCTTTGGGTGTTGTGGTACCTAATCCCATTGAATTGCATTCATCTGGATAAACTGATTCTCCTTCGGCGCTAGCTGTATCCTCTTTACAAAGGCTAGTACACGGTTCCGTCTCGGGAACACAGTGTCCGGCATTATAGTTATAGTAGTACCCTGTAGTACATTTGTGATGATTAGCTTCATCGATCACGCCATCCACACAAATGTAGTATTTGTGGCAGTCTAGAGGGTCTGGTGCCTGGATTGCTCCTGGTTCACACACAGGAACGCAGAGCTCACTACTGGTACAGCATTTGTTCTGGTCTCTGATGCAGTTTGTTCCGTCAAACACCGGCCGGTCAATAGGGCACCGACAAGGCCCCACCACCACACCTCCTGCGAGACATATGTAATACTGGTTGCAGTTGTTTGGATCAGCGGTGAAATCCAAATTCTCGTTGCAGTAGAGGTGGCAGGCGTTCCCTGAACAGCTGTCGTCGCATTGTGCATTACCCTCGGGCGCGCAGTCCATTGTGTTTATGTCAAATATATTCCCCTGTCCACAGTAGACAGAATCATCCGAGGGCAGTCCGTCCGACCCACACAAATAGTAACAGGAGCAGTTCTTTGGGTCAGGGACTTTGTCAGGTGGTTCCATTCCGCTGCAATCTGGTACACAGCTCTGGGACATCACCCCAGCGGCACACACTACCTGTACGTACATATAAACGGACACGACACATTAATGATTTCATCATCTTGACACAGCTAATGATTTTTAATATATACCTTATATCCGATGACCTACTTTGTGTCTTCATCACGCTACGATCAGGCGGTTTTATTCACATATATAAAGTCTCTGTTACTGAAGATGTGAATTAAGGCTTAAATTATCCATTATCCTGTTCACAAAATCTGTCCATAGCTGAATAAAGTCGTCTGATGGTAAGAAGAAAAAAAAGTTAAAGTCATTTGCCTGAGGAGTTAATTAAATACCACACATACAACCGGATGCCTCACATTAATTTTCTGTCTTTCATACACAGCCAGTTAATTATTTCCCATTTTCCGGACACTACGCATACAGCAGAACACCATTCATTTAATCTCAGCCCCTTGGAACACTTGACTCTTTGAGGACGGCAGGTTACTAGTCATGTGAACATTTGCTGGAGGTAGGTAGACTTAATTATTTTGGAACTGGAAGCTACGTCAATCTCCATGCCAAAAATTGGGCCGCAGGGATATTCGGCGGTGACTTCAAATGACCCAGATCTGAAGTTTGACCCCCCTATAACCATCCTTGGGGCACGTAGATTCAGAATATATATGGGTCTGGGGGCTCTGGCCCTTGCTTTGGGAGTGCTTCAAGGACAAACAAACAAACAATGCGGCTAAATATATATATATATATATATATATATATATATATATATATATATATATATATATATATAGATAGATAGATAGATAGATAGATAGATAGATAGATATATATATATATATATATATATATATATATATATATATAGAGAGAGAGAGAGAGAGAGAGAGAGAGAGAGAGAGAGAGAGAGAGGTGGATAGATATATAGATAGACAGATGGATAGATAGAAAGATAGATAGATAGATCAAAATGTACATATATGTACATGTATGTATAAATACATAAATATATATATATATATATATATATATATATATATATATATATATATATATATATATATATATATATATATATATATATATATATATATATATATATATATATGCATTTAAATATGTATATATATAAATATATATATATTTCATTGATATCCATATCAGAATATGAACGCCGAAGCAAAATAATTTATAGTTATAACCTGATAGTCCAGCCCGTACACCACCTGTAGGACGTCAGAACCACACCAAACACAGCACATGGAACCACATACCATATAGAACCACACAACACACAGGTACCACACACCACACAGAAAACTATACATCGCAGAGTCACACAAACATGAGAACCCCACACAAAACAGAACACTATACAACACAGGATCACGCCCATACAAGAGAACCCCACACAACACAGAACACCATACAACACAGAATTACACACAACCAAGAGAACCACACACAACACAGAACCACACACAACCGCAAAACACACTGAACTCCAAGCAACACCTGTAGTCACACACAACACACAGAACCAGACGCATTCATAGAACCACACACAACATATGAAACCAAACCCAGCACACAGGATCACACACAACACGAAGAACCGCACACATTACATAGGGCCCCACAGACCACACAAAAACAATGCAAGGCACATAATCTGGCCCAACATACAAAATTCCACACACCAATAGAACCTCAAATGCCATAAAGCCTCACACAGCACATAGAACTACACACATAACAGACAGTCACTCGCAATACAATACACTAAACAGAACCTCACATATCATATACAAGCACACACAGCACATAGAACCTCACATGGCATATACAACCACACACAGCACACAAAATCACACGCAACTGTTAGAATTACACACACACACACACACACACACACACACACACACACACACACACACACAAACCACCACCACCGCCACTATCACCATATTTCCATATGAAATTCTATTCCTTAACATTTACATCATCTTACCACGCCACTTTCTCTTACCCTAACCTCCAGCATATCCGACCACATCCCCTCACACTCCATCACTCATCTTCACATCATTTTCTAACAACCAGACCTCAGCTTCACCATTCCAGTCCTTCCCACACAGCATATTCCTAATCTTCAGCACATATCCCCGCACCACACTCTCACTCCACACTCAGCCTTACCGCCAGGGCGACTGTTGCAACCAGACGTCTGTTCATCCTTGCGCTTAGGAGGACGTTGCTTGCGGTACCACGTCACACCCTCTTATATATCCGAATCACTGCCTGTCGACAATCACGCTAAGGGGAGGAGGCTTCCGTTGTCAGTGCAACATGACAAAATAGAAACATTATCTCCATGAAGTGTGTGCATACCGCTCAATCATGCCCCTCCTCCTCCTCCTCCTCCTCTCTCTCTCTCTCTCTCTCTCTCTCTCTCTCTCTCTCTCTCTCTCTCTCTCTCTCTCTCTCTCTAACACACACACACACACACACACACACACACACACACACACACACACACACACACACACACACACACACACACACACACACACACACATGTCCGAATCATCTTAATAAACCTTTGCTCAGTAATGAGCAGATTTAAAAAATGACTAATTTCCAAGGTCATTGTTGCAGGGAGCTGATAAGGAGAACCATGGACAAGACACCATATCACTTTCTCCCTTTTGTTCCTTTATCAAGGGTATTGTTCAACATCAAGGACGCAGCTTTGTCAGTATCAACGCCATATATGGAAAAGTAGTTACCTGTCAATACATAAAACACACACACACACACACACACACACACACACACACACACACACACACACACAATACTGATATTGCCAATAGTATGGTGATGATGATGATGATAAGAAGGAGGAGGGGGGGAGGTGGATGATGAATGTGAGAGTGTAAAGAGGGCAGGAGAATACGATGGTTTGATGGAGGGGGAGAGGTAGACCAGGAACAAAGTGGATCAAGAAGTGATGCCAAGGCACAGCAAACGAATCCCCGGCAGTCATTTTAGTGCTGACGTATAACCACGACAGGATATCTAATCAAAGATGTCACATATCAAATTTGGTGTAAACAGAGTGAAAATTAACGATTATATGCCCATTTGAAATTTTAGGCCCAACCCACCTGGCATTGATCTCTCCGCTAACTGGGGGTGACCCCCCTGATGTAGGGAGGCATGTTACAGGATGACGATTTGAAAGATCCACCTTCAGGTTTTGGTTTCATTTCGATATGACAAATTTGATAGTTGTGGAAAAAACTACCCTTCCCCCCAATTTTTTTTTGCCTTGCAGCCTTGGCTTTGGCCCTCCAGCCTTGGCCTTGGTACAATTTGGCGCAAAATATGATCAGGTGTTCAGGTGGTCATAGCCCATTATCCCTGTAATTTCAGTCAAAATCGCACCGGTAGTTTTAGCTTAAAGTTGTTAACAGACAGATAAACAGACAAACAAACAATCACACAAACATACAGACAAACCAAGTGAAAAACAATACAGTACCCGTTCCCAAACCCCTCCGGGACAGGGACGGGTAATAACAAAGTATGAGGGTACATGACGCAAGGTGGCATGTTGTGGAAGGAAGCATCGTTTTTTAGTATATATGGACACGTCGAAGACACATACGTAGATGTGCATGTAAAGATAAATCGGTAGAATGATAGACAGATACTTAGAACGGTAGATAATTGTTCCTGGTGTTGTGGTGGGTATGTCACTTCGTTCCCATTACATGCAGTAAGTGGCCAAGGCAATCCAGCCTTTTCAACTGAACGTTCCCAGAGATTTTTTGTTGCAGTTATATTGAAAGATTGCCCGTGTTATGGGGGTGATGAGAAAAAGGTGAATAAACCTGTTGGTATGAGAAGGTTAGCATTACTGTATGGACAGAGGGGACTGCTTGTTGGGTGGCACCGGTGCCGAACTAGAGAAATGGAAGCTTTCCTCCCCAGGAAAGGCAGAGTCAGTGGGGCGCACATCTGATGGACGTTCATGAAGGGTGTTCCTTGGCTGAGGAGTTTGGATAAGTGCGGTAGTCTTGTGTTTTTGTAAAATTGGAGTACTATAGTGCTATGTGGTGAGGGTGGGCAGTGGTCGCTTAATCATATATGTGAACTAAACATGTGCCTGTGGCCCATTGTTTCACGGAGTCTCCAAGAAATCACGAAGTTGCCACCCAGTGAGCTATATTACGTTAAAGAGATTCAAAACCACACAAAATTCGTATTAAAAATTTTCAAACTATTGCCAAAATGCTCACACAAAGTTCTGAGGATAAGTATGTGATCTTATCCAAAAAGTTGGGGTTTTGTTACATTATTCTTTGTATGCAAAAGATGAACAGATAAGGATGATAGCAGGATCTGGCTATGTTTGGGGTGGGAGGGAGGCTGTTCATTGCTGTGAAGAGCTTTTGGTGATAGTCTTGAAGCACGTGTAAGAGCAGGAGAATACTTATGTGAACTATTCACCATCAGTGATGAAAAGAGACAAGGGCAATATATATATATATATATATATATATATATATATATATATATATATATATATATATATATATATATATATATATATATATATATATATATATATATATATATATATATATATATATATATATATATATATATATATATATATATATATATATATATATATATATATATATATATATATATATATATATATATATATATATATATATATATATATATATATATATATATATATATATATATATTTATATATATATATATATATATATATTTATATATATATATATATATATATATATATATATATATATATATATATATATATATATATATATATATATATATATATATATATATATATATATATATATAGATATATATATATATATACAGATATATATATAGATAGATAGATAGATAGATATGTGTATATATATAATATATTCATCTATATAGATAGATAGATAGATAGATAGATAGATGTATAAATATATATATATATATATATATATATATATATATATATATATATATATATATATATATATATATATATATATATATATATATATATATATATATATATATATATATATATATATATATATATATATATATATATATATATATCCCATTGGATCCCACGGGAGCTGGGTGAGGCCTGCCACTGGGAGAGTACTGATCGTACCGCCCTTCGCCTATCGGCTCATAGTCGCGAAGCTCATAGGTCCCTACCCGGGGGTTCCCTACTTTATAAAGACTTGAAAAATCCCAGTTCTGTCCAATACTCGGGACACTGGGCTCCACTGGGACACATATATATTTTTTTATGTGAGGAAGAAGAAACCAAAGGCAACGATCCGGCAAAACTCTTCCTTCCAAGAGAAAAACATAATACAAGAGAGAGCCAAATTCAAGATCCGGTCATTTCGAGATGCCTGGACACATTGCTTTTGAAAGACTGGAGATCATAGGAAGCAGGAATTACAGACAGAGGGAGACAGTTCCAGAGCTGACCTGTTTCATAAATGAAGGACTGGGAGTAACGGTTAACTCTTGCATTAGAGAGTTGGACAGAAAAGGGATGAGAGCTTGTTGCAAGACGGGTGCTACGCGCCCGTCGTAAGGGTGGAGGAATGCATGCAGACAGTTCAGAGGAGCAGTGACCATTGAAGTAGCGATAGAAAAGAGATAAAGATGCAACAGTGCGGCGAAGAGACAAAGGTTGAAGGGAGTCAGTAAGAGGAGGAGAGTTAATGAGGCGAAAAGCCTTTGAATCCACCCTATATATATATATATATTTATATATATATATATATATATATATATATATATATATATATATTTTTTTTTTTTTTTTTTTTTTTTTTTTTTATATATGCATTTATGTAAATTTCATAGACATTCGCATCAGAATATGAACGCCGAAGCAAAATAAATTATAGTTATAACCTGATAGTCCAGCCCGTACACCACCTGTTGGGCGACAGAACCACACCATACGCAGCACATGGAACCACCTACCATATAGAACCACACAACACACGGGTACCACACACCACACAGAAAACCATACATACAGAATCACACAAACATGAGAACCCTACACAAAACAGAAATCTATGCAACACAGAATCACACACATGAAAGAGAACCCCACACAACACAGAAAACCATACAACACAGAATCACACACATACAAGAGAACCCCACACAACACAGAAAACCATACAACACAGAATCACACACATACAAGAGAACCTCACACGAAACAGAACCACGCACAACACATACAACCACAAAACACATTGAACTCCAAGGAACACCTGATGTCACACACAACACACAGAACCAGAAGCATTCATAGAACCACACACAACATATGGAACCAAACTCAGCACACAGGATCACACACAACATGTAGAACCGCACACATTACATAGGGCCCCACAGACCACACAAAACCAATGCAAGGCACATAATCTGGCCCAACATACAAAATTCCACACACCAAATAGAACCTCAAATGCCATAAAGCCTCACACAGCACATAGAACTACACACATAACACACAGTCACACGCAATACAATACACTAAACAGAACCTCACATATCATATACAAGCACACACAGCACATAGAACCTCACATGGCATATACAACCACACACAGCACACAAAATCACACGCAACTGTTAGAATTACACACACACACACACACACACACACACACACACACAAACCACCACCACAACCACCGCCACTACCACCATATTTCCACATGAAATTCCATTCCTTAACATTTACATCATCTTACCACGCCACTTCCTATTACCCTAACCTCCAGCATATCCGACCACATCTCACACTCCATCACTCATCTTCACATCATTTTCTAACAACCAGACCTCAGCTTCACCATTCCAGTCCTTCCCACACAGCATATTCCTAACCTTCAGCACATATCCCCGCACCACACTCTCACTCCACACTCAGCCTTACCGCCAGGGCGACTGTTGCAACCAGACGTCTGTTCATCCTTGCGCTTCGGAGGACGTTGCTTGCGGTCCCACGTCACACCCTCTTATATATCCGAATCACTGCCTGTCGACAGCCTCGCTGAGGGGAGGAGGCTTCCGAGGTCAGTGCAGCATGAAAAAAAAAAAAAAAAAAAAAAAACATTATCTGCATGAAGTTCTTTGTAAGCATTCCGCTCAATCATGCCCATGCCCTTCCCCCCCACTCTCTCTCTCTCTCTCTCTCTCTCTCTCTCTCTCTCTCTCTCTCTCTCTCTCTCTCTCTCTCTCCCGACTTAAACAAGGATGTTACTATGGTAGTGTCACTCCAGCGAACGGGTACAAAACTTATTATTTCCTCTCCATAACAAGACATATGAACAAAATCGACATGTTTCTCGGGCAGCTCCATTGTGTCTTGCATGAAATACCTGAGTATAACTGATGCATGAGCTGTTCATCATTATACTGTTTGGAAGTGACTAGATAATCAACCTGAAAGACTACACTTGGTCCAGTTTTGGTGTGATGCTTATAAACAAATAAATGGTTTTAAAAATTATGTAAAATAAATGCTTTGTCATCCTAAGATCAACATTTTCATTCTGACCTGCGTCGTTAAAAGTAAGGTATGCAAAAGCCACGGATGCTTTCTTTCTTCTTGTTTCAGGACTTTTTTTTTTTTAATTAGACCACAGTCATGCCCCTCCCGGCCAGCCTCGAACGTCCATTTCCACAGGGTATATTACCACCATCGTGCCCTGCCAACCCATCCCCACACATGATTGCCCATCTCTCTTTACCCGCCCCACCCATTCTTACTCCTCACACACACACACACACACACACACACACACACGAAATTTAAAAACAGTCTTCCTCCTCCACCATTGCCACCACTTACACAACGCTCATTTCAACAGGATGCACTTGCCCCGGCCTATCCCGAGTCAGTGGAGGTGGTCTGATTCGTGGGGCAGGAAACAGTCTAGGAAGTTGAATTTCGTTAAAACAACCTACCAAAGATCCACTGACATGCAAGAACACCCTCTCTAATACCAATACACCAGTCCTGTACGAGACAACACTAGCAAGTATGCAGTACGGAATGGTGGGTGTTAGTGTAGAGGTGGTTGTATGTGCAGGTACATGGTACATGGGAGGATTGCTGGGCCTCAATGACACCTGTGCCCTGTGTTTGAGGCAATAAAGATATTATTCCATCTTTTCCTCCTCACCCACTCATTTCCATTTTTTTTTTTTTTTTTTGTCACCCAGCTTCGTCTTCAACCACACCA
Source organism: Coenobita brevimanus (assembly GCF_032717465.1). NCBI lineage: Eukaryota > Metazoa > Arthropoda > Malacostraca > Decapoda > Coenobitidae > Coenobita > Coenobita brevimanus. The sequence continues at coordinate 24,051,230 of NC_137010.1, read as the reverse complement.
GCCTACCTGCAACACCGATCTTCAAAGTATATGTGTACTTCCTTCATTATGCATCATTAACCACGACCATCCTAACTCATCCCATCCACTTATATCCTTTTATCCCACACAACTATGCTCAGATGTGATGAATAACATGATAATGGCTCCCTCGATTACCAGTCAGCTTATTGCAACTTTATTCACTGTGTACTCGATTACTTCTCCCATCGTTCCCCAAAACCCGGCATCGTTTCAACCCCTCCTGCCTACGTGACTACGCCCACGCCACTCAGTCCTGAAAAACATGAACTGACCATAATTAATTGCAATGACAGGGGTAAATTTTGACACACACATGACCAGAAGCGACCTAAATTAGTTCGATGTACCTCAAGGGGCCTAAGCAGACATAAACTGATTGATGAGATTCTGAACTGATTTACTTGTGTCTGCTCGTGACTTAAACTGACAAGAACAGCTGGATGTAAAGGCCCTAAATAAACCCTACCTGGACAGAATGGATTTCAAAGGACCTGATCTCGCCTAAATGAATGAGAGGAACCTAAGTGAACCTTAATGACCTGATTGTGAAGGACGTGAAGGACCTGAGTGGACCTTAAGGACCTGAATGTGAAGGACCTGAACGAACCTAGATGTCCTGAATGTGAAGAACCTGAACGAACCTAGATGTCCTGAATGTGAAGGGCCTGAACGAACCTAGATGTCCTGAATGTGAAGGACCTGAACGAACCTAAATGACCTGAATGTGAAGGACCTGAATGAACCTAAATGATCTGAATATGCAGGACCTCAGTGAACCTTCAAGACCTGAATGTGAAGGACCTGAATGAACCTAAATAACCTGAATGTGAAGAACCTGAGTGGACCTAAATGACATGCATGTGAAGGACCTGAGTGGACCTAAATGACCTGAATGTAAAGGACCTGAGTGTACCTTAAATACCTGAGTGGACCTTTATGACTCGCATGAACCTAACTGCACCTTAACATCCCAAAACCGACCTGAGACGACCTGACGATGCGGAACGTAAAGGACTTGACTGGGCCTGCTGTGACACCGGTGAGCCTGCGGTGGGATACTCAATCATATTTACCACTGAGAACTGTCGTAACTCAAAAATTTTATTGTTGCCGGAAAGACAGTGAGATTAGAATGAGTCCATGTCTTTCGTTCTTTCTGGAATCACACACACACACACACACACACACACACACACACACACACACACACACACACACATCACAGTTACGAAAGGAAAATCGTTACAGATTTTTTTTTTACTATAGGGAGAGGGAAAGAAAGGGGCCAGAAACCATACTTATCTCTTGTCTTTACTGCAAAAGCACGTCTAAAATACAGCAGGGAATCCGTGGTAATTATCTTTGAGAATCCCACCCATTTACTGACCTTAACTGCCCCTGAAGAGTTCTGAATAAACCATAATTGAAATGACCGATCCTAAGGATGCTACTGGATCAATTTTGAACTGTATGGACGTAAACAGATGTGGATGGGACAAAATTGGCCTGAATAGATTGAATGTTACTTGAATTGCCCTGAAATAACCCTATATTTATGTGACTGCAATAAGAAGGATGTGACCTGAAATGACCTTACCTGACCTGACTCAACAAGACTGGATGTGAAAGACCTTGGAAAGCATTAACTGGTCTCTGTGTTCTAAATGTCTCCGAACTGGCTATAATGGAACAAACCTATGTTGATTAACATTGAAATGGTCTTCTTTTGTAAGCATCATGATATCTCTAACTGTATGTGACTGTGTCATAAAAGATATTGTGGTAACTTGTAGAGAAGTTTTGTAGATTACTTATATATATATTAGACTTGTGGACGAGCGGTTGTTATACGTGAATAGATTTGTAAGTAGAAAGTCTTGGTTCCCTTTTGTCATGCAATGACAGGAGAGGTAAAGAATAGTATGGGACTATTTTTATTTGTCTTGGAAATATTAACAAAGTCTCTCACACACGAGTGAAGTTAAGTAGAGTCCCACTAGCTACCTCCTGTCTCTCTCTCTCTCTCTCTCTCTCTCTCTCTCTCTCTCTCTCTCTCTCTCTCTCTCTCTTCCATGTTGCTAAGCCCCTCTCCCTACTACCTGCCGGTTCTATGGCCTGTCTCCTTCTGAGCTCTGCTTCCTAAATTCTGGTGTAGCAGGGGTCGTGTCACGTGTGTTACACTGTTGTTGGAATGTTCTAGAAGCCTGTGTGTGAGTATGTGTGTATGTGTGTGTATGGTCACGAGGCGCTGTCGTGTGCCTATAAAGCATTCCTTGAGTTAAGAGTGTGTAAGCATGTTTAGCATTGCTCGATTCTCGCAGACACAATACCTTCTCATCATCTGACTTCCTGCTTCTATCTGTCTGTCTATCTATCTATTTATGTATCTATTTATTATGATTTGTGATTATGATATGGAGTCCTGACAACTGTACCTCACGCAGACATCTTGATGACCAAACTATTATTCACCTAACTGTTTCGCGACTGCTGTTCTTACGCCCATTATGCTTGCTGGCGGATATCCTGACACGACGCAGGTACACGGTCAACGATTACACATGTCAGAACTACATAGCATCACTGCAATATAATTTTCTTCACTATTTTTTTCTGCAAGGCGATGTTTCCGTCTGTTTATGCGACCGTGTACCGGATGGTCTGTAGGATGAGGAAGAGCCTTCTTGCTTTGCTTTCGTATTCTAAAACTTCAGTATTTAGACTACTGACAAGCATGTCTGGTAATATTAAGGCAAGACCATCTACAAAGATCAGATCTGGTTGGCCTGTGTATCCTGTATCTCTCTCTCTCTCTCTCTCTCTCTCTCTCTCTCTCTCTCTCTCTCTCTCTCTATCTCTATCTCTATCTATCTATCTATCTCACACACACACACACAAACACACACGTCCAAATCATCGTACTCAATAAACCTTTGCTCAGCAATGAGCAGATTTTAAAAATGACTCTATCTCAAGGTCAGTGTTGTGGGGAGCTGATAAGGAAAACCATGTACTAGATGCCATATCACTTTCTCTCTTTTGGTCCTTTATCAAGGGTGTTGTTCAACATCAAGGACGCAGCTTTGTCAATATGAAAGTTATTTTTGGGAAAGCAGCTCCCTGTCAATATGTAAAAACTACACACACACACACACACACACACACACACACACACACACACACAATACTGATATTGCCAATAGTACGGTGATGATGAGAAGGAGGAGGAAGAATGTGAGAATGTAAAGAGTGCAGTAGAGCACGATGGTTTTGTGGAGGGGGAGAGGTAGACCAGGAACAAAGTGGAAAAAATAAGGTATGACGGTATGTGGAGAGTGGCGTGTTGTGGGAGGAAGGATCGTTTTTGGGTATATACAGTATAGACACGTCGAAGACACATACGTATATATATATCTATATCTCTATCTATCTATCTATCTATCTATCTATCTATATATATATATATATATATATATATATATATATATATATATATATATCTATAATTTATATATATATATATATATATGTGTGTGTGTGTGTGTGTGTGTGTGTGTGTGTGTGTGTGTATGTTGGTATATAAACAGGTAGAATGATGGACAGGTATTTAGATAGAAAGGTAGACAGTTGTTGCTGGTGTTGTGGTGGGTGTCATTTCGTTCCCGTTACGTGCATTAAATGATCAAAGCAATCCAACCTTTTCAACTGGACATTCCCAGAGACCTTTTGTTGCAATTACGGTATATTGAAAGGTTGCCTGTGTTATGAGGGTGATGAGAATTAGGTGAATAAACGTGTTGGTGTGAGAAGGCTAGCATTCCTATATGAACAGGGGACTGCTTGTGAGTTGTATTTGGCTGGCACCGGTGCCGAACTAGAGAAATGGAAGCTTTCCTCCCCAGGAAAGGCAGAGTCAGTGGGGCGCACATCTAATGGACGTTCATGAAGGATGTTCCTTGGCTGAGGAGTTTGGATAATGTCTTAGTCTTGTGTTTTTGTAAATTTTTGGGTACCATAGTGCTATGTGGTGAGGGTGGGCAGTGGTCGTTTAATTATACACGTGAACTAAGCAGATGCCTGTGGCCCATTGAATCACGAGGCCTTCAAGAAATCATGAAGCTGCCACCCAGTGAGCTATGTTACGTTAAAGAAATATAAATTCAAAACTTTGCGAAAATGCTCACAGAAAGTTCTGAGGATAAGATTGTGATGGTATCCAAATAGTCAGCGTTTTGTTACGTTATTCTCTGCACGGAAAAGATGAACAGATAAGGATGATAGCAGGATTTGCCTATGTTTGGTGTGGAAGAAAGGTTTTTCATTGCTGTAAAGAACTTTCTGTGATAGTCTTGAAGCACGTGTAAGAGCAGGTGGCTGCCTATGTAAACTGTTCTCCATCAGTGATGAAAAGTGGCAAGGGCAGTATATATATATATATATATATCATCAGCCGTTGAGGTCCATTGCAGGGCCGGCCTATCCCTACCGAAGCAGGGACGATACAGACAATGTATCTGTACCCAGTGGGTTAGGCTGTCTGGTAGAGACTGTATGAAGGGTGAGAAGTGCTTGTGAGTGTGACTGTAGTGTTGTAGTGGCTTTGGATGTGTGTGTAATCTGTGAACCAAGTGTAATCGGCCCGCCTTAAGCCGATGGGGTGCAAGCATACCAGTATGCGACATTGCTTCAACCACAGCACCCCTTGTGTCCGCCAAAGTAGCAAATGGCTTGGTGAATGCTTCTCAAAGTTTTTACAAATCTGGCGAGAGGCGAACCCACGCTCACCAGAGTGTGAAAAGCATACTCTACCACTGTACCACAGAGGCTCCATATATATATATATATATATATATATATATATATATATATATATCATCATCATCGGCCATTTGAGTATCCACTGCAGGCCGACCTATCCCAACCGAAGTGGGGACGATACAGCCAATGTATTTCTACCAAGTGGCTTAGGCTGTCTTGTAGAGATTGTATGTAGGGTGAGAAGTGCTTGTATGTGTAATTGTAGTGTTGTGGTGGCTTTGGATTTGTGTGTAGTCCGTAAACCAAGTGTAATCGGCCCGCGCATGCCGACTGGGTGCAAGCAAACTCTTACAGTAAGTGACACTGGTTCAACCACAGCACCCCTTGTGTCTGCCAAACAGTACGTGGCCAGGAGAACACTCCCAAATTTTTTTTTACCCTGGTGGGGCGCGAACCCTCGCTCTCCAGTGTACGAACACGCACACTTTACCACTGTACCACGGAGGCTCCATTTACACACACACACACACACACACATACATACATATATATATATATATATATATATATATATATATATATATATATATCTATATATATATATATACACGTGAGGAGTAGACTGTAGCACCAGTCGAGCTGGACAGTACTCCCAAGGTGGATGGAATACTGATGACAAGGAGAGCTGGAGCTCCCGTTTCATCAGCCCTTGGGACTTGTTCCTGACCATCCCCCTTTGCTGAACTTTTTCAGTGTCTCAATAACACAGAGAGTAGGCCAGTATGCTCTCTAATACAAGCTTCTCTAACTATCAACACCAAACTACATGCACAGTACACACTAAACTACCTTTTTCAAAAGTAAAAGAAGTAAAATGGCGTCATCTAATCATGCCTCGGAGTATAAATGCCCCCACCATCTGTCCCTCTCCCGGTATGATTCTGCATGCCTGGAACCAGTGTCTGATTCACTTTTTCTTCATTTCTGCAACATTCGCGGCTATTCTTCTAACTTTCTGTCGAACATCGTCTCTCCTCCTCTAAACCTCACCTTCTCTTCCTGACAGAGACTCAACTGTCTGAGGCAACTGACAACAAACCCATTTCTGTATCCTTCTACTTTCTCTATGCTCATTTCAAAGCCAAATGTAGATGTTGTGTATATGTGCGCAACGACCTATCTTGCTCCTGTGTTCGTGAACTTGATTCTTCTGAATTCTCTGCTCTCTGGCTTCGGCTTTCTTGTCATTCTCTGACTAAATATATCTGCGCTGTTTACTTATCCCCTAATTCTACTGACTATCAAAAATTCTTTGACTATCTTACTTCTACGATGGAACACATTCTGTCCATTTCTCCTCTCTCAGAAACCTCCATTCTAGGAGATTTCAATGTTCACCACCACCTTTGGCTCTCCTTTCCTTTCACTGATCCACCTGGTGAACAAGCCTACATCTTTTCTATCCTTAATGACCTAGAGCAGCTTGTACAGCACCCTACCCGTATCCCTGACCGCCTTGGAGAGAGCTCCAACATACTTGACCTCTTCCTTACAACTAATCCTTCTCCTTACACTGTTAACCTTTTCTCTCCGTTGGGCTCCTCTAATCACAACCTTATTACCTTAACCTGTCCTATCACTCCGGTACTGCCTGTGGACCCTCCAAAGAAAAGTTATCTGTGGCACTTCGGGAGCTGCAGATTGGGAGACCCTCAGGCAGTACTTCTTTGATTTTCCCTGGAATGATTATTGCTTCCATGGCCGTGAGCCATCTGAGTGTGCCTTGCACATTACAGAGGATATTCTCTCGCGCATGGAAGCATACATTCCTTTCTCATATCCTTGGACTAATGCAAGAAAGCCTTGGTTTAATCACGCTTGTTCTAATGCTGTCCACAACAAGGAGAAGGCCTACAAAAGGTACCGGAGCCAACCCACCCATGAATCACATCTTGCTTATGTTTCTGCCCAGAATTGTGCTAAGTCTGTTCTTTGTTCTGCTAAAAATAATTTCATCTGTACGAAATGCTGTCAACTTTCCAGCTCGAATTCTTTTCGCTCCTTCTGGCACCTTGCCAAAAACCTTTCTAACAACTTTACCTCATCATCCTTCCCTCCTCTTTATTTCTACTCTGATGGCTCTGTAGCTATTTCTTCTACTGACAAAGCAGATCTCTTCGCTCAGACTTTCTCCTCCAGTTCCACCTTAGACGATTCCGGTGCTCTTCCTCCATCACTTCCCCCCTCTGACTTCCTAATGGCTGACATTAAAATTTCTTCAATTGATGTATTTTCTGCCGTCACAGGCCTCAATACTAACAAGGCATATGGGCCTGATGGAGTCCCTCTTGTTGTCCTCAAGAACTGTACTTCTGTGCTTACACCCTGCCTAGGTAAACTCTTTCGTCTTTGTTTTTCAGCTTGTACTTTCCTTCTTGCTGAAAGTTTGCTCTCATTCAGCCAGTCCCAAAGAAGGGTGACCATTCCCAACCCACTAACTATCGTTCAATTGCTTTAACATAATGTATCTCAAAAGTTTTCGAGTCTATTCTTAATAGCAAAATTTTTAAGCATCTTTCCTATCACAACCTTCTTTCTGATCGTCAGTATGGGTTCCGTCAGGGACGCTCCACTGGCGATCTTCTCAACTTCCTTTCAGACTCCTGGTCATCCTCCTTTCGGAACTTTGGCGAAAGCTTTGCCATTGCACTTGACATCTCAAAGGCTTTCGATCGAGTCTGGCATAAATCTTTAATTTCCAAACTACCCTCATGCGGTTTCTATCCTTCTATCTGTGCCTTCATCTATAGTTTCCTTTCTGGTCGTTCTATAGCTGCTGTTGTAGACGACCATCGTTCTTCTAGATCAATCAACAGTGGTGTTCCTCAGGGCTCTGTCCTATCACCAACTCTCTTTTTTTTAATGATCTTCTAAGCTGTACATCTAACCCTATCCACTGGTTTGCTGAAGATTCCACCCTTCACCTTTCCATTCAGTTCCCACAACGTCCATTTCAGCAGTTACTTCAACAAACAAGGGATGAGGCTATGGCACACCTAATGTCTGACTTGGCTCGTATCTCTGTCTGGGGTAAAAATAATCTGTTTTTTTTTTTAATGCATCAAAGACTCAGTTTTTACACCTATCAACCCGTCAAAATCTTCCACAGGAGTACCCACTAATGTTTAGTAATATCGAGCTCAATCCTGTGTCATCCTTGAATATGCTTGGGGTTTTATTCACTTGGGACTTATCTTGGAAAGGTCATATTACATCTCTCGTAAAATCTGCTTCCAAGAAAAGGTGTGCTAAGCCGACTCCGTTCCTTCTTTACCCCTGCACAGTTGTTGATTTTATACACGTGTTTTATTCTCCCCTGTTTAGAGTACAACTCTCATGTGTGGGGAATCTCCCCACATACAGCTCTTCTCAATAGGGTGGAGTCAAAGGCTTTTCGTCTCATCAACTCTCCTCCTCTTACTGGCTCCCTTCAACCACTGTCTCTTCGCCGCACTGTTGCTTCTTTATCTCTTTTCTATCTCTACTTCCATGGTCACTGTTCCTCTGAACTGTCTGCTTGGATCCCTCCACCTCTACGACGAGTGCGTAGCACCCGTCTAGCAACAAACTCTCTTCCCTTTTCTGTCCAACTCTCTAATGCAAGTGTTAACCGTTACTCCCAGTCCTTCATTTATGAAACAGGTCAACTCTGGAACTGTCTCCCTCTGTCTGTATTTCCTACTTCCTATGATCTCCAGTCTTTCAGACGCAGTGTGTCAAGGCATCTCGAAATGAACGGATCTTGAATTTGGCTCTCTTTTATAGTGTTTTTGGTTTTGTTTTTCTTGAAAGGAACGTTAATGCGGGCTTAGCCTTTGGTTCCTTCTTCCTCGCATAATATATATAAATATATATATATATATATATATAGATATATATAAATATATATATATATATATATAGATAGATAGATAGATAGATACATAGATAGATAGATAGATGTATAGATATATAGATATATAGATATATAGATATATCTATCAATCTATCTATATATATATATGTATATATATACATATATATACATACTGTATATATGTATACATATGGATAGACAGGATTATAAGGCGTTAAAATTCGACTTACGGAGTGGTAGTTGAAGATGGAAATAAATGGTGAAGGATGGAGTACCTCAAATATAATTTTTATGTTGCTTGCTAATAACAAACAAGAGCTTTGTAGACCGTACCAGAGGTTTGTGGATGTGTGTGAGCGTCGTGTTGTGAAAATACGTGCAGATAATATTAAAACGGTGGCTGTTGAGAGGGAAAGTAATCTCACTGTGAAGTGATTCTCAGGAAGGAAGGTGGCTGATGCTATTAATTGACATTGATGCCGAGCAGGTCAGAACGTGGAAGTTGCCAAGGGACTATATGAATGTGTGTTAGTGCCCATATAAACACATAGGTGTGAGACTGACATTACATGACGCGAGGTGAAGATTAAGAGCATTGGAAATGGGACTAATTTGGAAATGTGCTTGGGGCGCGAAGACTGGATAAGAAATTAAATGATTCGTGAAGAATGTGGAGTAAGAAAGACTATTGATAATGGGATGGAAGCGAATGAACTTAGATGTAGTTATATTGAGAGATTGGATATAGATAGAGTAGATTAAAGAGTATATCTGAGTGTGTCTGAATATGAGAGGAAGCGTGGCAGGCCAAGAAAATGAATAGATAGGATAAGTGAGTGTGAGAAAGCTAGGTATATATTTTGATGAGACAAGGGAAACGACAGGGAGCTGAAGTGGCGGGGTGAATTATGTACGGAGGATCACATGGCAAGGGTTTGGCATCTCATTTAACAGTCAATAATACCAAAAAATAATATGCGGATGCTAAGGCCTGTGAAATGAAGCTGGGATTCTGAGCCCTTGAATGGTGTGTCAGTACGTGTCTGACTTTATATAGATAGATAGATAGATAGATAGATAGATATAAATAGATATAGATAGATAGATAGATAGATATCATATAAATATCAAAATATACATGAATGTTTTTATTTATGCACACATGCTGTTATGTATTTATGCTGTTAATATGTAATACAGAGGTTTGAGGAAAGTCGTGTCTAAATTCAAGAGAGCTGGAGGAAACAGTAGTGGAGATTTTTGCTAGGGAATGTAACATACAGCACATCATGACGTCATGGAAAACTGACACCACTCACCTGATGGAAGAACACCACAGGCAAACACGTGCCCACACACATGACCCAACCAGTAATATTCGGGGGAAATAGGAGAGAAAGGGCAGAAGGGATTGGGACACGATAGGAAACAGGAGAGGCCCCTGGAAACAGAAGGAGTACAGGGCACGACCTTCCTCAAACCTCTATAGCACATATTAACAGCATATATGTCTCTAGCTATTATGTAGTGTGTTGTGATATCTGAGTGCCTTCACACACACACACACACACACACACACACACACACACACACACACACACACACACACACACACACACACATATATATATATATATATATATATATATATATATATATATATATATATATATATATCCATCCATCATCCAATCCTACTTTGCCCCATAAGAAGCGTAGGAGCCCGGAGCTTGGCAGTTGGTCCTAACATTTAAGATGAGAGTGACCAGCCTTACTCATCCCTGAGTGGCATTACATGAGCAATCAACCCCAACCATCCCTTGGATATAAACCTTCACTGGCTCAATCCGATTGGAGCGCGATAGTTACCGACTAAACCACCAGGAGCCAAAATTTGGTTATATGGTTACCACCCAGCGTAGTAAATGGTTTCATGGTGTACAGGAAACCATTTGACTTGTCACTCAGTGTAGAGTCACCCACAGGCAGAAGGAAGACGAAAGAATGAAAGAGAGAAAGACAGAAGAGGGAGTGTAAAGTCACCCGTAGGCAGAAGGACATGGAAAGAATGAAGGAAAGGAATATATATATATATACTCTGATGATGGAGTCCTTTCAGAGTCGTCCTTATACTGAACAGAATAGTCTGTCGGTAACAAGGCAAAAAGATAAAAATAGAACTCAAGGAGTTAATGGCGATTGGTGCTGAACTTCTCACTGTGACTCTCTCTCTCTCTCTCTCTCTCTCTCTCATTCACTGATAAGAGAGTGGTTAGGCTATTGTCTTTACTGTACTTTCAATAACAAATGGAGGAAAGTGAGGTGTCAGAGCCATTGTTTTCATCAGGGTAAACACATGAAGGACGGCACACACACACACACACACACACACACACACACACACACCAAGGGTTTTCCTATTTCAGAAGCTCTACCCATTAGTCAGTAATTCTCTGTCTCTCTCTCTCTCTCTCTCTCTCTCTCTCTCTCTCTCTCTCTCTCTCTCTCTCTCTCTCTCTCAGTAAAAGGTAGCACCCAAATAAAAGCAATCGACTTCTCCAAAATTTATTAGTGAAATCAGGAAGGTGAAGACAGATAGAAATAAACCAAAGTCCAAAATAATCGCGAGGCCCAGCTTTAAATGAAATGAGCTGAATTATCTCTTACATAAATAAGCAGACACATGCTTGAGTTCAGAAGGCATACCTAACCCTTTGACCGCCAGGGACGTGATTTGGTATTTTATTCAGGCTATAACCACACTGTTTAAATTACGTGAGAAAAATCCAAGGGCTAATTCCTGATAGTTTCTAACCCTCTGGCAACGACATCGGATCACTTGCGATTCTGGGCTACAAAGGCGTTCAAATTATCGAGTGACAATTTTCTTAGTATTAGCGCAAATAGTTTTAAAGGATGGAGATTGTGTGAAAGTACCTTCCACATAATGTCAAGTATTTGCTGAACAATGTTATGATTCGCTTTAGCCGTAATAAGGAAAACAATAAGCAGTTTCACAGTGTGAAAAGACGATCTTCGATTTTGTATTTTCCTTATTTATGGTTACATCGAAGCATAACATTCTTCAGCAAGTAACTGATATTATGTCAAGCTATTGTCACACGATATTCATCTATAGAAAACTCCATATGCGCAAATACTACAAATATTATAAGTGATAATATTTTGAAGTGGTAGGTGGGGGCGCACACAGTCCACTCACTCGATGTAGTGCTGCTCTCGGGTGTCTGCCCTTTCCTCTCCTCCATCCTTCTTTCCTTCCATTCTCTTCTGTTTTTCTTTCCTTCATTCTTTCCTCGTCCTTCTGCCTACGGGTGACCACACTCCCTGTTCTGTCTTTCTTTCCTTCATTCTTTCCTCTTCAATCTGCCTATGGGTGACTCTACACTGAGTGACAAACCAAATAATTTCCTGTACACCATGAAACCATTTACTACGCTGGGTGGTAACCATATAACCAAATTTTGGCGACTGGTGATTTAGTGGGTAATTACTGTGCTCCAATCGGATTGAGCCGGTAAAGGTTTATATCCAAGGGGTGATTGGTGTTTATTGCTCATTTAATGCCACTCAGAGACGAGTGAGACAGGTCACTCTCATCTTAAATGTCAGGATCAACTGCCTAGCCCAGGGCTCCTACGCTCCTCATTGGGCAATGTAGGATTGGATGATGGATGGATGGATAATATTTTGCGCTTCCTTCTAGCCCAGAACTCACAAGTAATCAATTTCCCTCAAGTGAAGGAAAACGTCTTATGGAAACCTGATTAAAATGAACTTGGTGCGTCCATAACAGGAGAAAAGTTGTAATTAGAAAAAAAAAAAAAAAAAAAGCAAGAAATAAACACAAGGAAAACTAACTCAAACCATTAACTTAATCAGAGTCAAACTTGTGTGATTACAGTTTAGCCCTTCACTGCAATAATGTGTTAATTCATTCTTGCTACCTCCAGGCGAGTCCTTGTAACTTAAGAAGGATCTTTTGTTGCGAATATAGTCGTTAATGAAGGCTATAGCTACTTTAACCCCTCCTGGACGAAAGGTCTGGCGTCTGTTGAAGCAAACCGTCTGGGAATGGCAAGAATAACCTTTCAGTAAACGTTACCAGAGTCAGGAATTTTTAAAGTCTGTTTTTCTACTTATATAATCACACTAATTTCCTTCTGTATCCCATTTCGATATAATCGGACTGAAGTAACTGAATGACAGACAGCTTTCCAATTAAAGTCACATTAATTTCCTTTCCATCATTTTTTTTTTACTCGAACTGAAGAGGTTAAAATAATGTTTTTGTTTTTTTGTGTGTGTTTTTTTTTACATACTCAGATTTAAAAGTCCTTCCCTATTTGATTTTTACATGAATGAGTTGATTAGCCTAAAAAAATACCATATTTTTCCTATGTCATACTCACTTTATTTTTCTTTTTTTTTTCTTTTTTTTTACATAATTGAAGTAAACAGGCTTTTAAATGAAATTTTGAATTTTCCTACTATATACTGATACTTATTTCCTCGCCTTCTTTATTTTGCCACAGTGGAACTGAAGGAGATAAAATACAGGTACTTTTTCCAGTTACGTAATCCCTCTAATTCTCCTTCTCTTTTATCACCCGCCACAGTTTGAAATGCTATCCTGGACCCTTTCAGCACGATGACTGACGTTCTGCTTCATTTTTCCTGCCCTCCGACGATTTTATTCAGCTTAGGAGAAAAAATTTGCACTGTAAAGATTTTGAAATGACCTCAGTTAACCCCCTCACTCCCCTGACGTCTTAAGCATTATATTCTTCTTACTTCCAGACGATTTCATTCAGCTTAGGCGAGAATTTGTGCAGTGAAACGATTTAAGGAAGCCTAACCCCTTCAGTATGTCGATATCTTCTTAAATGATATTCTTGCTACCCCCAGGCGGTTCTGTTCAGCTCAAGGGATTTATATATAGTCAGAAAATTTCGATATGCTTAACTCGTATGCACGTATACTGTATATAGCACCTTCCCTACTGACTTGTACGGATAGGGTGTATTTTTGCTTTTGTTTACCCCATTTAAATTAATAACTTGAGCCCGAGGACATCATTTACATATTCTTTTGTCTTTCCCTTACGAGGGAATATTATTTTGTTTAGGTCCAGAACTCTTTGTCCACACCTTCTCGATGTGAAGGGGTTAATGAGGGCTATACAAGTAACTCCTCCGGTTCAGAAAGTCTCCCACACTAAATAAAATCTTCTGGAGATAGAATGAATAAAAAGGCAACATCACACCAAAGAGGGACAGTAATATTCTTTCATATACCACCAGGCTTGACAAACACAGTATTTGCTTCACTCCCCAAAACCAAAAATCTCATCTCCACTGACAGCAGACGTGGAAGCGATAATACTGACCACATACACCACAGTTCAACCCTCCCAGACCCTAGCTACTTTCGAATTACCAAATCCCCCTCTCCTCCCCACATATTTTCCGTCACTGCCTATCAAATAGTGATATTAATAATAACTATCATCATCACCATTATCATCATCATGACTTTTTCCATCTTAGGATAGAACAAACAAGCCGTCACGGTACCGGAAAGGTTAATACAGCTCTGAAACTTCCTAAATTAAGTCTCCCAGTCCTTACTTCCCTTCCCAACCCAAATCCCTCCCCAGATCCCCTCCTCACTGCTGATAGTGGGGAAGCAGGGGGTCGACACTGGAAGCTTGGAGTTGCAGAATGTTATTAATACAGCTCTGAAACCCTTCAGTTTTACTCTCTCAATCCCCATCTCACTCACTGAATCCCCAAATCCCCACCTTTTCCTTCCCAAATCCCTCCTTTACTCTTTCCAGAATGTGAGGTTGATGGAGGGGAAGCAGGGGGATGAGCATGGCAGTTTTGGGTTATAGAAGGAAGTGACTGTGAAGGGCCATCGCTGCACCTCCTCCATCTCAAGCACCGTGTCGCACAGTACCCGACCCATCGACATCTTGTGGATCTCACGCAACTGGTCTGCGGGGATTGGAAGGATTAAGTGAGACTGGGGGATTAACGCAACTGGTCTGTGGGGATTTGAGGGATGAGGTGAGATTGGGGGATTAGGTGATAAGTATAGATTGGGATGACTTGGAGTTTGAAGGATAGGTAGAACCTGAAATGATTGGGATTACTGTATCCATTGAGAGATTAGACTGCTAAGGGCGAAAGGATCTGGTGATTGGAGATACGGCGCGCGACGAATGAGTGATGGGGAATGGATGAATGGGTCGATAAGCAAGACGATCGCATTTTGTCACACAGAACCTGATTCACCGATACCTCATGGATCTCACTTAGTTGGTCTGAAAGGGAATGTGAGGAGTGAGGATTATGGGATTAGTTAAGATTGGAAGGATTGGGGATTAGTTCATTGCCATGGATGGGATTTACGTGATTACTGAAGACTGGAATTATTAGGAAACATAGTACAATATATGGAGATAGGAGTGATCAAGCATTAGAATTAGAAGATTGGAATCATTTCAGACTGCATAATAAGTACAGGCTGGAATGATTAGGATTATTTGTCAAGGAATGGGAATGACTGATGGTTAAAATATGATGTGTGGAGTTTTAAAAAATTAGGGTTTACGGAATAGATGGAAAGTGGATTAACTGGAAGTTAGGTGACTTGCGAAGACGAATGATTGGGAGTTTTGAGTGTGTGAGTTTGTTGGTCATACATTATTCTTGAACGAGTTATTGGTCTGAATAATGGGAGTGGCTGGGGATTATTATGATTCGGGACTGGAGTGGTTAGAAATGGAAAAGATTCGTTGCTGGACTGCTCTAGAGAATGAAATGATGAGTTGTGATTGTATCCGTTGTGAAATGATCAGTGAGTAAATACTAGGCGATTGGACCCTCTGGACTCCCTTCTTCAGCATGGGAAACCTATCATGACTCCATCTCTCAATTCTTACCCTCCTCATCCTATCTTTCTCTCCCCCTTTCCCATCTTCACCTCTCCTTATACCTATCTCCCTTCGTCAGCCCAAGAAATCAGCCCCTTCTCCCTCCACCCCTTCTTTCCTCCGTCCCTCCTTTCCTCCAGCACTCCTTTCCTCCACTTCTCCCTTCTTCCTCACCTCTCGTAAAGGCTCCTGGACCATCCTTATACTCGAACCAGTACCGGTCCCCTTTCTTCAGCCTACGGAACTGGTCGCCGATGACACAGGCGAGGGTTGGACCTACTTGAGCCCCTGCGATGGGCCTCTCTGACAGGCCCCCCACGAATAGCTCTATGTCTTCCACACTCCTGGAGGTTGAGAGAGAGAGAGATGAAGATAGAGGAGGAGTATCAAAACTGAGGTTAAGGAGTGAGGAATGTTGATTGGGGTAAGGTGTTAGAGAGAGAGAGAGAGAGAGAGAGAGAGAGAGAGAGAGGGAGAGGCAGACAGACAAACAAATACAGACAATACTGAAATGAATGTATCAGGAGAGTAATCACAGAAGCCTATATTTAATTGCAACTCAGAATTTTCATAACTTATTTAAAACTGGCAAAAGATAAGACTTACATATAAGATGGTGAGTAGGCCTTGAACCTTTGTTGATAAACATTAAATTTTCATTTATGAATACTATTTCTTTACTAGGAATATTGGAGATTTTTTTTTTTAATATAGAAAATACTTAACAATAACATAATGCTATAAAATCAGTGAATGTTTGCGCCCAGAATTTTGAACCAACTATTCTTTTCTTCGCATTACACGATTAATTCAAACGTTAACCTTTACACATATGTATACTGGTACTTACGAGTATATAGATTTTTATTAAATCAGTTTTTAATTATTCGAGCGCTGGTGTGTGTGTGTGTGTGTGTGTGTGTGTGTGTGTGTGTGTGTGTGTGTGTGTGTGTGTGTGTGTGTGTGTGTGTATTTAACCTTGCTCCTCCATCCTTTATATTTCTGTTGTCTCCCTTTTCCTCCTTTTTCTTCCCCTTCCCACTCCCTCTCTCCCAGTCTCACCGATACACTTCCTGCAGACTGGCCAAAGCATCCGGATTCATGGTTTCGGCCAGGTCGGCGAACCTACGCGCCCTGCCCAGCCCGCACGCCTCTCGCACCACCACGTAGCCGGCCAGGCCGTGGTCCCGTCCCCGCTGGAGGTTCACGGCGATCAGGTCCAGCCCGGCCTTCTTCTCGTTCCTGAAAAGTTTGCCCGTGATCTGGAAAAAGGAAAAGAGGAGGGGGGGGGGAGGAGATGAGTTTCTGTTGTTGATGTTGTTGCTGTTGTTTTGTTGTGGTGGTGATGGTAGTTATATAATTAATTGCTCTTGGTTTTGTTTTTACTGTTACACTCCCTGGCGTGTTGTTATTATTATCATTATCATTATTTTATTATTATTATTATTATTATTATTATTATTTCTTCCCAAGCTTCCTAATATACGGTTGCTGGAGACTATTTTTTTTTTTTTTTACATCTGCACCTCCGCACACTCTTTGCCGTAGTCACACTATGATCCTCGTCCTAGGCCACTGTGAGAGTAGGTTGTTGTTATTTTATTGCTGTTTTACCTGGCCGAGAGGGGTTATATCGCCCCCAGCATGCATAGCGAGTCCCCCGATATGGGTAGGCGGTAAAGGAAAGTAGGTGAGTGAGCTGTGGTCGAAATACGAATATTCCGGCAGGGAATCTACTTAAACTGCCTTTGCATGGAACTTGAATGGAACAAAACAGGATGACAGTCACTGGCTTTTGAACAAATGTTGCATGTTTGGGCTATGTAGGACCTGGTCATACCCCTTGTTAGTAGTAACAGCATAAGAAGTATTAACAAACAGTGTAAGAAAGGTTAGTCTCCAGTCCACATATTTAACAATGGAGAAAAGTCTAAGGGTGTGACCTTGCTGCCATCTAGTGAGTATCAACCTGGTTTTGGTTCATATCCATTTAAAAGAATGGGAATAGTTTTGGACGACAAATTGCTTCGTAAGACATTATTTCAGGGTGTTTTAAGAAAAAAAAAAAACGTAATTGTCAAATTATCTATTTATTTGTCTGTGTCAGTCCACCTCTCAGTCTATCTGTATATCCATATTTCTCTCCGCCACTCACCTCGTCAGTAAAGGCCACATCCACCTCGCCCACCATCTGGTTTATCGCCCCCCTGGCCATGTTCACCAGGGACCGCGGCTCGTACATTAAGAACGGCGAGAAGATCACACCGTTCACATTAGCCGCTGTTGTCGTTCCGTTGATGTCCATCTCTAGCAGCTGGGTCTGGGCGATTGGCGGGGGATTAGGAGGGAGTGATGTAGGGGGTTGGCGCTTCATTAGTAGTGGGCTTAACAGAAAGATTAGGAGAGGGATTACTGACGGGATTAGGAGAAGGATTAATGGAGGGACTGTTTAGGGATTATTAAAGGAGGGATTGGGATTAGTGGAGAGATTTGTGGAGGGATGAAGAGAATGCTTGGTGGCGGGATTAGTGGCGGAATTGACTTAGGGATTACGTGAGGGATTAACAGGATGAATACACGTTGGATTATGAGGAGAATTTAAAGAAGTATTCATGAAGCAACTGTTAATCATTTGTGCCGCCTGGTTGCATATGTTTGTGATATAGGCCAAAAATTACCTACCCACTCAGGCATCTGCTTAACCACACACACACACACACACACACACACACACTCTCTCTCTCTCTCTCTCTCTCTCTCTCTCTCTCTCTCTCTCTCACCGGTATCATGCTGTGTCCAAACCGGAAAGCAGCCGTAGAAAACTCATTAGTGACAGCCGGCGTTATGGAGGGGTCGTAGTCGGTGGTGTAACGACCGTCTTGTTGAGGGGAAAGGCCCAGGGTCGTCACGAATGCCGGACCTAATGGGTGAGGGAAATGGGACTGGAAATAGGGGGAAAGAGCATGATATAGGCTGGGACATATTAAAATGGGTTGAAACCTGTCTTCAGTACGGAAATAGATGCTGCGGATGAGTATAAATGGCATTATGTCAGATTAGGATGTAGTTACCAACGGAGTTCCTTTGGTCCCATGCATAGAGAGAGAGAGAGAGGGGGGGGGAAGGGAGAGAGAGAGATGGATGGATTGATAGACGAACAGGTAGACCGACAGAGAGATAGATAGGTATAGACATGATGGCATTCTTGCTGCTCTCTCAAGACGATTTTATTCCATCCAGGGGAAAATTTCAAACTGGAGGAGCTAAATATAGTCATGCTCAGCCCCTTCACAATTAATAGACCCTTGCCAAGTCGATAATATGAGTTTGGTGGTAGCCTGACGACCATGAACAATATCTAAATTTATGTTCTTTCACACCGCCTCACCATCCTCTACTCTTTTCAGCTTGACTTGGCCCAAGCATAATTCGACACTGGTGCACCATCCTATACTGTTTTTCAGCTTAACTTGGCCCAAATTATTGCCCCTTCACGGCTTATTTCGCGTAGTTGCTCAGTGTCAGACAAAGGCAATGCTATGGCTCTACATCCTTTTCATGGCACCACTTTGTGACTCAGTCTTGTGTCAGGCTGTTGTCACAGCTTGGCATTCAAGATACACAGATGGCAGTTTTAGGCCAAGTTAAAGTAAAAAGGGTACAGTTTTACTCAAGATAACAATTCAGGGCCCTCCACCTACCCAACACCTCCAGCAGGAACTCTTTAGACACAACAAGGCAGTCACAGTCCTCCTCCCTTTCTGACACATCCTCTCGTCGTCTTCCTCCATTTCGCTCTTATTCCATCCATCTTTCCTTTCCTCTCACATCCACCTACCTACCTCTCCTCCATCTTTCATATCCTGTTCCCCTTCTCTCCATCCTCCAATCTATTCCTCACCCATCTTTCGTACTCCTATCCTCCTTCCATTCAGTATGCAGTCGTCTCACTGTCCATCTCATACTGAAACCCAGGCACACTAGCTACGTTCTCAGTCCTTCCCTTCTTCACTCCATCCACCCCACACCTCCTCCACCCTTCTCCCCACGCTTCCACCTACCCAGCACCCCGGGTAGGAACTCATTGTACACGATAAGCTGCAACACGGCTATCACGATCCTTCTCGCCTCCTGGTACAGTCGCTCGTCGTTCCAGCCGGGGTTCAGGTTCTTCAGGTCTCGAGCGTACTTGTTGTGGAAGCGAGCAAACACGGTGGTGAGCAGGGTGAGGAGGATCTGTTCGTTGGCCCTGGCGTCACCTGTGCAATGGGGAGAGGATGATGGGTGGCCGGGAAGGAGGGGGCAATGGAGAGACAGTAATGGATAGCCGGGAGGAAATGATAATGGGCAACCAGGAGGGAGGATGGGGAGTAATCGGTAGCCAGGATGTAGGCAATGGGGAGAGAGTAATGGGTAGTCAGGATTGAGGCGATGGGGAGAGGGCAATGCGTAGCCAGGATGGAGGCAATGGGGAGAGGGCAATGCGTAGCCAGAATGGAGGCAATGAGGACAGAGAAATGAGTGGCCAGGATGGGGACAATGGGGAACGAGAAATGGGTGGCCACGAAGGAGGCAATGGGGAGCGAGTAATGGGTGACCGGGAGGGAGGGAATGGGGAGAGTGTAACGGGTGGCCGGGAGGAAAGGAAAATGGGTGACATGAAGGAAAACAGTGGGGAGAAAATAATGGGTGGCCAGGAGGGAGACAGTGGGGAGAGGATGGTGGATGGCCAGGAGGAGGCAATGGGGAGAGAAATGGGTGGCCAGGAGGAGGCAATGGGGAGAGAAATGGGTGGCCAGGAGGAGGAAATGGGGAGTAGAGTAGATAGTTAGAATAAAAATGCGAAAATAATGCTAAGAAAATGAGTGGCTAGCGAGGAAAATGGTAAGGAGTAGATATTAGTGTTGTACAGTAGTTCGTTTGTCCATCAGCCAATACATCTGTCTGTCCTTCTATCTTTCGTTCAGTCTATATTTTTCTCTATGTATTACTCAACCTACCTGTCCATCTATAAATCTATTTGTCTCTATCAGTGTGTCTATCTGTATGTATCTATCTACCTCTGAAGAACATGAGGAAAGTAAGAAAGGAGAGAGCAAGAAAGTAAAGGAAGAGATATGAAAAAAAGGAAGGAGGAAGGAAGGAAAGAGGGAAGAAAGAGAGAGAGAAAAAAAGTGAGATACAAAGAAGGGAAGCATGGACTTCTGTCTGTGAGTGAGTTTGGAAAGAAGTACGAGAGAGAGGAGAGATGAAAGAAGGAAAGAGAGATAAAATAGAGGAGGAAAGTTAGAAAGGGGGATGGAAAGAGAGGGGTGGGGGGACGGGAGGAAACAGAGAGGGATGAAGGAAGACGAGACAAAAATGACTGGAGAGAGAGAGAGAGAGAGAGAGAGAGAGAGAGAGAGAGAGAGAGAGAGAGAGAGAAATACCTACCCGATGAGAAACAGAAGTGGTTGATGGCGAACTTGGAAGGCACATTACAGCCATCATTGCGGTCAAGGGAGGCTGGCAGTAGCTCTTGGCCCTCCTCTGTCAACTGTGGGTGTGTATGGCAGAGTTAGTGGGAGTGGCAGAGAGTGAGGGTGTGAAAGTGGGTGAGGTGAGTACGGGAGGGTGTGAGATGGTGTTAGAGGGTGTGGGAGAGTGTAGAAGGGTGTGGGAGAATGTGGGACGCTATGAGTGGGTGTTGGGTGGATGTGAGAGGATGAGAGATTGTGTAGGAGGGAGCGAGACATTGTGGGAGGGTGCAGGAGCTTGTGGGCGAGAGTTTGGGATGATATATGACTGCTGGAGTTAGTGGGCGTGGGAGAGAGTTCGAGAAGGGGCAGTAGGTAAGAGTGTGTGGGGTAAAGTGAAGGAGAATGTTAGGTGGAGTGTGTATGGGTGTGAGATAGCTGAAGAGATTGAGAAAAACTGTGAAAGTGTGTGTGTTGACGTGGGAAGATGTGAGATGGTGTAATGAGCTCTGGAAGAGTGCGAGAAGGTGTGAATGAGTGAAGGAGGGTGTGGGAGAATGGAAAGAGTGTGGGATAATGTGAGAGCGTGTAGGAAAATTTATGGATGTGGGAGAGAGTATGGCAAGGAATGGGAAGGGGCGGGAGTGTTTGGGGGAATGTGACGGAGTGTGGGATGGTGTAAATGAACGAGGAAGACTGTGGGAGAAGGAGTGAGAGTGTTAGTCTGTTGAGTGGGGATAGGGAGATGTGGAAAAGTGTTGAATGGATGCAGAAGAGGGTCGAGAATGTGAGAAAGAAGGGGAGTGTGAAAGGGTTTTTTGGTAGATGTGGATGAGAGTAAGAGATGCGGTTGGACTGAGGTAGGAAGAGAGAGAAAATTTAAAAGGATCTGAAAAGATGTGAAAGGGTGTCGGAGAGTGTGGGAGAAAGTGAAGGTGTGTGGATAATTGTATGGTGTGAAACAGAAAAGAGCCGACGTGGACAACCCATTGGCCAATGGCCACATATGACCATTTAATGTAGTGCCATCTCGATTTAGGTTAATCGGCAAAATATAAATATGTCCATAATTTTTTAATGGGTGTATTGATATCAGCTCGAGTCAGATAGAATTGGTACACACTTTGCGAAACAATGTGACGCCACAGACAATGGTTACTGGAAAGTCAGCAACGATTCTGTCTAACGAGGGTAAACCTGCTTTCATGGGGATGCTATATGCTAGTTGCTTATGGCATTTCCTTGATAGTACTGATATCATACGCGTATTCCGGTTATTATAGATAAATCTGGGAGACATCGCAATCTATACTGATTGCTTAGGATATCATCGGACCTCTCCTGCATCAGTGCTTTTTGGATCAAATATACATCATTGCAGAATTGTTTACAGTGTTGCCGCCTGACGGCTGGACGCGAAGCTTTCAAGTCAACAGAGCGGACGAGGTACTACAGCCACCACCATCTTGGTGAGTGTTATAATACAGTTCCTGTAGTTTTCGTTCTGTTTAGCCGCAGTGTTAAAGAAAGCTCTGTCACCAGAAGTACAGAACTTCTCTCGACTTGAAGTAGTTACCTGTGCTGAAGAGTGTTGCCATCTGACGGTTGGACGCGAAGCTTTCAGGTCAACAGAGCAGACGAGGTACTATAGTCACCATCATCTTGGTGAGTATTATAATACAGTTCCTGTAGTTTTTGCTCTTCATTTGGTATGTCACGTATGCCATAGTATTACAGAACGACACATAAGAACGTTGTGCGTATATTAATCACCGTGGCACGTAAAACATGCAAAAAACCGTGTTATTTTTAGGTTGAAACATGGAAGTTCTTTGTTACCACGAAGTGGTAGTTGACTTCCCCCAGCTGATCGAATGCTGTTTAGATATACAATACACTTACATAATGATTTCTGTCTGCCAACCTTTGGCGTTGTGATTATGTGGAGCATGAATATCATTAGAAAAGAGTTCTGACACTGATATATTTAGCGAACATTTTCTATTTTATTGGCCCATACTCACCAAACCTACTTACACCTACCTACACCTCATTCTTGCTCACAAAACCCTCTTACACCCACCTACACTATATTCATGTTCGCCAAACCTTTTTACACCTACCTACACCCCATTTATGCTCACCAAACCCGCCTACACCCACATGCACCTCATTCATGCTAGCTCAATCGACCTACTGTACACCCCATTCATGTCCACCTAGACCTAAACCCACCTACTGTATACCAATTTACAGCCCAACCATAGTCAACCCACCTACACTCAGTTAATCCACCTACACTCATCTACACCACCCATGTATATTATTTCGGAACTTCATAATCCCTCAGTAATTACTTACATAAACTAATTCACCTCCCAGCCTAACCCAGCCAGTTTTACTCTACCCACCTACCCTGTTACCTTTCTCTGTTTATGCCACCTTTTTCCACCTACACTCACCCATCGCCATGCCCCAGTACCCACGTAATGCGTACACTTCCATTTAGCATTCTGATACCCTTACTATGCTTTTTATCTTGCCCCACCTACACCCAGCTAACTTGTTTCCACCCATCTACACCCAGCTAACATGCTTCTACCCTTCTACACCCAGCTAACATGCTTCCACCCACCTACACCCACGTGCATCGACAATAGCTCATAAATACTCCTGTAACTCATCTGTTCCCTCTTGATTTACGCACACCCATCTAACCCACGTATACATGGTTAACGAAAGTACACCCACCAAACCCACGTACACCCACCTGTCCCAAAATACATCCACATATCCCACATTCACCCACCTAACCCACGTACACACACCTAACCCACATACATCGACATTACGTCCCACCACTGCACCTCTATCCCCCCTACACCCACCTAACCCCCATTCACCCACGTAGACCTACCTGCATGGACAGCAACCCATCTTGTTTTGTCCTGAGGTCACGTGCCATCTTAGTCGTGCTGCCGTACACCGCTGAGCAGTCGACGTAGCTGGTCACTTGATTCAGCTGCTCTCTAGGCCCTGCCAAGATGGGTAGGTGGATGAATGGAAAGATGGAGTGATGGATTAGTAGTGACAAAGACATAAATAGATGGGTTGATATATGATTATATAAACGGCAGAGTTATCGATATTGCCGACCGCTTGAATCCGCAGCTCTCAGTTCAGAGAAGTAGATTGTTAGATACAAAGATACTTCATACATATAAACAAATTGACAAATAAATAGATAGATAGACTGATATAGATGGATAAATAGATAGATAGATAGATATAGATAGACATACAGTCAGACGACTGACTTGTCGTTAGAGTAGGTCACTCGGTCCATTGATTTTCTTTGGCTTGGAGAGATAGATGGGCAAATACTGTAGATAACATACACCTTTCATGTCCTTTCACCTAAATCATACACACATGTCCAAGTAGATCCCACCAATCCCTCACGTAAACCTGCCCCCTCCACACGTTCCATGCACCCACCCCACGTACACCTTCCTTACGCCTGTCCACCCAAATCAAATCAGTCCTCCCATGTACACCAACACCCCTTGCACAGAAGACCCACATAGCGTGCGCCTCTCTAACATGCATCCACTTACATCCAACACGTGTACATCTGTCCAACACGTGCCAACCCCCCAGTCTACAGAACATCAACCTAACGTAAACTACATCTCTGACACTTGGTCACGTAACTCCCCACTTACACTAAGCATTCAAATCCCCCACAAAGACCACTATCAAAGCACACAGATTCCCTACGTACGCTAAACTCTACTGTCACAAATCCTTTCTTTACCCCAAGCTCTGCGTACACAAATTTCCCATGTACACCAAATTCCTGCGTACACAAATCCACCACTAACATCAATTCCTGTGTACACAAATCTCCCACGTACTCCATTCTCCCACGTACAGAACTCTCACCTTTCATACCTCCCCCACACCTGCCCACATAAGTAAAACCAGTCCACTAAGTACGCCATCCCCATGTACAGAATATACGTCAACCCTATACCTTTATGTCAGTTAACCTTACACACACACACACACACACACACACACACACAAACCACGTACAGTTCACCCCTTCCTGTAACGTACTGTACACACACACCATCTCCCTTACACACAGAGCACCCACCTAACGTGCACCTCCCCGCCGGCAAGGAGCGGACGAACTCCATGCACTCGATGCCATACGCTGAGTAGAGGGGGTCGTCTTTGGGTATTTCTATGGGGGAGCACTCAGGGTGGAGCAGCGAGGGGTCCTCCTGCACCTCCTTCACGCAGCACGGAAATGGTTCCCCCTCCTTGCCTGTGGGAGGGGTCAGTTGGGACTTTCAGGGATTGAGATCGTGCACTGAATCGATTAGTTTGATGTTAAGGGTATTTGATGTGTTTCCGGATGGGTTTGATGGGATTTGTTTTGATCTTGAAGGTGCTTCAGTGTTTGGGGTGAGACCATTTTAGGTGCTAGAGGCATTAGATGACTTGCAAGAATCTGTGGAGGGAGTGTTTAAAGGATTGGGAAGGATACAGTTGGGATTTCTAAGGCTTGGGAGAAGATTAGCTGGAATTCTGAAGTAGTGTGAGGGGTATTTGAGAGATTGGGAGGAACTTTTAGGTGACTGGGAGAGAGGTGCGCGATTATAATGCCGAATGGTAGGTGGAGGGGGTCGTCTCGTGATAGGTGTATGGGGGTGTATTCAGTGGTGCTGGGTTGGACTTTCTTGTTTTTTTTTTTTTTTTTTTTCACTCAGGACGGGACTGGGCGCTCTTTTTTGCCCGTGAGAGGAATTAGTTAAGAGTCTGGGTGATTGGGAGAGGATCTGAGAGGCTTGGGAATTTGAGCTGGATTTGCGGGTTTGTGTGATGTTTAGGGGAATGTGGTGCTGTTAGTTGCAATTGGGAAGGAGTAGGTTTGGATTAAATGGAAAGGGATTCCTTGGAATTCTGAGAGACTGGAAGGAGATTACTCAGAGGATATTAGAGGATTAACTGGGATTTTGAGGGAATGAAAGGGGATTTTTTGTAAGCAGAGGGTGCGGTTTATGAGAATGTGTATGGGAACTGTGGACACACAGGGTGGAACACGGACTGTTTCTAGCATGCTTACTTCACACAGCATGGAAGCGGACGACCATTCTTGCCTGGGGAACTGGGACAAGATTAGACTGAATTTAATAGGATTAGATAGGATTCTGGATGTGCTTGATAGCTTGGAAAAGGGATCTGGAGGTTGGGGTGATAATATTGGAATTCTGAGTGTTTAATGTACATATTGGAGGGATTTGAAGGTTTATGAAGATATCTCAGGGATTGGGAAAGGACTTGACAGGTTGGGTGAGGAGGGTCTGAGGAATTATGAGAAAGTTAGCTGGGATTATGAAAGATTAGGATGGGGAGTAGTTTGTGTATTGAGGACCGTGAAGGATGTTTCAGAGACTGAGAGTGGGAGTTTGATGATATGTGAGGGGGATTAGCTGTGGGTGAGTGTTGTGTAAAGGTATGTGTGTGGGACTTGGAGACACATTTGGGGAGTGTTCAGGGACAGATTTTCTTGTATTTCTTTCACATAAGATGAGATTGGGTACCCATTTATTACTGTGGGAGTGAGAGAAAATTGTTTAGGACTGGGGGTAGTAGCTGCCTTGGTCAAGTGAATTAAAACACATGTTATAGATCGAGGGGTTGAGCGTTTGGTCCCATGGCAGAACAGTAGGTCGACGATTAGAAGGACATTCAATCATTAGGTGCTACACTCTCCAGCAGAAGTCCTTTAAATACATGCAACGACACAGCTTCCCAGAGATCGCGCTTCATGGTGTAAATCTATGTCAGCTGGAAGTGAGAGGGGATCTGAGGGAATGGGAGGGGATTAACTAGGAATATGATGGACTGTGCGAGTATTTAATGAATTAGGAGATTTGTTGGGACTGGGAGGGCATTTAAGGGACTGGAAGAGGATTGGTTGAGAATGGATGTCATTAAGGATTCGATGGAAATTGATAAGAATTAACAGAGTATTTTAGGGATTATATGAGACTACATAGGATGGGAGGCTATTTGAGATATTAGAAGATCTATGAAAGATTAAGGAAGGACTATAAATATGAAGGAATGTGAGAGATTGGAATTATTTTCGAGGTGGGAAGGAATTATTAGAGATCGTCAGGATCTTTGAGGGATGGTGAGAGGATTACTTTGGACTGGAAGTGAATTGATACATTGTTCCATAACTACTGAGAATTGAACCCATGTTGATATTGCATTTAGTGCTCAAAATTAGCCCACACATTTCCCTGGACACCTTGCATATACGTCAACAAATCCTGCGTGTGTTGCAATAGGCGAGGTGGTGAGATCGTGGTCAGGGTAGAGACAAGACAAAAATCAGATGGTACAAATCTATGGACCTCATTGTTTTACCCTTCTAAGCTTAAGTCGTGCACGAGGATGCTAGTATGAAGGTTTGTCTTCCCTCATACAGTTGTCAGACACTTCATGATCAAATCAGAGAGGAATAAAGTGTAATAACGCAACGAACAAAACGATCTGTGATGATAATTAACTGTTACAGAGAAAATCCCATTACACCGATGACTTACTTCATTCTTGTTATCTCCAGACGCTTTTATGTACATCCGGAGTGACTTCTTGAATTAGGGAAGCTAAATAGAGGTTTCCCCCTCCCCTTCACCACAAGAGGTCTCCCTTAAGATTGTTTAATGAAATCTTACCGAGGCAGCAAAAATAAAAGCAGAAATAGCATCCTCGGACTGAATAGGTTAGTTGTCCCATCCTACAAACTGATCAGCCTTACGAACACGCACCTGCGGCGACGGGCGTGGCGGTGAGGTCGTGGTCGAGGAACTGTCCGAACGTCATGTGCAGCAGAGTGAAGCAGGAGGAGGGCGTGTTGGCTTTTATGTTGACGGTGGTGCTGACGAGGCGGGGGGAGGGCAGGGGCTTGTCGTCCGAGGCCAGGCGCAAGGTCTTGACATCTGGCGGGGACGGTGGACAGGGATTAGGAAGGCGGGGAGGATGGTTTTACAAGGGTTAGGAAGGGGGGATGGATGTTCTGTAGGGGTTAGGAAGGCGGACAGAACGATTTGCTAGGATTAGAGAGGTGGGTAGGATGATTTGCGAGGATTAGAAAGGAGAGGTGGATGATTTGCAGCGAATAGGAAAGATGAGTAGGATGATTTATAGAGATTAGGAAGGTAGTAAGGATTGTTTGGAGGATTTTCATGTCTTGGGAGGACTTGGGAATGGGTTAGGAAGGCGGAGATGATGGCTTGGAGGAGTTAAGAGAGCAGGGAGGATGGTTTAGAGGAAATTGATAGCTAGTGGGGAGTTGATGAGGATTTAGGATGGCAGGGAAGATAGTTAAAAGCGGTAAGGGCAGTGGAGAGGATGGTTTGCAGGGGTTAGGAAAGCGAGGAGGAGAATTTGGAGGAGTTGAGAAAAGTGAGACTGATGGAGAAGAAGTAAAGTAGGCGAAAGGGTGGTGGGAAGGAGATAGAGCGAGTAAAGGAATGTTAGGAAAGGATAAGAGTAGTTAGGTAGGTGGTAGGCTAGTTAGGAGAAGGTAGGATAGGAGAGAGAGATTGGTGTGGAGGAGTTACAGTGGGAGGAGGGATATCAGGAAGAGAGAAGGGAGATATCAGGGAGTACAGCTGGAGGGGAGGGGTAAGGAAGGGAGGAGGATGGTGGGATATAGTTAGGAAAGGGGAAGAATTAAGAGTAAAAAAAACATTAGTAGAGTTGGAAAGGATGATGGATTGGGGGGGGTTGGTTAGGAAGAATTTGGTCAGGAAGAGGTGCAGTTAGGAAGGCCAGTAAGCTGACTGGGAGGAGTCAGAGTGGAAGGAAGGCTGCCAGAAGGGGAAAGTTTGATGGGGAGGAGTTAGAGGAATATGTAAGCTGATGGAGGCGGAAGACAGTAAAGGAGTAAAATCAGAGTTGAAGGAAAACTTGTGAGGAGAAGTTAATGAAGGAGGAAGAAGGGGAGGAATTAGGAATAGAGAAGGCTGGTGGGGAGAGGTTAGGAAGGGAGAGAGGAAGGCTAAGAAGAATTAGGAAATGAGAATCCTTGTGGGGAGAAATTAAGAGTGGGAAGGTTATCTGGAACGGAAGAAGGCTGTTATGGGAGGATTAGGAAGGGAGGAAAAGCAAAAGTGAGAGAGAGATTGGCTGGGAAGAGTAAGAATGAGGGGAGGGCCGGCATAGTGACGGATAGGCTGGACCGACAGACTTAGAAAAGGTGAGAATTGGTGTGAAGGAGTTGGGAAGGAAGGGAGGATGGCGGGGAGGAATTAGGAAGGAAAGGAGGATGGTGGGGAGGAGTTAGAATGAAAGGGAGGATGGCGGAGAATTAGAGAGGAAGGGAGGATGGCGGGGAGTTAGGAAGGAAAGGAGGATGGCTGGGAGGAGTTAGGAAGGGAAGAAGTACGGTGGACATGGGATTGAGAGAGGGAGGTAGGTGAGAAGTAAGGAAGGCAGGGAGGACGGTGGGAAGAAACTGTCAGAAAAGTGAAGTTTCAGATCGTTAATAATCTTCATTTACCAGCCACGTTTGAAACTGCCGTTCATGTTTGACAAGTCATACAGCATTAATCTGCTGAGATAAAGGAGTACATTTGCCACCAAGTGAAAGATCTTTTAATGTAGTACGTCGGGAAATAAAAGTATCTATGTGTATTAGTAGTTGCAGTGTTGCATAACATACATAAACATGAAAATCTTAGTGCACTTTAAGGTGTCGGAAGGAGAAGTGGGGCACCGGCACTGCAAATAAAATCTGACCAATGCATTTCCACAAAATCCTAAAATATGCCTTTTAAAATGTGAAACAGATCATATCCTCTGATATATTGGA
This sequence comes from Coenobita brevimanus, assembly GCF_032717465.1. Taxonomy (NCBI): domain Eukaryota; kingdom Metazoa; phylum Arthropoda; class Malacostraca; order Decapoda; family Coenobitidae; genus Coenobita; species Coenobita brevimanus. Next base: position 24,021,213 of record NC_137010.1, on the reverse strand, counting down.
GCTTTTTGTACTTAAGGTGTATTCAGCCTTCACAGTTGAAATGACTGTGAATTCTCACAAGGCATCAGCTAAACTAACCAAACATACAAACAAAACAAAAGAAAAGAAAAGAAATATTGATGTCTTGGAGTATCCTCCAACATATGTTGAAAATGGGACTGAAACTTTTTTCACTGCCACCAGCTCCAGCTTTCAAATAAAGGGGTCCCAGCGGTTACATAAAGCTTAGGCTGTTAGTTTTTTTTTTTTTTTTTTTTTTGGGGGGGGTTCAGGTATCGAGCCCATATCATACCATTATTGTGTATGAGAGTCGTGTTCGACCCTCCAGCGCGAATTAGCCAGTGCATACGAGAACGCCATAGGGTAAGGTTGGAAATCAGTGTTTTTTCCCCTTGGCTTTTTATGTGATTCGTGCTATTTCTAGCTGCAGTTCTGTTGAAAATGACCGGTTTTGCCCAGTTTTCCCCCCACTCCAAATCCCCGATTCCCACGGATCCTCTATTATGACTAGGACTGGGAGGGCGGATATCTCAAAAGCTGGTAATTTCCCACGGAAATACGGGTTAAAATCGCACGAAGCACATCAGAGTCCAAGAGGAAAATCATGGATTAATCACCATATGGTGTATGAGCGTAAACGAGCAAATTACTGTGCTGTTCACTTAATAAGAAGCAGTCGAACAAAATTCATCCTAAGTGTATACATATATATATATATATATATATATATATATATATATATATATATATATATATATATATATATATATTTATATACAGGATTGTGGCGTCTGGCAATAGATAGATAGATAGATAGATAGATAAAGTTACTCCTTATAACCTACAAGAAAATGTAAATCAAGGAAAACTAATACAGTATGTGGGTAACTGTTTTAAGTCTCAATCATCCCCCCACCCCCCCCAACACCCCTTCCTTTTCTGTAATTACCCCAGCGTGGCTTTTAGCAACAACTTCCTCAGAGTCTGGAGTTTGTACTGAACAGTAATAAAGAATATTAGAAATGAAAAAAATAAAAATCCCACCATCACCATAATCCGGAGGTGCCACTCGTGCGAAGGCGGTGAAGGAGGCTCCCCAGGTAGGGTTGTCGAGATTGTTGCAGGTTCCATCCAACGTCCTGAACTTCTCCTTGGCAGGGGAAACGTTACAGTCGGGCGGTACTCTGTCTTTGGACATTTTTTTGCAAATTTCTTGGGGTCCCAGGAGAGCGAGGTCAGACACTTGCTGTACCTTGAACAAGTTGCTGGAGGAATCAAGGTCAGTGGGTGAGGTGAGGTTATGTTGGGTTAGGTTAGGTTAGGTTGCGCTTGAATGAGTTGGATAGTGTATGTTAATTAAAGGCGGGTTAAGTCAGGTCATCCTAAGGTATCGCTGCCATGAGCGCATTTAGGTATGGTTCAGGCGTTCCAGATTATTTTAACTGGCTCAGGGGTTTTCGTTTTCTAGCAGTACACGTAGTTTCACTTTTTTTGTTACTAGAATTCCTTTCACTTGAATAATATCGCTGTGTGGCAGCTTGAGTAAAATATATCCACAGAAGACTAAGGGAAGTTAGGTCAGTCACGCTAGATTGTGTTGAGAGGTTTTGTGTTCATAGTGACGTAAATAGTTCAGGTGGAATCATTATGCTGTTGAATCTTTACAGTAACTATGCCTGTTTCACTGTGACTTGGCCTACAATTGCCCTGTCTCCATCTAGAATATCAAGTTGTCATACCAGTACGAGATTAATACTAAAATATTATGTTAGTCACGAAAAAGTGCTGTGGAAGAGATATAAAGACAGATTATTGTCATATCCTATCACTGAGCTACGTAAAACAATCTGCAAAGCAACAATAATCTGGGCCAAGTTGAGATAAAACGAGTATAGCATTTATGGTGAAAATACAACAGTGTCGGGCCAACCAGATATGAAAAGAAGGGAAACACTGGTTAGCATGTCGAGAGAGAGGCCTGGGTAGAGAGAGATAGGGAGGAGCAGGAATAGGATGGACGAAACAGAAGCAACGGGGTAAAGAGCTCCAATTACATCAAACAGCCGGCAGAACAGTCACTTGTTCTGGATAGTTTTCGTGGCCGTCCCTGATAAAAAGCCATGAACTGCACGACCCATCACCAGCGTCCAAACACCCTCCTAGAACCCTCCAAACCGCTATCAAAACCTCTCCAATGCCACTGAAACTCACCACAAAAATATTCAGATAGCTTCCAAGTATCATTCAAATAGGTATCCAAACCACTCCAAGCAGCTTTCAAACACCTCTTAGAGTAAAACAAACAGAGCTACAATCATTCTCCATACAGCTTCCCAAATACTCGCTGCACGCCGTGTGTTGTAGTTTCTGTAAAGTACCCGCTCCACAGCCCCAAAAGGCCTCGCTGCAAAAACCTCCAAAACACTCACTTTCCGTCAGTGAAAAACAGCCACTCTCCGTCTCCTCCAAAGAGCCTACAGATGACATCATTACAGCCCAAAACACTCTCCAAGATATGATAAAAAAAAAAAAATACTCCAGTCACTTCAAACACCTCTCTCAATACTCACTCGTTCTGGGCAGAGAGCCACTGCCACAGCTGCTCGGTTCTTCCTCCCTCTCCACAGCCAGCATTAAAACAGCTACTAAAATACCCCCCGAACACACTCAAAACACCTTCCAAACCATTCTATAACAACTCGACAAACACCTCGAAACCACCCCCCAAACATATTCCTAAACTGACATTTTCTAAACAGTCTGGCTTCAACCATCCAGACACCATCCAAGCAGCATCCAGACACCCTCTATACAGCCTCCCAGATACCCACTTGTTCTTTACAGATGTGGTAGCCTCTTCTGCAATGTAACCGCTGTCTTTGCCATAGGAGTATTCAGGCATCTCTCCATGCATCTTTTTGAACAGAAACTGCTTGTAGGCGACATCAGTCTTCTCCAGGGTCAAGTGCTGTTCGTGTAGGGCGTCGTTCGTGCTTATGATTGTAGTTTTGTACACGTTGTCACCCTCCACGAACCCTTCGCTGTGTGGATAGGTGGACAGATAGAGGGGCGGATAGAGAGGGGATCTGATGATAGGTGGACTGGGGGAGTGGTTGAAAAGAGTGGATGGCTGAATAAATAAATGAATTGAGAGTTGATGAAGGAAAGATGGTTTGGTGATGAATGAAATGAAGGTTGGTGAAAAAGTGGATGGATGACTGGAATGTGTGTGGGTGATTGTGGATGGATGGATGGATGGATGGTTAAACAGGCAGGATGATGTGAGTGGAATATGGCCAGTTTATAGAAGGGATCACTGGCGTCGAGGGCCAACTGGCGTTCCTGTCAGGCACGGGTTCCAAACCTTTTTCTGCCGATTCCCCATTTTCCATATCTTCCCTGAACCAATACCTCACATGGCTAGTATTTCCATAGCTGATGGCTAACCATCTGAGATTTACTCTAACAAGAGCTTAACTCCAGGATTCCAGTGTAGGAATGAAAATGTTGGGCCATATAGTAGTAACGAATGAGACTCTAGCGTCCAATATTGATATAATTATAATAATATCCCTGGGAGGTGGAACCCCTCAGTTCTTTGCACTGGCTATAAAGATGTTGCAACCCAACCGCCCAGCTCTTGTATCTCAAGCAGTGTTGCCTCTTGCCTCTTCCGAAATAGGATGATATACATTTAACTTGGAGCCCTCGTCTGATGGATGTCCCTAAAGAAACAAAAAAAAAAAAATGTGCTCCAGGTTTCCTCACCCTGTTTATTTATGGGAAAGTAAGTTAGAGTACTGTACAGGGAAAATGTCGATAATACTAGGATGTTTCCCTCTCTTTATTCCCCCTTTAAAAATGAAAAAATAACCCTACTCTTAGTAGTTTATCCTAGACTGGGAACCGTACATCTAGGGCCTTGCTGGTGCCTCTCATATACCCCATGCCATGTGGGTGGGTGGGCAGATAGATGGATGAGTACCTGTAGGCAGAGGACTGGGTGGATAGATTGGATAGCGGATGGACTGGGAATTGGTGAGAGAGTTTCAGCTTCTGATTCTGGTTGCGTAGCATCAGAGGTCTTTACTGGTGAGGAAGAATGCGTGGACGAATGGACTGTGAGCTTGTGAGGGTAGATGGATTGATGGTTCAATGTGTAAATAATCAAGTGTGCGGATAATTAGGTGTGTGGATAACCAGGTGTGCGGATAATCAGGTGTGTGAGTAACCAGGTGTGTGGATAGTCAAGTACAGTATGTCGATAATCAGGTGTGTGGATAAGTAGTTGTGTGGACAATCAGGTGTGTGGATAATCAAGTGTGTGGATAATTAGTTGTATGGATAATCAAGTGTGTGGAGAAATAAGTGAGTGGAAAATCAGGTATGTGAATAATCAGGTGTGTGGATAATCAAGTGTGTGGATTATCAAGTGTGTGGATTATCAAGTGTGTGGATAATCAGGTGTGTGGATAATCAGGTGTGTGCATAATCAAGTGTGTAGATAATCAAGTGTGTGGATAATGAGGTGTGTGCATAATCAAGTGTGTAGATAATCAGGTGTGTGGATAATCAGGTGTGTGGATAATCAGGTGTGTGGATAATCAAGTGTGTGGATAATCAGGTGTGTGGATAATCAGGCGTGTGGATAATCAGGTGTGTAGATAATTAAGTTTCTTTATGCTAAGGTACGCTTGGATCAAAAACGTTCTTTACACTAACGCCATTGAATATCTACAACCTTATACATCAATATTGTCAAGTGAATATCTCATTGGCACCTGTATATGTCCGTATCTCACTCAGGCATACCAACCATACGAACGAGGATTATATCAAATACATTTCGTTCACACACGTATGTAGAAGCCATCAGTGTAACAATCGTTTTTGATCCGAGTGTACACAGATATATGGTCGGCCAGCAAACAGACAGGCAAACAGACAGACTGGAAAGCAGCTAGATAGACAAACAGACGCACAGACACGAACAGTCTGATTGACTGACTGATCGATTGACAGAAAGACAGACAGATTTACAAACAGAATGATCGATAGGTAATCTGAGAAAAAGTAGATGGACGGATAAATGGTAAGTGGACGGACAGTGGATGGACAGACAGAGAACGACGGACAAACAGACAGAGAGAGACCTACGACAAACAGACAGAGACTGGCAGACAAGCAGACAGATAACCACTGGACTCACTCAATCGCTTCCTGAGGGATTTTTTTCCAGTCAGTTCTTGGGTTGTCAGACGCGTTCAGCAGATTCTGGCTGCCCAAATGACCTGAAGACATACAAATAAAAGGAGAAACTGTCCATGTCCCTTTGCTGAACATTATTAGTGTTTTCATTAACACAGAGAGTAGGCCAGCACACTCTCATCATACCTCTGCCATCAACTGTCCACACACACTACATGCATATTAGATGTCACACCTTTTTCCATCCCCCCTTAGCAGTGGCTCCTGCATTATTATCGGTAAAGTCTGTGGTATCTCGGATTGCCACACCAGCAGGGTAGAACTGGCGGCAAAGGGTCCTGCTTGTCGCAATCAACCAACTGTGCCGCAGTAGTTGTTGCAAACACAGTTCTTCCTCGTCAGCGGAGAAGCGCAGGTTCGGCCTTATATTTCACTAATTTCGGTGGTCTTAGTACCAATATGAATTCCATTCAGTTTTTCCTCTAATCAGTATCCCCTCTAGTCCTGTTCCTCACAGAAACCCAAATCTCTCTCTTGACTGACATATCCCAATTTTGTTTTCCTGGTTACCAACTCCTCACAAACTTCCGTAACAAGGGTGGCATCTGTTGTTATATTAAATCTGAATCTGCAACTGATACTGTTTTCAACTTCACTGTAGATAATTTTGATTATTCACTATACAAATTAAATATCTAAATATTACCAAATATATCTGTATGGTTTATCTCTCTCCCGACGCTTCTTCAGAACCCAGCATCTGACTCCGTAGCCACACACTTGACTAACCTTAACTTCATCCTTACCACTGAAATTACCATTTTGGGTGAGCTTAACGTCCATAACGTAGAATGGTTATTGCTTTCTGCCAGGATTGACGGTACTGGTCTAGCATGGGAGCCGTTTGCAGAACCGTTAAGTCTCACACAATTGGTAAAACAACCAGCCAGACCACAGATAATCCTGACCGTTCGTGACAAATAATCCAGATCAATACAGGATAGAAGTACTGTTACCACTTGTATCCTCCGACAACAGTCTCATCAAAGCCTTATTTGTCAGTTCCCCAGACCTCCCCGTTCTGAACCTGTCAATGACCAGATGGCACTTTGATTGGACAGACTGGGATGGATTTAGATATTATCTTGCTGATATTCCATGGCAGTCTTTCTTCTTCAGTAACTTCAGTTCTACCCAATGCCACATTAATTACTTAATACAAGGTGGTATGAAATTCTTCATACCGTCAACAGTTCACTAAAAGATCGGACTCCCCAAGATTGTTTGACAGCAATTGTGCCAGAGCATTGACCCGAAAGTCCTTAGCATATAACTTTTACTTAAAATCAAAACGTATGAATCGTTCAATGTAAAATTGCTAGAAACCATGCAAAAACAGTAATAAATCTCTCCACATCAAATTTTCTTCACAACCAAGCATCCAAACTATTTAATAATCCTAATGACAACAGAATATTCTGGTCGTCTCTCTGTTCTTTAATTAATAACTTTAACAATTCGTCACCCATTCCCCCACTAAAATCTTCAGATGGTAACACTTTAAATGACCCCCGTGGGAAAGCGAACATCCTTGCCAGTACATTTGCCAGAAATTCTACCTAAGAGGAAGTCAGCCAGAACGTCCATGTACTAGAACTTGACTCTCACAAAATTGTTTCACTTAAGATACAGACTAGATACGTGAAATTCATCCTAGACAATTTACCAACCAACAAAACTCCAGGTCCATATGGAATTCCTCCAGTTGTTTCGAAAAAGTGTTCCTCAGAACTTGCTCCTGCTCTAGCTTATTAAGACTATGCACACGTACTTCTTCATATCCCTAATTCTAATTCCAAAGAAAGGAAATTCCTCTGACCCCACTGATTACAGACCAATAGCCATCACATCTTTTCTTCATAAAGTTTTTGAAATTGTTATTAATAAGCACATAGTTAAACATCTTGAATCCAGCAGCTTAATTAGTGATAGACAGTATGGTTTTTCGCCGCGAAAGATCCATTGTTAATACTCTCAATCTCCTGACTCATATCATCCATCAGTCAGTTGACCAACATAGAGAAACCCAAGCAGTAGCCCTTGATATTCCTAAAGCTTTCGACAGAGTGTGGCCCGGTTCCCTGCTATCCAAACTCCCTTGCTATGGCATAATTATCATCTTTTGTTCCTCTGATTTCCTAGCAACAGAAAGATGAGAGTACAAGTTGATGATGTATATTCCAATTTCCATACGATTAATGCCAGCGTGCCACAAGGATCAGTTCTGGCTCCAACCTTATTCCTAGTTCATATTAATGGTCGCTTATCTGTCACCCATAATCCTATCCATTAATATGCAGGTGATTCAACCTTTCACAGTTCATTCACACTAAATACCTGTTCACAAAGTTTAATATCTCTAACTCACAACTCAGTACTTATTTAAGATCACTGAATGGGGACAAAATAACATTGTCCCATGCAGTGCTAGGAAAACCGAATATATACATTTACTAAGAGAGAGATATTGCCTGACTCCTATAATACCTTCAGTGCTACTAATATTTCTGTTTCTAAAAGTTCTGAAATTCTCTGCGTTTTACTTAACAGTGTCCTCAGCTGGACCTTTCATGTTAGATCACTTGCTAAAACCACTTCATAGAAACTTGGATTATTGTACAGAGTCCGTAACTTCTTGACTGATTAGCAGTTAGCTATAATTTACAAGGGTCATGTGCATTCTCAGCTAGAATATTGTTCACCCTTGTGGAATGGATGTGGAGAGGTTGCTCGTACCATCCAACCAAGCATCCATACGTCCGTCTAAATTACCATGTACCCATCATTTCATCCATCCATCCACTAAAGCAAACATTCATCCAGCATTCCAAAACATTCTCATGTCATCCACCCAACCAGTCATCCCACCAACTACCCAGCCATCCAAGTAATTATCCTTCCAGCCATTTAACCATCCATCCAACCATCCAAAGAAAAATCCAACCATTCAGCCATCCCAACAATCATCCGACCATCCAAACCCCTTTCTAGCCATCCTTCCAAACAACCATCCATCCAGCCTTCCAGTCATCCACCCCTTCTACCATAGATTCACCCATCCTAACAGCCGTCCAACCCTCCAAAGAATCAGCCATCCATCTCTACAGCCTCCTTGCATTCCAAACCACTCTCAAACCATCCAGCCTTTCTATCATAGTTTCATTCATCCAGACAACAATTCAACCACTCAGATAATCATCCAACCATACAGATAACTACCCAACCATCCTTGCAACAATCCAGTCATCTAAACAACCGTCTGACCATCTGTATAAAAATTTTACCTTCTAAACAACCGTATAGTACAGCCATCCAGACAGACATCCATAGCAACCACCCAACCATCCAAACAACGTCCAAAGCAACCATCCAACCATCTAAACAACTATCTAACTACCCAACAATCATCCAAACAACCATCTTGTTATCCAAATAACCATGTAGCTACTCAAGCAACCACCCAAACAACCATCTAGTTACCCAGACAACCACATAGCTATCCAAATCAACCATCCATCCATCCATCCAAAAACCATGCAGCCAACCATACAACCTCACAACCTTCCAAGCTACTGTCAAACCATCCAGCCAGCCATCCATCATACCTGTCCGCAGCAAACTGGTCTTGAAGAGTGCCTCGTGAATAGGTTCCAGAGTAAGGTGAAATACGTGAGTGTGGGGTCTGACGAGGAAGAGGGGGAGGGGGGCCTGGCACTTGTTCCCGTCCCTCAGCACCTCCGGCTGGGGCTGGGGAAGGGATGGGGGCAGAGAGGAGAGGAGGAGGAGGAGAGGAGGAAGCAGCTGGGGGAACAAGATGGCTGCCCTGCGGCGTCTGGACATGGCGACCTGTGGAGGGGAAATATGGGTGTTTGTGAGTTAGGTACAGTACACGTTCGCGGATTTGCTTTTATTATTTGTATACGGCAACATATTTCCCATGGTACCTTTTACCGTGTGCGGGGACCCGAGGTTAGCTACCATAGTCCAAATTCCTAGTCTCGTGAGGTCGAGGACTTTATTTTATTCATGTCACACACCGACAATTTAACTGAGATTATAACAGTCCCTTGATAGTGAGGAGACTAATGAAGATTGTTTCTAACCGCTTCACCATGGCGATCTTTTCTAAGCAAAATCATGTGACAATAAAAAATAAATAAATGAGCTAAAAATGACGTAAGCTTATTGAAGGAGCTAAGGGTAGGTGACTGCCTACATCCATGGCGACATTGATTGATCTTAAATCCTCCAGTCGCCGCTTGGGAATTCGAACCGATGCATACGCCACCTGTCCTTCACCTCGATTGGCGCACTGAACCACTAAACCAACAGACATCGTTTTATTATCATCATCGTCATCCTGACCCACTCTCTCCCCAAAACACACACACACACACACACACACACACATTTTATATATATATATATATATATATATATATATATATATATACGCAGAATGGCAGTTTGCAATATACCATCAGGCCGATTAAACACCTCAAAGAGCGAGGCTTCGCAGCCACCTAGCCGCTGCGGGTCTAAAAGGCGTAAGAGCATCACCTTACGTAACGTTTCTTTCCGGATTCCGACACCCCGACCCATTGCACTGGGGACGCCAGTGAATATAAGTTAAAGCTGCCACGATTGCGGTGCATTAACTTAAATTCACTCCCTTTCATCGCAAGATTCATAGACGTTTGAGTATGACGTACAGGTCTGAGGTGAATATCAACTTCTCTTTGTGGACTAATGTAATCATCTGTGAATCTAACACAGAGAAAGAAGCAAGAGAGGCAAACGAACTTTTGTATTTGAGTTTACACTGTCTTGCATATAAATCTGTTACAACGAGCACTGTCAATCCACTCTCTCCGTAAAGTGTGAATCCTGTATTGACCTGCTTGTTTTCCGAGAGAGCTGTTGGAGCATGTCTAGAACCACAGATGCTGGGTATGAATTGAGAGGGGAGGGAGCGTAACAAATTATGGAGTTCCAAGAATGTAATTGAATAGATGCATAGGAAAAGGTAGGATTCAGCTTCACAGCATTATTAAACATAGCCAACTATATCTTTAATTATGTAAAATAAAAACTATCGAGTACACCATTTTATCACATATTATTTACTAGAAGTTTATGAGAGAACTGCTTAATGCAAAGAGTTTTTCCCGCAAGTTTTCCCGGTGAGTTTTTACCCCCCTTTTTTTGACGAGTTCTTCTCCCCACGATCTTTGCTCGAATTTTTTCCATGTGAGAATTTTTCTATCGCGAATACTTCTCCGTGGGCTTTTTTCTCCGAGTTAATTTCTCCCTTTTCTTCTGCAAGATATTTCCCGTTAAGTTTTTTCCTTTAGTTTTTCTCATCAGTATTTCCTTCAGGTTTCTTCCAGCGAGCTTTTCAGAGTTTTTTTACATGAATATTTTCCCACAAGCTTTTCCGCGAATTTTTCCTGCGAGTTTTCATCCCCGTTATCGTTTTACAGAGAGTTTTCACATGAGTCTCCGAGTTTTTTTCCCTGCACGTTTCTCAAGGGCAAGTTTATTCTTATTTTTTTTCCTGCATGTTTTTCCCAGCGAGCTTTTTTCACTTGATTTTTCCCGCGATTTTTCCCAATAATTTTTTCGTTTGTTTTCCACGCGAGGTTTTTCCAACGAGTTTTTCCCTCGGCGTTTTTCCTGCAAATTGTTGTCCCACACGTTTTACTCCTTCGAAATATTCCTCCCCGTCTGCTAGTTTTCCCCACCGTGTTTTCCGCTTGTTTTTCCTATGATTTCTTCCTGCATGTTTTCCCTGCGAGTTTGTCCGAGTTTTCCCTTGATTTTTTTTCCGCGAATGTTTTCACTGTTAATGTTTCCTCTGCTATTCTTTCTCTGATTGGCTTCCCCTGAATTTTTTTTCCGGTCAGAGTTTTCCTCGTTTTGTAACTTGCAATACTTTGGTGATAGAAACTCCGTGTACAAACAGCTAGTTAAGGAGTTTATTACGAGCTCTGACAAAAATAGTCTGCCCTTCTTGAGTGTCTGCTCAGAACTGACGCAGTAACGCCCTCTGCCCAGGCTTGGACTCTGGGAAAGCGTGCTAGGTCAGCAAGTTTAGCGGGGGCATGTATGCATGGGGGGGGGGGCATATATACATCGGGGGTAGACATATTGTAGGGGGGGTACACTACTCCCCCGGGTGGCTGAGATGGTGTCTCCTGACACCAGGAGTTATATGGTGTTTGATTCTATTACTAAGGCAGGGTCGGGGAGGTGTACAAGGGATAAGTATGATACAGGGGCAGTAGGGGAGACATGGCCATGTTTAGGGGAGGTAATTAGAAGGATATATACTATAAGATATACAAGGAGTAATTGATAGGTATGTGCCCAGTAAGGGTCGAAGGTATACATAGACATAATGGGGATTATACAATAATATCTTAATACATGATAAACAAGGAGTAGATATGAGGGTTTTTGTTTTTCTTCGTTCATTTTTTTTTTTTTTTTTGCTAGTTTCTGTAGGATACACTGTCACTCAATAATGCATTAAAGAAATGCCATCATGTTCTAGTAGGAAGAGTTCCGTTCACAGTTTGGTTAATTGTCAGATGGCATTGGTAGTCACTGAATGTGAGGGCACTAAGTACGGGGAGTTTCTACGTCGTGTGTAGGGCGTACTAAGCCTGTTGCGACTCTGATTTCTTGGAATCGGCTCACTTAATGCAGATTACATGTGAGGGCAGGGTGTGGCAGCGTCGGGGCCGGTGGTGGGGGTGAGGGCAGATGTTGGTACAAGGCAGGTGTAGAGCTGTTGAGTTGCAAATTCAGAGAATGGCGGTGGGCAGACAGTGATAAGTGGCACCGTGGGGGCAGGATTTATGATGAGTGCGGAACAGGTGCTGGGAACAGGTGAAACAGGTGCGTAGGTCGGCGATGGTGACCAGGCTTGGACTCTGGGAAAGCGTGCTAGGTCAGCAAGTTTAGTGGGGGCATGTATGCATTGGGGGGGGGGGATATGTACATCGGGGGTAGACATATTGTAGGGGGGGTACAGTTTCTTTTTTCTCCTTTTGCGAAGTTCTTTCTCTGCATTTTTTTTTTTTTCGCAAATTCTTCTCCACGTGTATTTTTCCTCTTGAGTGTATTTTCGCAATGGGTTGTCTTTTCTTTCTACAACTGGGTATTAAATTGAAGTATCAGGCCATGTAGAGTAATACCTATGGGCTGCGACCATTTATAGTGGGCCCTGCTATGCCTCTGGTCGTGTGGTCTACACACTTACCACTCACATCTGTGAGGGACAGACATAAGAACAAAGTAGCTAATGTCACCCGAGATGGACATAACAGATCTGGTAGTGTAACTAGCAATAACAATCATAACCATTATAAAAGTGATCTGGATAATGACATCTGGCTCCACAGTAGTCAGTGATGTGATGGGCACCTAATTAGTTCCACTGCAAAAGCAAGGGGTGAAGCTAAAATGTAGGATGGCTGATACAAATGCATGCTTACTATGTAACAATTTTCGTTACCCATTACTTTAAATTGCATATCTCGTTCTAGATATAATCATAAGTTTAGTTAAAGCACATAAAAAAATTTAGGCTGATGGAAGGGTGAACTTCCAACACGTAAAAATTTTTCCAACAAAGTGTAGGCGCGAGAAATGCATTGAAATTTTGCATAATTCCTTTCAAAGCAGTTTGTAAACAAAATAAAAGTGGTTTTATCATACAACTAGGACAGATAATGGAACACTTTGAATGTGGTAAGTGGTACCCAGTCTCATTGGGAAAAAGACCCGATGCGGCTAGTCTTGATCAGAATTAGTCTTCTATTGGTGTAATGTATAGGTCTACATTTCTCGTTACCGAATACCTCTCATTGTGATGCAAAAAGACGAAGGAAAAACATAACACTTCAAAATAATGCAGAGAATGAGACTGGCGGGGGAAGGGAGTTCGAAAGGATTTGGACGGCTGAACATAGTATTAACTAAAAGCCCCCTCAAAAGAGGAATCACACCAGCCGCAAGCCAATACATATCTAGCCCGGCTCGGAATGTGACCTTGTCCTTGACCTACTTTCACCATTTTCGAACTCGTAGTAGAATTTCATCCCTACTACACACTTGTAAAATTTTTCGATATCTTGTGCGGTTGCGAAGTTATCGTGCTAAAGACACACACACACACACACACACACACACACACACACACACACACACACACACACACACACACACACACACACACACACACACACACAAACTGAAGATAATACCAGCTTTGCTATCGCTGCTGGTAAAAAAGCAGTTGGCTCTAGTCATTTTATTCTCATATCGCCCTAAACTCTGAAGGTGTTTAACAAGGGTGCTTCCTTTGTCGTATATTACTGTAGCCCAAATAAACACCTGTAAACTTCCATTGTACAGTTCCGACCAAGGAACAGTAATGAGTATTTTCTTCTTCTTCTTCACGGACATGATACAATTTCTGATTGTTATTCCCTGTAATGGTAGCGTGATAAAAAATGATAAAAAATAATCACATCTCCACATATCACGTTCTGAAAATTACCACTAAAGTCAGAAATACAGAATGACCCATAAATAGCGCTCCACTAGACACTCACTTGGCCATATTTTACGTGTTGCGGGAACGGCTCAGTCTGCTGGTGTAGGTGTGGGTGTGGTAATGAGACAAGGAAATGACTAAATGGTTGAGATTAGACATTAATATTGTTACCTTAGCTATCTCCGCAATACACGAGAAATTGCCCGTCAGAGTGGATGATGAGCGCTATATGTAGACCACCCTGTATAGGACTGCATCGAAGGCGGGCACTGACAGCTCTACCTCCTTATAAATCCCCAATCCCCATCTTCCATACGCCTGACATCACATCACCCTGACACACCACCAACTTCCAATCTACCTCAAACAGATTCCATTACCATATAATCTTGTATTTTGCATTAAAACCTTACACGACCATAATAAACTTAATACTGGTGATACTGCTTTCAATAGATTTTTCACCTCCACATGTATGACAAAAAAAATAAATCCGCTCCACTTAGTTTTGATATTTTCAGAGTTATACATCGTACATTGTGATTCTTGAAGGTGTCTGGACAAAAACATATGTTACTCTTTATCATACTCGCTACTCATTCCTACGATAACGTTAAAATTATGACATGCCCTCTCCTTATTTCCAGAGCATATGTGTGTGTGTGTGTGTGTGTGTGTGTGTGTGTGTGTGTGTGTGTGTGTGTGTAAACAGGATGATGTCTTGTTTTAACCAGTTTTCGTAACATGCACGTATATAAACTGTGATGTTAAATTCGATATCATTATTATATAGATTATTTTTTTTTTACCCATTAATGGCCATAGTCCCTATGCGAGTGATTTTGCTGGACGGGTACTAAGCGTAGCGCCCTTCGCCTATCGGCTTATAGTCGCGAAGCTCATAGGTCCCTACCCCTTGGTTCCCTTCTATATTAAATTTTGAAAATGCCCATCTCCGTCCTTGGTATTGGACGCTGGGCGCCAGTGGGTTAATAATAAACCATCCCTGTTCTTTCCAGGTCAAGTGATATTCGTCGGATTACTCTAGTTAACAGATGGCATGATGTGCGTATGTGAGAATATAAACTCCTTTGAAGTGGAATCAAGATTATGGGAACATGAATGGTGTTTGACTGAGGCTGTGCCCCACTTAGTTAGGCAGAGTTTAGTTAGTTCTCCTTCTGTTAGGTTCTTCTTGCTCTCTGGACCTGCTTCACACCATTCTTAGGTGGGAAAAGACGTCTGAATGATGAGCTAAATCCTACCTTTCTTCATACCTCGTCACCCCCACTCATCCCAACCCTCACCTTACCCCAGTGGCCCTCGTCATACCCAAAGTCCTCTCTCTCCCTAACCAGTGGTGTTCAGAAAACGAGTCAATCAGTTAGAGGTTCACACATCACGGAGAGAATTGATTGATATCGCTGACTGTAGCAGGTGGAAATGTTGTAGAGTGTACAGTCTAAAGCAGAAATTCGCTTCACGTTTCTCTGTACATTAAGAGCCTGTGATGTGACAAAACCATAAGGCTAATAGCTGAAGGATGTGCACTAAATTATCTTATACTGTACAGGGTGTCCACAAAATCTTGCTCGATTTACGAAAATTTCTTGCGTGTAGAAGACTTAACATAGTGAGGTGCATTTTTCTTATGTGATTTTTTTTTTTTTACGGTTGACTAAAGGCACCTCTCTCTCTCTCTCTCTCTCTCTCTCTCTCTCTCTCTCTCTCTCTCTCTCTCTCTCTCTCTCTCTCAGTTGGACTTTTGTATTAGTGTTATATGAATACTTATGGAAGCTACTCAAGAGAAATCACAGAATGTGGTCTGGTACCCAGAATCAATACCTTTGACCGCTGTTCAAAGAACCTGCCAGCTTTAATATGGAAAAGGACCTCCACACGTAGACAGTATCAAAAGGCGGCAACAAATGGTCTTGAAGCGGACTCCCAGCTGTTACACAGGAAACACTATCCATAAGGCACTCCAACCCAGTCAACGAAGGTTCATGCTTCGTGTATCTCGTGAATTGAAAGTGCCGAAATTGACTGTTCATGAGGTCTTGCATAAGAGACTACACCTTCATACATACAAAAATATATTATTAGTTGCCACAGGAGCTAGTGACACCTTAGAATTATGACTGTTTGCTCCATCTCCAGGTCGATCGATGAGAACACCATCTACCCACAGAACATAGTCCTGTGACGAATCCAAATTTCAAACCTCAGGAAATATCACTAAAAATAAAATCAAGAGTAACTCTATCATTTGAAAAAAAAAGTGCATCTCAGCGTGTTAATCGTTTACACGCAATATAGATAATACAATAAACTCAGCAGGTCTTTGTGAACACCCTGTATATTCACTATTTACCGATTGCCTTATGCAACAAACTCATTTCATGTAAAAGACAGGCAGCCTCGTATCATTCACAGAATCTTGAAGAGAATTTCTACTGTCGACTGCATATTTCCGTACCACGGGGACATCACACTCCCATCGCCAGCACTAACACTGCATGACACGTTTGGCCATCCACCTTACTTTGCACAGTTGTACCACCATCGTGAAAGCTGGCTGCAGCGTTTAGCAGTTTTCCAGCCACACTGTACACACGTAAAATCATCCATTATCCTTTCCTAAGCAACCTTGTTTAGAGCTATTATTATTATCATTATTATTATTATTATTATTATTATTATTATTATTATTATTATTATTATTATTATTACTACTACTACTACTATTATTATTATTATATTCCTATTTTTAGCATAATCTTTATTATTATCATTAGAACGACCATCATCACTATTATCATTATATTACTATTGTTATTATTATTATTATTATTATTATTATTATTATTATCATTATTATTATTATTTTTTATCATCAACCGTGCCAATTTCTTTCTGTGAAAGAGGAACATTAATTTGGGGGAGAGAGAGAGAGAGAGAGAGAGAGAGAGAGAGAGAGAGAGAGAGAGAGAATGTGTAAAGAGAAAAAAAGTGATAGACTGTGTGTGTGTTTGTTTGTTTGTGCGTGCATTCGTGTGTGTGTGTGTGTGTGTGTGTGTGTGTGTGTGTGTGTGTGTGTGTGTGTGTGTGTGTGTGTGTGTGTGTGAATAATGAACATAGCCTAGTGAAGAAAGAGAGCGAATTTAAGAGATAAGTGTAATAAAATATAATAACAATCACTTGAAAAGAAGTGTGACAAAAGTAACAAACCAGAGAGAGAGAGAGAGAGAGAGAGAGAGAGCATGTGAGGGTGAGATAATAGTGCGAAAGAGTACGTTCACCTCCCCAAAACACCTGTTTGTGATGATGTGTCCCAATCTTTACCTGTACACACCTGAATATTGCACACACACACACACACACACACACACACACACACACACACACACACACACACACACACACACACACACACACACACACACACATACATACATACATACATACATACATATTTGAATTCTGTCCATGCACATGCAAACACACCTGAATATTGCATACACACTCGTGGAACTCATACACACACCTAGATAATACACACACACACACACACACACACACACACACACACACACACACACCCACACACACATGAATGTTGCACCGCCTGAATATTGCATCATATTGACCTGATTATCACAGTGCCTTAATATCGGCCCCTATGAATATTGCCGCTTGTGAGTATAAGATGCAGCTGTTTCAGACATTTATGCAGATAGATAGATAAGATGATATGTAAATGGGCATGTGGTGAGAGATAAGCAGACAGAAGGCCAAACACTAATGTACAGTACTTCGTGATTTACTGCCATGAGGCCCCCAAATGACGCCAGTGTATCGGTTATCAATGAATGGATATCCATAGAACCTCGTACTTACAAATTTCAGTCTATGTCACTCGGATACTGCATTTGGTATCCTATCCAGCTATTGAAATTGTAGTAACGCACAGTGACAGTGAAATGTTATGCTTTCATCAACGCAGTGCTGAGGGGGCGTCAGTTGGACACATATACGATTGCATCAGTGATTATGCCGTACTCCGTAACTGACCGCGTTTTTATTTCTCCTGATTTAACTCCAGCCTTCCTTATCCTGGTTGTGGGGCATCTGAATGTGAAGAAAATTTAATAAGAAACCTGGCACACTTGATTAGCCAAAAGAAAACATCTTGTATGGAGAATGCAGCCATACTAGTGCATAAGTTGCACCGAAACTTGGCTATTTTGGAGTATGGGATTCAACTATGCTTAAACGCTGAAGTAGACAGCTTTCACAACTTGGTGTAACTGTGGTTTAATTGAAGAAAGTATCAAATTTTGCTTAAACTGTTTCGATAATAATGAAAATGTTCAAATTATTTTCATGTCTCAGAGCAGTGAACCACCGGGTATTTCAGGTAATGATGGAGTGGATAAAACAGGGAATTTCCAGCTATGTGAATGCAAAATCGATCATGGTCTTGAGCAGGGAACATTTTGTGGATCAGAACTTCTTTAAAACAGAAGTTACTGATCTTCCAATATCTATCGACATGCCATAAAAATACACCCGCTAATACTATTTGATCAGTCCTAAACGAGGCAGTCCTAACACGTACTGGATATGGATGGGGAGTATTAGCGCCGAAGTGGTGTTAGATGAAAGTTTGAGCCACTACAATACCACAAGTAATTATTGTGATGCCATGACACACTGAGGAATGGTCGCGAGGATAGAAGAACACAAGTACATCTTCCTTTAAGCAGCCTTGGTGGTCTAGTGACTAAGGCTGGTATTCTCGTATGTTAAGGAAGCTCCCGAACACATCTTCCTCGGTGACTTATTTTTGGGTATGGCTGGTCAACATCCTTTTGTACGTTATGTACGCAGCGTGTGGCGATATTGGAATGACTTATGTAACACAGAAGAGGACAGTAAGTTGTAATAAACAGAATAAATCGCATAGGTAAAGGTGTTAGGTAGCTTCCTTAACCGACGAGAATATGGGCCCAGGTCTAAAGGTGTTAGATGGTTTGACTTTGGTACAATCCCAAGGCAGGGTGGCGATCTATGAACACCTGTTGTACCTCAGTGAAGGTCAGAGTCTCAGTCTTATGCCATAAACCTAAATTGCGTAGGAAAAAGGAAGTACACTGATTGTATATTACATTTTTCCTCCCTCAGTTGTTACTAACTGGTCCCTGCATTGTGGGATCCAGGCTGCTCGATAAAATTTAATAACCACAGGCCTTCCATAAATATCCGGGAAAAATTTGTGGTTTGTCTTATTATTTATCTAATCAGCAGTGTGACGTGGTAAAAAAAAAAAAAAAAAAAAAAAGGCGATAGATTACTAACACATTGAACCTCTATGGAATCGCAGACTTATTTGACTCCACAGGGCGATTTTGTTCAACTGAGGGAAACTGTAGTCGTAAAAGGTTGGAAACTGCCTAAATCAACTCCTGGACCTCCGATTTTCCTTTCAGCTGAGTATAATAGTATGGATCTAGCCTGAATAAAACACCTAATTGCCTGAATAAAACACATAAGTCCATCAATGACATCGGAAGGACTAATGTAAAAAAAAATAACTAACAAAATAAATAAATAAAAAGAAAACTGCAGCTTATTGTTGCTGTTTTCCGTCAATCTATTCAGGTAGGTTGGGGGGAAATCTAGGAGCGAAGGGGTTGATGAAGCCTTTATCGAAACCCTCCACCTGATGTACACTCTTGCCCCTACCAATCCTACGTCCGTACTCAAAAAAGGACTTGATCGATTCCCTCATGTAACTCAGATTTGGATTTACAGAAAGAATAAGACTCCTTGAAAGGCTCTGGACTCTCCAAAAGAATAAAGTACTTAATAAGCAATACAACCTCACGATAATGTTTCCTCTCGTAAGAATAATTTCTGCAGGAAGGATAAGGGAGACGGGAATATTCTACATTCTTAGTTTGCTTCCTTTAGGCAAAAAATCAAAATTAATTATATTTTCGTGCCGGGCGACAGGAGGTGTGAGGCTGCTTGTAACATACACGGAGTTTGTATTAAAGTCATATATATTTCCCCCTCTATAAAGCCATGGCCTAGAAATAGTAACTTTGTTTTATATCCCTTCCAACCCCCTGCCGATTTTATTAACGTGAAGAAAATCCACCGCATCCAAAGACTTAATAACAATAACAAATAACTACTTACTTTTGGGTGACAATTTAGAGAGAAAAAACAAGAAAGAAAGGGAGGTCGAGAAAGTGAGAGGAGTCACGAAATGTTGGTACAGATTATGAATAAAATTAATGTATGAAAATTGAGAATATAGTGTAAGAAAACAGAAATGAAATGAAGAAAAACTGAGACAACTAATATAATATTATAGAATAAAAGTGAGTGAGGGAAGTGAACATATGTGAAATAAAGGAATGAGAGCGACTGTGAGACTGAGCGAGAGAGAAAGTGAGGAAGAGAGAGGGAGAGAGAGAACGACTGAACACCATAACACCTGCTACCAGACTGAATGCATTGTTTTGGTTGACGTGGAGGTTAGGGAGACAGACAGACAGACAGAGACAGGTACAGAGACAGACAGAAACAAAGAAATTTCTGAAATAATCCGTGTTTTGTTTTGTGTGTGAGGGCGGATTAAAATTGGGGAGAGAGAGAGAGAGAGAGAGACAGACAGACAGACAGACAGACAGACAGACAGAAAGAAAGAAATTTCTGAAATAATCCGTGTTTTGTTTTGTGTGTGAGGGCGGATTAAAATTGGGGAGAGAGAGAGAGAGAGAGAGAGAGAGAGAGAGAGAGACAGACAGACAGAGACAGAGACAGAGACAGAGACAGACAGACAGACAGACAGAGACAGAGACAGAAACAGACACAGACAGAGACACAGACAGGCAGACAGACAGACAAACAGAGAGAGAGAAAGAGAGAAGATGTAGGGAGGGGGGCCTATAATCCTGGTCACCGAACCCTCTGAATTGTTACATCTCATAACCTACGGTGTCAGATTCGTTTGTCTGTTGTTTGTTTACATTCGTCCACCTATAAACAGTGTGGACACGGGCAGATGAAGCCCGTCAGAGCAGAGCAGAATATACTGGGAGGAAGCTGTTGATAGCTCGACAGAAAAGAAAATTACGGGTTAGTGTCAAATTTATGATATTCCAACACATGTGCGTTTGTGTATGATTGCATGTTTCTCTTTGTGTGTGGGGGGGGACAGTGTTCATATATCACTTCGTCACACCTACGTGTATATATATATATATATATATATATATATATATATATATATATATATATATATATCCTTTGTGTCACACATACGTATGAATACAGTATATATCATCATCATCATCAGCCGTTTGAGTATCCACTGCAGGACCGGCCTATCCCGACCGAAGTGGGGACGATACAGCCAATGTATCTCTACCAAGTGGCTTAGGCTGTCTGATAGAGACTGTATGTAGGGTGAGAAGTGTTTGTAAGTGTAATTGTAGTACTGGAGTGGCTTTGGATGTGTGAGTAGTCTATGAACCAAGAGTAATCGGCCCTTGCAAGCCGACTCGGTGCAAGCATACTTTGTAGTAAGCGACAGTGGTTCAACCACGGCACCCCTTATGTCCGCTAAAGCAGTACGTGGCCGGGTGAACACTCCGAAAGTTTTTTTTTATCTTAGCGGGGTGCGAACCCTGGTTCACCCGTGTGCGAAAATGCACACTCTACCACTGGACCACAGAGGCTTCATTTATACATATATATATATATATATATATATATATATATATATATATATATATATATATATATATATAATTCATTTATATATATATATATATATATATATATATATATATATATATATATATATATATATATATATATATATATATATATAATTAGCATCAACACGGCATCACCTGCATATTCTGGTGGTCAGCACACCTTACCCTTCGCCACTCATTCTCATCCTTCCATCCTCATCACTCTCTCCACCACTCAGGTTTTTACCTCCCTCACAACCGCATGCGTGTTATCTATTGGCAAGCCATAAGGACATCACACACCCTTGGCTTACTAACTTCTTCCAGCAGTGAGGATGAACCACTCGTTTCGACATTCACCTACTTTTATATATGCTTCGCAATCATCATAAAAAATCCTTAGAGCATTTAAAAGCATTCAGACCACACAATACATACGCTAAATCTGCAAACATATGACTGACTTGAGGCCATGACCTTCGACCGATTGTTCTCACAGCCAAGCTACTTCATTCTTGCATGACCCTCAACCCTTCCACCGAGTTTGGTTCGTCAGATCAAAACCGTTTGAGGTGGCCTTGGCCTGTGACTTTGACCTTTGATCTACTGTTCTCAAAAGCAATAAGTCACCGCAATAGCTGACCCCCAGACATTGCAAAGTTTGGTCCAAACCAAATAAAATTTGTGTCGGTTATTTTAACACAAACAAGAACGGGTTAAACTCTGTCTTGTGATCTTGACATAACTCTGATTGTTCTTAAAATAGAATCCCTTCGTCTTTGCCTTACCATCAGTCGTTCCACCAAATTTGGTCAAAATCGGCTCAAAAATCGCTTTGTACAGTACATCACTCTCTCTCTCTCTCTCTCTCTCTCTCTCTCTCTCTCTCTCTCTCTCTCTCTCTCTCTCTCTCTCTCTCTCTCTCTCTCTCTCTCTCTCTCTCTCTCTCTCTCTCTCTCTCTCTCTCTCTCTCTTTCTGTGTGTGTGTGTGTGTGTGTGTGTGTGTGTGTGTGTGTTTTCGGTTTTCAAATTTTCATCTATCTGATTTGAGACAGACAGACAGACAGAGACAGAGACAGAGAAAGACAGAGACAGAGACAGAGACAGAATGATAGAGCTCTAGAAATGATAGGGACAAACCACACCTGCACTACAGTACAGGTGTTTTATACCATACATATTCCTGCACGCTTCTCGCCTCTCTCTCTCTCTCTCTCTCTCTCTCTCTCTCTCTCTCTCTCTCTCTCTCTCTCTCTCTCTCTCTCTCTCTCTCTGTATGTGTGTGTGTGTGTGTGTGTGTGTGTGTGTGTGTGTGTGTGTGTGTGTGTGTGTGTGTGTGTGTGTGTAACGTCTTGCACTTCTTTACCGGTTAACGTTTCGATGACTTAATCAACCACTTCCAGAGCCTAAGAAACAAACAGGGAATAACTGTCGATAATACAATCCTATGACACTTTTAATTTCTAGTGCAGCAGGATAAAATAAAGTCCATTTAATGATATCATATAATATTCCCTCAGTTCGAAGTAAGAAATGGTTAACTTTGAGGAAGCGTAAATACTTGACTGAGGACTTTATATGTACATAGTCACACCCACCGTATTTATGAACAACTAGGACGCCATATAAAACTAAGGTTGCTTTCATGGAACGCGCCTCGTTTTCAAGGCTTTACATCTCGTTATATCCTGCACTGTACTTGGTGTGTGTTGGAAGGAGCGGAGGGACTCATGTAGTGCTGTGTTCTGAGCGGCCTTGCAGATTTCGTTGCACATCCTTATCACTATATTCTGCACATTACACTTCACTGTCCTTTTTTATATTCCTGGTGCAAACTACGAGTATGTCGATATGAAAACGATAGTAATGCATACAATACAACGTTAAATATCAGTATGTAAAATAAATCGCCAAGAAGAATGTGGAACGAATCCTCCTATGCCACCTAAAATACGAAACTACTGACTATAACAGTGAGGACCGTTTCTCCACTCAATTTGTTTGCATCTCAACAAAGGGAAATCCCAGCGTGCTACGTTTCATTGGGGAGGTACACCACTCAGTAAGGGTGACCGTTCTGATTACGTTCGTGTTAGGGCGAGTCCACACGTGTGCTGGAACAAATGTTGGCAACATGTAAACAACACAATAAAGAACAAGCTGCAAACATGCTGGGAACAACAGCGTCCAGATCATGTTGGCAGCATCATGATGAAACCTCAGCTGCCTCGTATGGACACACTTATCCCATCATCTCTGCCGCCAGCAGGTTTAACGTTGCGCTGTAACATGTTTGCATACGTCTGTCCAAACACTGCTGCATACATGTGTCCAAACATGGTGCCAGCTGTATTTTCAACATGTTCGAGCTCACGTGTGGACGCGCCCTTACTGATTCTTGCGCCCACAAACAGGACGGCCAGAGGTGACTGTGGGAATTAAAAATGCTAGATGAAAATGTCGTTGGATAACATCTCAACTCCGACCCAGTGACATCCCAACTCCTTCGGTCCGATGACACTAACCCCTTGCTTGTGGTAATGAGGCGGATGTTAGGTTTTACTTTGTGTGTGTGTGTGTGTGTGTGTGTGTGTGTGTGTGTGTGTGTGTGTGTGTGTGTGTGTGTGTGTGAGCATAATAACTCAAACAGTCAAGTCGATTGTAATCAAACTTGGTGGAAGTGTTAAGGTTTTACCATGGGGCTGACCACTTGTTTTTGAAAAGGATTAGTCAAAAGTCACTGATACATTTCAATATCAATTGAAAATTTTTATTTGATATAAGTCAAGCTTGGTGGAAAGGTTAAGGAAAAGCAAGATCGGACAGATTAGATTTTGAGAACAGTTAAAGGTCAAGGTCATAGGACGTGGTCAGATTTTGACCAGTGTGTGTCCGTGTGTGAACAAAATAGCTGAAGCTATTTCTCTCTGATCTGACCCAGACTTGATGGAAATGTTGAGGGTGAGCCAAGGGGTTTACTTACTCTTTTTATTTATTTAATGATACGCCAGTCACATGACAAGATTAACAAAAGCAGTTTTCATTCGATTCAGACCAAACCTTGTGAAAAAGCTCAGGCTAAAGCAAGGATGATGGGATTTAAGTTTGAGAACAGTCAGTCACTGGTCAAGGTCGCACGGAAAGGTCAAATGTTCGATCCTATAATTCAGACAGTCCTGATTCTGTCTGAGCCAAATTTGTTAGAAGAACTGACAGCAACGGTTGAAGGGATTCGGTTTTGAGATCAATAGGTTCAAGGCCACTGAACAAGGTCAACTTAATCAATTTTTATCTGGCTTCGATCATTTTTAGTGAAAGGGATGGGGGTCAGGCAAAGATGAAATATATCGACCTTGAGAACAATAGGACTGAAATCAAAGTCACAGGGTAAAGGAAAATACTCCTCCCTTCCACCACTAGCTAGCACAGTTAATTCATTCTCTGAATATTCCTTCTTGTTTGTTACCGGTCTCTACAAATTATATAATTCAAAAATAAGGAAAGATTTCATATGCTGAACGGTTTGATGAAGGTTGCATCTTGTGTCTCAAGTTTGAAGTCTGTCTTTAGGTGAATAAAATTATCTAAAAGTAGCAAGGATAAAAGTTAAGAATACGTCATTGGACTGAGTGGTTAACAAAATGCATGAACTGTGGAAGCTGCCTCCAATGATAACACTGTTGATGGTCATTGTTGTGGCAGTGATCCTCACCGAATTCTTAAAATCATAAAGTACAATTCAAATCATTAAATACTCCTCTGTAAAAGTTTAAATTACATTATTAGGGAATACACTACTTTTATTTATCTAATCTAACCTATAAAGCTTAGAACACTGAACATATTCCAAATGACACACTGTTTTCCTTTTCTTAGCATACTAAGTATTTGTAGTCACACTGAGACGCAGAGAAAATTAACAGTCCGACAAGGTGTTCTGATTACCTGCAAACATATCTGAGGGAACCAGCCTTGTTGCATATTTCAGTAGTAGAGTAGCATTTTTCTTGACTCAGAATGCAAATGTCACTATTATTACTACCATTGTATATGACTACTCAAATTCTAAATATATACGCTGTGATATTTACCATACATTTTCAAAATGTGAAGGCAAGACAAACAGCTTTCTTGGTAAATTAACGTCCCACAAATTAATTCCAAATGAAGCTTGATTAAATCTTTTCATCTCCATCACCACCACAATCACCACTCCACAACCACCATCACCACCACCATCACTACCACCATCACTACCACCATCACCACCTCCACCATCACTACCATCACCGTCACCATAACTACTATCACCACAACTATAGCCATCACCACCATCTTCATGACCGCCATCACCACAACCACCACCACCACCATCACAATCAGTGCTGTAACTTAACCCGTCCGTAGTGATGCTCTGTAACCTGAGCCTGAAACCTTGCAAAATTTTCATCTGTGTAGTACTGTATACTGTGCAACACTGAGTTGTTGTTGTTGTTGTTGTTGATCAGTCTCTGTGTCTGGTTGAGCAAAGCCATCGACGGCAGGCAAACCATTGTCTCTGAAGAGCCATCCCGTGCAATGAACCAGAGTTGCCTTGCTGCTGTCAGCGCCTTGCGTTAGGGAGGCGCGGGGAAAGTGCGGAGGCTTGGTTCCTAGATGGAAGCCGTATCTGCGTCTCTTCACCCAGTTAATACGGGCACTATTGTAAGCTCCACATCACCCAGTTATCTGGTTATATGGCTACCACTCAGCACTGTAAATGATTTCTTGAGTTACAAGAAGCCACCAGGCTTGTCACTTAGTGTGAAGAGACGAGAACAAACACAAAGATAGAAAGATAAAGATGAAGGGAGATATAGAAAGCACTACATGCAGTGCGTGGATGATGGTTGCCACCATCTACCACCACCATACTGAGTGAAAACTGAATGAAGGGTGAACGTACTAATCTGTGGAGAGAGAGAGAGAGAGGGTGAGGGGGGGGGGTTGCATGGATAATGTGACGACTGAGTCACGACCTTGTTCGTATTCTGTCTACGTCTCTCTCTCTCTCTCTCTCTCTCTCTCTCTCTCTCTCTCTCTCTCTCTCTCTCTCTCTCTCTCTATTGTCTGATACTCTATGGCGTCTCTTACAGCATCCACGCGATCTTTTTTTTTTACTTCTTTGATCTGATTTCTCAACAAGAAAAACAGACGGAAAGCCAGAGAGAGAGAGAGAGAGAGAATGTGACCTATATACCTTTCGTTTGATCCTTCACTGAATGCCATTTTCTCTTTCTCTTATGTTTTAATCTTACCTATGTCTTTCTCTTCCCCCCTTTGTTATTCTCTCCAGTTTCATTATCTCCGCAAAGGAGGCTATGTTTTACCCAACCTTGGTTTGTTTGTTTGTCTATCTGTCTGTTAGCAGGATAACTCAAAAAGTTATGAACGGATTTGGATGAAATTTTGTGGAAGGATGGGCCATGGATCAAGGAAAAAATGGTTAAATTTGGGGCGGATCCGGATCCTGTATCCAGGGATTCGGATCCGGGGTTACGCAAAAATTTATGAAGGGATTTTGATGAAATTTTGTGGAAGGGTGGGCCATGGGCCAAGGAAGAAGTTATTAAATTTTGGGGCGGATCCGGATCGAAATCCAGATCCTTTTTAATGAAAATGGCATTGGCGGAGGTATGCGCTCTGAGTGCATTCTAGATTCCTTTGTTCCACGCTCAGGAAAGTTCTCTCTCTCTCTCTCTCTCTCTCTCTCTCTCTCTCTCTCTCTCTCTCTCTCTCTCTCTCTCTCTCTCTCCGTAATTCAGTTTTAACCTCTCTTTCTTCAGAGTTGTCTCTATGTCTCTTTCCTCTCTCTAGTTTCACTCTCTCGCTATCTCACTATCTCTAGGAATTTTTCTCTCTCATCTTTCCTCTCTCTGTTCCTCTCGTCCCTGCAGACTCCCTCTTCCTCCCTCCTCCTTTCCTTTCTCCTTCTCTTCTTTCACCCTCTCTTCCTTCTCATTCTCTTTCTTTATCTTCATCTTCTTCCTCTTTATCTTTTCTCCTCATTCCTTCTGATCCTCCTCCCTCGATGTTCTTCCTCTTTTTCTACTACCTCCTCTTCCTTTTTTACTCCTCATCTCGTCCTCCTCCTCTGCTCCCTTTCTCCTCCTGTTCCTCCTTCTTCCAATCCTAAGAAAAGAAATGAAGAAAAGGAAGACGTAGAAGAAGAAAAATAAGAAATAGAAGAAGAAGAAGAAGAAGAAGAGGAGGAGGAAGAAGAAGCAGAGGGAAGAACAGGAATCCTCTTCTTCTTAATTCCTTGTCATTTTCCTTATCTCTGTACTTTACCTTTTTTATTATTCTCCTCTCTAATGTCTTTCTTGTTTCTCATTCTTCATTACTAATTCCTCCAGCTCTCTTTCCTCTGTCTTTTTATTTCCTTTTTCTTGCTTTTCCTTCCGTCTGTCTTCTTTCCCTTTCTCGTTTTTTCTTATGCCTCTTTTCTGCTTCTTTTCCTATTATCTCCTCTCTATCGACTCCTCGTTCCCTATTAATTTTCTATTTTGTTTTCCTTTCATCATTTTCACTGTTATTTTCCTCTCTCTCTCTCTCTCTCTCTCTCTCTCTCTCTCTCTCTCTCTCTCTCTCTCTCTCTCTCTCTCATCTCTATATATAATCGTATGTATGTATCTCTATGTGTATATACATCCATGAAAGAATATTGATGTGACACGGAGGTCTGTGCGTGCATCCATGTCGCATCAATATTCTTTCATGGATGTATGTAGATAGATACATGCATACAAATAAGCATACAGATGTAGGCATAAATATAGCCATGAACAAGTGTTACCCTCGACGAATATGTATGAATGAAAAGGCCACACATATTGAGAGAGAGAGAGAGAGAGAGAGAGAGATAGAGTTATGAAACAAGATATGGAAGGAACAGAGGTGAACAGAAAATGAGAAACGAACGGAGAGAGAATTGTCATCCTATCCGTCTTTCCTACTATTTAGCGGTGTGAAAGGTGTCCAAAACAGGGACTGGAAATCACAAAGTTTGGATTCCCCAGTGAAATGGCCCAAACATCCATTCATTCGTCTTTCAAGTCCCATTTATTTTTGGCTCCATCTCACAGACCAAAAATCCTTGGGGCAGAGATGATTTCGTCGATTCCTAAGTTTTCAAAATAGCAACAGCCCTTGTCGTGTACAGCTCTATAAGTACTATGTTCATCTAACCCTATCTTTCGTCTGTTTCTATCCTCTGTCATCTTCCCTGCCTCGTTTATTTACACTTTTATATACCATGTCTTTGCTTTTGGTTTTCCACACCTCCTTCCCTCAAACCCTCAATTCATATTCTTTTCACAGTCCTGTTTACAGTTATGTTCTCCATGTGATCATACCATCGACGCACTTTTCTACACTATGCTCAGTAAACTTCTTGACTTCACATGTTACACGAACTGTTTACAAATTTAACCCCAGCTAATCTTAGGACACCACATACATTTCTTAACAGTCTCATTTCTACTGCTGTCATTCTTGATTTTCAATATCCGTGCCATTCCAGAGTCTCTCACCAAATACGTTGACGTAGGCAGTAAGACACCTTCATAAAGTCCTCTTGCAACTCCATACTCAGACCTCTACTCTTTATCAGTTTTCATAACACCAACCTCTTTGCTACATTGAACCACTCAATTCTCCACCCGTTCCACACATTTACCTCTTTTTCCTCTCACTGCACCTAGGTATAGTACTTAAAAAACGTCCACTGCCTCCAGTCTCTCTCTCTCCATTCACTGAGTCGCCTAATTCTGTCAACAGTCCTCACTTAGCTTTTGTTTTACATTTAGTTTCATATCTCGCTGCTCATAGGCATTCATAAGCCTACAAATCAGTCCTTAAAGATTGCTTCACAATTGGCATGGAAAACGGCATCATTTGCATTCCTTAGGTCTGATGCATTCCTTCCCTCGCTATTCATCACCCGTCTCCTCAGCTCTCGCTTTGGCCTCTTTTCATCCAGTTACATGTTACAGTCAGTGTTTAAATCGAGACAACTTGTGAAGTGGCTAAAATTCTCGGGCAATTTGTGAAATCAGTGTCAGCTTACTAAACAGCTAGATATAGAGTTTACAAAGTGACTAAACATTCCTTCTGTTTTCTTGGCAAATACACTGAAACGAGTCGTGACTAGTTCATGTCTGGATAGGCCGCCTGTCGACGTCGTTCGATTGTTATCGCCAGGTAATGTTTTTGCTGGTGTGTTTAAAGGACTTTAACAATTAAGTGTGTCATCTGAGTGTGTTGGTAATGAGCCAGTTGATTGGCAGCCTTGTCCCGTCTTAAGTGGACGGGCTGTTAGTCCTGTGTGAAACAGTAGCCCTTTACTGAGGCAGGTTTGTGCTCAGTAGATGGATAGGTTCTGTGGAAGTGTCTCTTTATAGAAAAGTGGCACTATGGAAACTTTTAAATTGATAATTTAACTACAGGTTGAGCGAAGTCAGAATGGTAAAATATACTTAAACTAATTCACTATCTGATTAAGCCGATCCAGAGGTTTCATCCTTAGACTCTGCTGCCAAGATGAACACAATCATCCACATCATGTCCCTGAGTATTCTAGATGTAATGTTACGGCTCAGATTCCATTGGAATGTCAATGTAAAGGTGATCCCCCTTATGTTATGAGTGTTATCACAGATTGTAATGAAAATTGCTTATATCGAATAACAGTCAAAGTTGGAATGCTTAAATGGAGGTACATTAGAACCCGGCTTTAGTCTGTGCAATAAACAGCTATATAGCTTTAGCGAGGAGTGTACACACACACACACACACACACACACACACACACAAAGCAGACGTTTGTCAGGCGGTGTAACATTCATATTGGTTCTATGATCAGGATTATTCTAAATGGAACTGCAGCGCTAGTGAAATGCACCAACACAACACAGCCTTGCAGGTCTATGCACACAGGCGCGAACTATGTTTCAGACATTGTCAATTTCTGTTCTTTCATTCTGAATGCTTTCTTGTGTTTCTTCCATGCTCCTCATGGAAGGTTATCCTCAACTTTCCTGTCTCGACCGTTGATCTAATGACACACCCAAGCCTCCTTCTTTCTACAGGCACATAACTGTAACATACAGTAGCATAACACTTCTCAGTATTCACCATAATCTGTCTACAACATGTGAATTTCTGCATTTCTTAGGGTTCATTCTTTCCTGACACGTGTCTTTCAGCCAATGTCCTTCAAAATTTTCTCCTGGCACACCAAAGCAACCACCACATTTTTCACAGAATCCATACTAACTCTCCCATTCAGATCACCCATCACAACCTCTTCATTCATTCAACCCACTTCATTCCACAACCTCCTTCTTTTCCACATCACAATGAATATGCAGTAATCAGTGCCATTTTCACACTTTCAAACTCGAACTCGATATAACTACACACTGAGTAAGTATCGAGACACAAGGATCTCCCCAAGCAGGGGAAATACATAACGGAAAAATTTAACCGTCTGAAACACGCACGAATAGAGATAAGGTTTTCACTGAATTTCGCCATTTGCTTCAGACAGAACCGGGAAGATTGTTGTTTCTTTGACTGTACATTCACAATCCCTGCATGCTTCACCGACTTTTATCATTAATCAGCAAACCCACCCCCTCTTCACTCAGTCCACGATAGCTCTTACCTGACGTACTACAGGTCACATATTCAGAGTTTTTCCTCCTCACTTCCCATCATCTTTGTCTCACACAGCGTCATCAAATCATACCTTCCTTCTTTAAGGCTTTCACTATTAACCCTTTCCAAATGAGTGAGAAGAAAAAGAGAAGGAAGGTATAGAGAAAGTAATAACTGAAAGGATAAGGAGAAGGAGAGAGATAAACATAATGGGACTGAAGTATGGAAAGCGAGAGACAAGAGCAGAAGCGATGAAAGAAGGAGGGAGGAAGGGAAGGAGAGGTGAGGAGGAGGGAGTAAAGAATGAAATAAGAAAAGGAGGGTGGGAGGGAGAAAAAGAGGGGAGCGATGCGGAGACAGGGAAGAGGTGGAGCAGGGAGGGAAAGAAATCAGAGGAAAAAGGGACGAAAGGAGTGAAAACATAGCGAAAACGAGAGAGAGAGAGAGAGAGAGAGAGAGAAAGGGGGGGGGAAGAAAAAAAATTATGAGATCTTTCAAGAGTATATGCAGTCTCGTTCTCTCCCACCTCTTCTCTTCACCCCTCTCTCCTTCTCTCCTTCCCTCCTCCCCCCCCTCCCTTTCATCTCCCTTCCTCCTTCCCTCACTTCTGTGGCTTCTTCGAGACACCCATGTGATCTTGAGAGGGAGGGAGAAGGGGAGAGAGGGTAGGAAAGGTGAGTTACACTGAGTTACATAGATCACACAGACTTTACGATCCCTCCCAGGTGATCCGATCTTAACTACTTCATTCATAGTGATTTTTTAAAATTATTATTATTCATATTACGTATTCATTTTATTCAGCTTACTGGAGCACTCTGGAAGGGAAGGACTGAATGAATATTGTATTTAACTTCCAGTCTGATGAGTTAAACTGAGATGAATAACATCATATGTAGGTAGCCGAGAAAAGCTTTTTTTCCCATCTTGTCTTATTCTCATAGTTTACTTACATTCTTATAGGAAATACCTAGCATGAGCCAACCTTCCCACTGTAGTTATCTTGTTTTCTTGTGTTCTTCTGTCCTTATTGTATTATTGCTACTTCCACACGATTTATTCCAAGTTAGAGAAAGACTTCTCGTACTCGCTAAGATATTGAATACTGTATATAACTCCCCCAGTTCAAGAAATCTCCCCTAAACTCAATAAAATCATCTGCTGGAAGGACGAATATATTGAAATGAGTAACCGATCAGGAGGGGATAAAAATCTTTTTTTTTTTTTCATTAGATATTTCTCTCCCTCCTATCATATCCTATCCCCCTCCCCTACCTTCCTCTCACCACGCCCCCGCCCTCCTTTCCCACTGCTTTCCCTTCCTCACTCCCTCCCTTCCATACCCCTTCTCTTCCTTTTAATATCCCTCATCCCCAACCTTTCTCCTAACATACCACCCCCTCCTTTTTCCACTCCTCACCTGCTTCCCCTCCCCTTCCCCTTCTTATTCTCCGCCCCTACTTAACCCTCTTCCTTCCCTCTCTCTCCCCTTTCTCCCTCAGTCTACCCTTTCTGGCTTCCTTCCTCTGCCCCACCCCCTTCCACCCTTTCCCCTTATCTACCATCCTCTCTCCCTTCCCTCCCTTCACCAATCCTCTCCCTCCCTCTTCCCTCTCTCCTTACCTACCCCCCTCCCTTCCTCCCTCTTCCCTCCCTCCTGACCAGCCGCAACAATATCTCCCTCTCTCCTTCACTCCCTCCCACTCTCTCCACAGCCACACATCTCCTGCCTCAAGGCCTGTGTGTCTGGCAAGGAGACCACACAGGCTACCACAGACTATGACACGCAACCGTCGCTTTACACTCCAGGTTCCCATTTTCAGTTTTAGATAACGATCAGATTGGACTTTTTATTGAGTTAAAGTTGATGCGCTAAGACTAATAACTTCAAAGGTACAAGTAAGGTCTACATTGCTAGTCAGTTATTCATTTGTGTGTGAAGTGAATTATACGTTTTAAATGGTGGTGCATGTGCTATTATGATATCAGCGTTATAATCAGAGACGTGACAGCTGCTAACAGTGACATCGGAGCTTTGTAAAAGGTACAGCAATTCTGCCGTGTGACATCATTGCTAGAAACAGCAATTATAGCCATTTTGACAGTGGCTTCATAGCTATCAACAGTGACATCGACGCTATAAAAAGTGATACCAACAGTGTGAACACTTGCCTCAAAGGTATAGTCAGTTACTCTTCAGTCAGAGCTCTTCGATCTGGCTGTGAAAAAGTACAGCAAAGCATCTTATGGAACTTGTGGAACTTCTTCAGAACCTGGAAGTGAACCAAAACAGTGAATGAAAAGGAAGTATATGTCATTTCGTTCATTTCTTCCGTGAAAATGTTATGAAAAACTAAGTGAAACTTTTCATAGGCAAATTACCCATCAGAGTATATAAAACTTCTTGAAAAAGAAATTATTTGCTATTCGATTACATTTCACTTATTGGGCATCATAATAAATTTACTCTTAAGAGAAATGAAATATGTAGCACCAATTATCGAATAAGAAAATATGACAAGGAGAAATTAATAACAAAATAATAGCACAACATAATCTTGCAACTCAATGAGGAATGTTGACTTAAAAACCTGATCGCAGAGAAAGCAATTACATCCACTTAAAAACAGATAAGATATAAATAAATAACGAGCAAGTACTATAAAAAAAAAAAAAAAAAAAAAAAAGAGAGAGAAAGAAAAGAAAAGACAGCAGAATTTTTTTTTTACAGGTTAACCAAAACAAAACAGCATAATTTATCGGTAGTCGAATATCTGCGAGACAAGGCGGGTCAAGATGGCGGCCAGCGGGTACAGCGAGATTCCAGGCGTGTACAGCGAGACTCCGAGACCACTGGCTAACCTGAGACGGACCCTGAGGACCTACAAAACATGTATTGGTGCTTCGATGATGTGAGTATGGGACCAGGAATGTAATATTGGGTTTTCATCATCGTCATCATCATCATCATCATCATCATCATTTTCAGGAGTAGCAACATCCTGTGTTATTCCCACAATCATGAGTCTACCATTTATCGTTTGACATATACACATAACATCATCAACAGCAACATCGTCATAATGCCGTTCCCATTACACACTGAGTGGGTAGGATTAAAATGAAAAATATAGGGAAAATTGTCAGTCCCACACAACCCTACCTACTCTCCCTCGAGTTGAAGAATAGATGACCAACCTTGTTCTTCTGGTGGCATTATGTGCTCGGAAAATCGCCCGAACAGGGACGTCCCGACAAACAAACCATCAAATATGAAGTATATCTCGTCAAAAGCAGGTGTAATTTAACTCTTTAGGGGTGGAAAGGAAAAAAGAAATGCGAGTTATACCACACATTATATAGTACCCCTATTTGTGACATTCTTCAGATATGGAGCTCGCTCGTCCTTGTACTAATGTGCATGGGGAAGTACGTCCAGAAACAAGAGAAGAGAACAGAATCATCATTAGGGTACCCGTTGCTCAGTATAGCCTTTCGATTTATGCACAGCCATTCGTCTGATATTCATACCATTCGCTACCATGTGTTTGCATGAGACAGGGACCCCTTTTCTCGTGGGATTAGTGGACACCCTAACACCCTGCCATAGAGATTCATTTTGCACATTGAACCTCATTGTTTTCTTTCATGGTCTTAATTTTTCTTAATACTGACATAATCTGACATTAGTTCCATTCAAGAATCTATTGACGTGACGTATGAGGAAACAAGTTGTCAAGGAACAGTTGCTAGGGAACCTCCTTAGACCACGAGAGTACGACCCAAAATGCTGTATTGATTTCCTTGATATGGGGAAATGAGTTCCATATTTATTCTATCATTTCTGCATCATAACTCGTCTTTCTTTTTTACTATTTACGTATAAGAGTGAGTGAGAAAGAGATGGGGGAGGGGGGGGAGAAGCGAAGAATTAAACGAACTGGCAAATAATAGCACTCCACGCAGTATGCATGGAGATGCTCATGATAAGGATTACACTGGCTTTCAGCTCGAGGACGTCTTTTATCTTTTACTTTTGCTATCTCCAGACGATGTTACTCAAGGACAGACTTCAAATAGGCAGGTTAGATATTGCCTCCACCAACCCTTTCAGTACGAGGGGTCTTTCCTGATTTGGTTAAAATTGCTTACAGTAGAGGCTGCAAGAACAAAGAGATGTCATCGTAGAGAAGGGATTAAACTGGTAGTCGACGGAATGGCTCTACTTCACGGATGCAGCGAGAGTGACTTAATCAAAATGAGCACTTTAATGTGTATGGTATCGCCTGTGGGATGGAGAGGAGAATTTCGAAGGCGTGTGTGATGAATGAATGAAGGTGTAATCACTTTTCTCCAAGCACCCTTTACATAGTTTCTTAGGGTGATGTGTTTTACTGTTCTTGCCTCATTTATCATTCTATGTGTTCATCTGTCTTGTGTTTATCTTTCTGTCTGTTTATCCAACTGTCTGTCCGTCTGCACACACACACACACACACACACACACACACACACACACACACACACACACACACACACACACACACACACTGAACAATACCCACACCCTCACCCTGAACAACACCCACACCCTCACCCTGAACAACACCCACACCCTCACCCTGAACAACACCCACACCCTCACCCTGAACAACACACACACACTCACCCTGAACAACACCCACACCCTCACCCTGAACAACACACACACCCTCACCCCGAACAACATACACACCCTCACCCTGAACAACATCCACACCCTCACCCTGAACAACACCCACACCCTCACCCTGAACAACACCCACACCCTCACCCTGAACAACACCCACACCCTCACCCTGAACAACACCCACACCCTCACCCTGAACAACACCCACACCCTCACCCTGAACAACACCCACACCCTCACCCTGAACAACACCCACACCCTCACCCTGAACAACACACACACACTCACCCTGAACAACACCCACACCCTCACCCCGAACAACACACACACCCTCACCCCGAACAACATACACACCCTCACCCTGAACAACATCCACACCCTCACCCTGTACAACATCCACACCCTCACCCTGAACAACATCCACACCCTCACCGTGAACAACACCCACACCCTCACCGTGAACAACACCCACACCCTCACCCTGAACAACACACACACCCTCACCCTGAACAACACACACACCCTCACCCTGAACAACACACACACCCTCACCCTGAACAACACACACACACCTTTACTGTTACCTTCACCTTCACCCTTAACCACACCCACACCTTCACCCATTCCCACACCCACACCCACACCCTCACTTCCCACCCTGACTCTCACCCTCACGTGCATCTATTGGAACTCCGGACACCAGTAACAGGAGACAAGCCTTAACCACTAAGCCACGCCTACCCTCTCTACCCTTTCACGTCTCTCTCTCTCTCTCTCTCTCTCTCTCTCTCTCTCTCTCTCTCTCTCTCTC
The DNA here is from genome assembly GCF_032717465.1 of Coenobita brevimanus. Lineage (NCBI taxonomy): Eukaryota > Metazoa > Arthropoda > Malacostraca > Decapoda > Coenobitidae > Coenobita > Coenobita brevimanus. Next base: position 23,984,426 of record NC_137010.1, on the reverse strand, counting down.
TCTCTCTCTCTCGACAGGTAGATAGACAGATACGAGACAGATAGACAGATGTTGAGTCACTCTGTCAACTTCCAAGTTAAACAAAAACAAAACGGATGGCATTAAGTGCATCTCCTTACATACCTCATCCATCCATATCTACTCTTCGTCAGTTCTTTTGCTTCGTCAATTTCCATACTTCTCTCATCCACACATTCGTTGATCATAGTCATTTAGTCCCACTTTGGCCTGTCACACCACCTCCAGCCCTCACATCCATTCACATATTACCTCTTCGTTACCCTATTCGCCTCCTTCCTTCCTATATCATCACTCGCTTGCATTATAGTAGTGTGTAATTGTGTCATGTTTTCATTACTTTTGTTTATTTGTCATTACCTTTATCTGTGTAGTAATCTTTATCTGTCTGCTTATTTATATGCCTATCTATTTGTCTGTCTGTCTGTGTCAATCTCTTTGCCTATATGTTCATTCATCGAGCTATCAGTCCATCATTCTAACTGTATATCTAATTTCCTAGCTATCTGTTTTGATCTGTCTCTATGTCTGTCTGTCTATCTATCTTTCTCTCAATCTATTGCCAGACGCTCAATCACGGAGTGTAATCATGTGGCCACAACAAGAACGCCTCCAAGCCTCTCCATCACAGCTTCTCTCTCATTCTTGTCCTCCTCTCATCACTTTCCTAAATGCATGTGTTATAAATGATTCTTTATCTTCTGATTTAAGTTGGAGGGAGTTGCCAGTATGTACACACACACACACACACACACACACACACACACACATACAACATAAACACAAATACATGCTTAAGCACGGGAGCACTCACGTACAAGCGCACACAAGCTCATCAGAAACTATTGTACATGCTGAAATACAGGAACACATATGCAGACACATACATTGACATACACGCACATACCACAACTGCCCGTTGTTGTTGCGGAACCCCGGTGTGTCTGGTCACGCTGATCCATCGAAAACAAGCAGGCAGCCGCCTTCCTGTGGCAGCTGCGTCTCGCCAGGGTCGGAATAGGATCCCTCCACATGGCGAGGTGTAAGGAAAATGGAGGTGGCATAGTCCCAGACAAGATGAGCCGTGTATATCAGATAACTGTATGAGTAATAGTCCCAGCCCCTTTGTCACAGGCACCAAGTTCGTGCATCCACAGAGTACATACGGGCACCTCCTTCAGGGATTGCCCCTTCCCCCCCCCCCTCCATTTCTTATTTTTTTTTTTTTTACCAGCATCTCCCTATCTGGATTGTTTTGATGGTAGTCGGTAGCGTGGTTTCCGTGGTTTTACAACTAAACTAACCTAATCTATCCCTGCACATGATAGATTTTGAAGGACAAAACTTTGGTTTTGAACGAGGCGTTTTCCTGTTGCGGATGGCGAAGTAGTGTGTTGTGTACAGTACGCTTAATATCTCTTCATTAGGTTAGATGAGGTAAGTTGTTTTCCAGAAATACATTTCAGACGACCTGTAACACAAAACCGAGCAAAACAATTCAGACACGGAAAAAGAGAACCCGTGGGAACTTTGTGCATGCACGAACTTGGAGCACGTGACTCCTGAGTTGACTACTTGGTAGCCCAGATGTGGCAGAGTTCCCACCCTGGGAGTGTTGTGCAAGGCCAGATATCGGACCATGATCTCATGTCACTCCCATGGTAGTACCTTTCAGGAAGATGGGAATTAATCATCCACTGCCTTTCACATACTGAACCTTGTTTGCTTGAACAGACTAAGAAACACACACACACACACACACACACACACACACACACACACGTAAAACTTAAATACATACATACATACAAACATACATACATCCATCATCCAATCCTTCATTGCCCCATGAGGAGCGCAGGACCCCGGGGCTAGGCAGTTGGTCCTGACATTTAAGATGAGAGTGACCAGCCTCACTCATCCCTGAGTGACATTACATGAACAATGAACCCCAACCACCCCTTGGATACAAACCTTAACCGGCTCAATCCTATTGGAGCGCAATAATTACCCACTAAACCAACAGGCGCCAAAATTTGGTTATTTGGTTACCTCCCAGTGCAGTAAATGGTTTCCTGGTGTACAGGAGACCATTTGGTTTGTTACTCAGTGTAGAGTCACCCATAGGCAGAAAGAAGAGGAAAGAATGAAAGAAAGACAGAAGAGGGAGTGTGAAGTTACCCGTAGGCAGAAGGACAGGGAAAGAATGAAGGAAAGGAAGACTGAAGAGGATGGAAGGAAAGAAAGATGGAGGAGAGGAAAGGGCAGACACCCGACAGCAGCACAACATCGAGTGAGTGGATGGTGAGCACCCCCACCAACCATAACATACATACATACAAAGATAATACACAGAGAAGCACATGCATACGCACTGACTAACAAAGCTACATACCCATGTACGCACACAGGCGCACGTACACATTTATTCACTTTTCCGGCTTCATTGTCTAGCCTCTCTGCTCACACAGGTGCACACACACACACACACACACACATACATGCAAGCATAAGTATAACTTATATGTCTGCGTGCATTTGGTCGTGCGAGTGTACATGCGTGTGTGTATATGTGTGCTTGTGTGTGTGTGTGTGTGTGTGTGTGTGTGTGTGTGTGTGTGTGTGTGTGTGTGTGTGTGTGTGTGTGTGTGTGTGTGTGTGTGTAGGGGCTCTCCACACATGTGTGTGTGTGTGTGTGTGTGTGTGTGTGTGTGTGTGTGTGTGAGTAGGGGCTCTCCACACACAGCTTTCTTCAACCGCACGAAATCAAAAGTTTCGTCATGACAGCTTTCCCCCTGCCATTGATTCCCTTCTGTGTGTCTGCTGGTGTTGTGTCTGTGCCTTGTTGTTTTTCTCCATGTGTATATCCGTCTCTCTGTCTGTTATTCTACTTCTTCCCTGCATCTTTTCTCCCATATATATGATCACTGTTCCCCATTTTGTCCTGTTTCCCATACAATTTTGCAGGAGATGGGCACCATCGCGTGGTGGCACCTATATAACTGGGCGGCGGAGCTCACCGGTTGTGCAAATGTTTGTCAACTCCCACCCTGCCCCATGAAAAGAGGATGGTGGACTGCAGGGAGAGGGCAACCTGTGGTCCATCAGATTTACCTTCGGATGAGCTTGGGTTTGCAAATGCAACTACACTCACACGATCCATGTTCAAGTTCTCTCTCATAACACTCTTCACACACTCCCTCCATCTTCTCCTCCCCTGCACCTTCATCTCAGTAACCCTTCTCATCTCTGTAACCCTCCCACCTCAGTAACGTCCATTTTCTCCAAGTTCTCTCCTCTTTCCAGCATTTATATTCATTTCAAGCCAGAAGGAGTTAAATCACAGTAATATCTCCACTGGCTACACCCAGATTCGAACACGGGATACCTCTGTAGTATTAACCAGCTTAGGACTGTTGACCGCTCCAGGTGGAGTAGGAAACATCGTGGTACCTTTTGCCCAGCTACTAATTATGCTCAGTATGCCTTGATATCCAATTTTCGGCTATTTAATCATTTCTAGCACCGAAATAGTATACCTCATGAACTTACAAGAGGATAAAAAGATGTAAAATACAAAACAAATCTTCAAGGAAAGGACCTTGTTCAAATGTAGCCAGATGTGACTACTTGTGAGTTTTAGGTTACAAGGGAGTTCGAAATATCGACCAGGACAATTTTCATGGTAGTGGCATAATAATTCATGTTGATATATATATATATATATATATATATATATATATATATATATATATATATATATATAGATCATGGCCATGTGGAGAGGATGGAGAACTGGAGACTAAGGAGGAGAGTGTATGTGAGTGAGGTGGAGGGGGGGAGAGGGAGGGGGAGGCCAAGGATGAGATGGAGGGATGAGGGATGGAGTGCAGAGGTATATGAGAGAGAGGGGTGTGAGCTGGGAGCAGGGCAGTGAGATGGCGGTGGACCTGGTGACATGGAGATGATTTGCCTGTAGCCACCCCTTACGGAATTAAGGCGTCTTACAATAGATAGATAGATAATGAGAATAGATTTAACGTAAAGCAAGTACCTGCTGAGCGATGTTATCCTTCGATTTAGCCGTAAATAAAGAAAGTACGATATCGAAGACCGTCTAGCTTTACATTACATGAGAAACAGGTTATTATTTTCCTTATTCATGGCTAAATCGAAGGATGACAATGCTAAGTAAGTACTTGATATTATATCAATGCTATTTTCACACGATATTCATCTATTTAAAGCGCTCTTTACCCTAATACTACCAAGATTGTCAGTGTCGGTCATTTGAACTTCCTTGTAGCCCAGAACTTTCATGTGGTCAAATACTGCCATTGACCACTATGCCTCTCTGAGCTATAAGACTTTTGTATGCATGTCTATTTGCATTCACGTGTGAATGAGTGTGTATGCTTTTTTATGTGTAAGCTAGAAGATCTTGCATGTATTGTAGCGCGTATTTATATGTATACAGAAATAAAAAAGTAGTCACCGTAAAGAGAAAAATCAATAAGTATGATAACAGGTACGCATGTGCATTGCTGTGTGTATGGATGTGGAGCGGTTATATTGGTGCCCTTTTTATATGGAAGAGTGAATGCCTTTTTTATGCAAGAAAGAAGGAACCAAAGGCCAAGGTCTCGCAAACTGCTCCCTCCAAGACAAAACAAAAACAAGATAACAGAGAGCTAAATTCAAGATCCATTCATTTTGAGATGCCTGGACACACTGCGAGTGAAAGACTGAAGATCGTAGGCAGCAGGAAAATAGACAGAGGTAGACGGTTCCAGAGCTGACCTTTTGCATACATGAAGGACTGGGAGTAGCAGTTAATTCTTGCATTAGAGGGTTGGACAAAAAGGGATGAGAGTTTGTTGCAGACGGGTGCCACGTGCCCGCCGTAGTGGTGGAGGGATACATGCAAGCAGACAGTTAAGAGGAACAGTGACCATTGGCGCAGCGACAGAAAAGTGATAGATGCAACAGTGAAGCGAAGAGACAGAGGTTGAAGGGAACCAGTAAGAGGAGGAGAGTTATTGAGACGAAAAACCTAGTCCCCACCTTGTTGAGAAGAGCTGTATGTGGGGAGCCTCCCTACACATGAGGATTGTATTCTACACTGGGGTGAATAAAACCCTTGTATAAAGTCAGCAACTGTGCAGGGGTAAAGAAGGTACAGAGTCGGCATGCGCGCGCGCGCGAGTGTGTATGTGTGTGTGTGTGTGTGTGTGTGTGTGTGTGTGTGTGTGTGTGTGTGTGTGTGTGTGTGTGTGTGTGTTAGGTGGATGGGTGGGTGTGTTTTATCATTCATGCATCTGTGTGTGTGTGTGTGTGTGTGTGTGTGTGTGTGTGTGTGTGTGTGTGTGTGTGTGTGTGTGTGTGTGTGTGTGTTTGTGAGAGTGTGTTTTACCAGTCATCCATATGTCGTGTGTGTGTGTGTGTGTGTGTGTGTGTGTGTGTGTGTGTGTGTGTGTGTGTGTTTTACCATTCATGCATGTGTGTGTGTGTGTGTGTGTGTGTGTGTGTGTGTGTGTGGGTAGGTGGGCGGGTGGGCTGGTGGGTGGGCGGGTAGGTGGGCGGGTGGGCTGGTGGGTGGGCGGGTGGGTGGGTAGGTGGGCTGGTGAGTGGGTGGGTGTGTGTGCACGTGTCTACCACCAGATGCAGGTGTTCATGGCCCGTATTCATAAGCCTTGTAGAGCCTAAGCAACGTGTTAGAAACTTTGTGTATACCAGTCTTCGTTTCTACCTCTGCCAAACCTTTCTTAGCCAGACTGGAATAAGAAATAACATGAGGTGTACGGGGAAGTAAAATAATCCATTTAGATATTTAACACTGAGGCTCGTATGACTCGTAGCTCCATAAAACTGTCTACGGTTACTTGCAATGAAATGCCAGAATTGCCCCGGCCTTGAGGGGGATAATTGTAGACTCTCAGAGTTTTAGGCTCACTCTCAGATTAATAAAATCGTCCGACATGATGAGGGTTAATGGTTAGGTCTTATGACTCGCTCTCACTTTAATAGTACCGTCTGGAGCTAGTTAAATAAAATACTAGGGTTATCCTCACCATGAGAGAGTTAATGAAGACAGTCTTAACACGTTGTATGCCTCCCCACTCATTCACCTGAAAGGAAAAAAAAAAATCTTCTGATGTTAGCTGGAAAGAATATTAGAGATGTCACGACCATTAGTGAGATAATGTGCTGTATGAGGCAAAGTCAAATGGTTTATGGTTATATTTAGCCACTCCGTAACGGAAAAAATCGTTAAAATTGACTAAGAACCTTTATGAATAAGACCACAGATCCTATGTGATCTCCCTCAACATATTCCACACCTATTCGTACCCTACACCTGTATTCTCATATCTCACTAGGCAGTCACTTTCCTGAGGCCCAACAGTCATCTTACGTGCCACACACCTTCACGTCCAATCATTGTTTTCCATCAGCAGCCCACGGTTCAATCCATCCCAAACATTTGCACGTCACAGCCTCCGTACCTGTCACTGTTCTCCACATCTGTCTCTTTACACTCCACACCTTTCCCTTTGTACTACACACCTGTCATACTGTATTCCACACATACCTGTCCCTTTCTACTCGATAACGTTTACTGTTTTTCACACCTGTCTTAATGTACTCCACACTTGTCTCGCTCTACTGTACACCTGTCATATTGTACTTCCACGCTTGCCGTGCTGTGCGCCACACCTGTTGTATCGTACTCCAAGTCTGTCATATTGCACTACACTCATACCTTTTAGTACTCCACGTCTGTCACATTGAACTTCACTCCATTCCCTCGTACTCCACATCTATATTACACTCCATTCTTTTTGCACTGTTCATGTATCCAGGTCTGGTCGTAGAGTAGCGTGTCTTTTCCTTAAGGCCCAGCAGTTGTCTAAGGTGCATTACGGCTTCTCACACCACCACTTTGATACTGATACCCCACCGTCCGTAATGAATACATGTTAGGGCTACCTCATTCAGGGCTAGTGTAATAATGTATTGGTGGAGGTGTTTTTGTGACATGCCTGTAAGTTTTAGGAAAATGAGTTGGGACATTTAGCAAAATTCAAATCCACAGGCTGTTCCTCGATTCAACATGGGATTGATGGTGGTAGGTGGTGGCGACCACTATCCACTCACCTAATGTGGTGCTTCCTATTTTTTCCTTCACCTCTATTCTTGTTTTTATGTGTCTGCCCTGCTCTCATCTTATTTCTTCCATCCTTCATGTTACCTTTGATTACTCGTCTTTCTACTTCACTTATCGACAAGCTTAAAGTTTTCCTGTAACCCAGGAGCCCATTTACAACTCTGAGTGGTAACCATATAACCTAATAACGGGATAATGTGGAGCCTACCATTGTGCCCCTGTTAACTGGGTGGTGAGACGCAAATGCGGCGTCCATCGGGAACCAAACCTCCCCACTCTCTCCCTCGCCTTGCTTTGGTGAGGAGCTGTCTGGTGAGTTCACTGCATGGGGTTTCCCAGAATAGGTGGTTGCTTTCCTATGGCTGATGGGTTTGCACGGCCAGACAGACCGGAGTTGCTTATCAGCAACAACAACATGGGACTGAACTCGCGCCCTTTCGGGCTGCAGGCCCATGGACAAACTCAAGGCCTCGCAGGCCCAAAGCACTATATAACGTGGGACCTCAGCTATGCTCATGAACCTTATCTTCGTGCGTAGTATATATGCCAGCTCCGTGTGTGCCGTCAACTGTGAGAAACTCTGCAAAATAATAAATGCTGAAACGGGCTAACGGGCCACTAAGGAAACCTGTAAAACTTTATAACCCATACCACAGTAAAAGAAAAAAAAACGGTATCCGTTTCCCAAATTCGTCGACCCATAAGACTTTTTCAGGTCCTGGCCACACTTCCCATTTGCGCCTTACTGGATAATCCAGCAGCCCATTGCTCCGTCCTGTTTTGTACCCCACACCCAGTTGCACTCCATACCTGCTGTCTTGCACTCCACGCGTATTAAACTGCATTTCGTGATTTTGTTCTCCGCTACCTATAACAAATATCAAATTTTACGCCTATCATTCCCACACCTGTCATTTCCATACCTGTCATGTCACACAGCTCTCAGTGACTTACCATACCCACCCGTCAGTTTAATTCCGGTTCGTTCCACAAACCTTTCTCTGACATTCACCTCAACTGTCGTTCACCCCACCTTCATTCACCACACTTGTCATTTGCTACACGTGTCGTTCACCCAACCCGTGATTCACCACACCTGTCCTCTTGTTCCTCACACTTGCCAGTCGTTTTTTATCCCACGCATCTGTCTAAACATTCTGCCACCATTTCTTTTCGCGTTTCTGTTCTATCCATCGTATCTGTTTGATTTCCTGCCCGTCTCTTCTTTCCAATGATCGATTTAAAAACTCATGTATTTATCCATCTATTGTAATCTGTCCACCTGCAGTATGTTTTAGCTTATATTTGCCAACTGATTTGTTTTTTGAATATCGAGTAAACCATCTGTCAACCTACCTCTCGATCCATGTACTAATTAAATTATCAATATACCTGTCCACACACACACACACACACACACACACACACACACACACACACACACACACACACACACAGTAGGTCTGCGCAAAGGACAGTCTATCGATTTTCATTAATCAATCCCCTCATCCCCAAGCCCATCCTCTTGCGTCCTATTTTGTGAATGCTGTATCTCAGTAGCCGGACTCTTCTGGATTCATGATACTGTACACATATCAAGCCTATGGCAAAGACGAAGCCTATCAGTTTTCAGGGTTCTTGGTTCATGCTCCCTTTCTTCGCTCATCCTCAACGGCACATCATTGTTTATGGACGTCGTATTAGGACCAATATTTGTTCTGCAAATTCACATACACCATAGGTCCATGATAAAGGCAAAGCTTAAAGATTTTCAAGGCTATAGATCATCCATGCTACCCCTCCCTCACATCCCTAACACATAGTGTGGATGCCATATATCAGTGACAGAGCCACCTTTGTTTGTTCTACTTCACACAGATGACTGGTCTGTGGCGAGGGTCATGCGCACTTTCCTTTAAGGTTCTAGGTCCGCCCTCACCTGTGCAGCCCTCCCTTTCCAGTGTTCCAATATTTGCGGGTGTGAACCTCATTAACCAGGCTAGCTTTTTTTATGTAACCTTGCACACATATTATGCTTACGGTATATCTCGAAAATTATGCATCAGAGAAGAAAATAGCTGAAAGCCACCCCCTCTTTGCTAACACTGTATATTCTTGAGCCACTACCAATCAGTCCCATTAATCAAAACTCATGCGTTAGAAGAAATCCTGACCCTCCTCTGTCTTCCCTTTCACCCTTGGCCGCAACGCATCACAGCATGTGGATAGGCCTATGAAATCTCAGTTACCAAACTGCTTGTAGACATATCCATGCTCATCTGTCTCTTCAGCTATCAGGTATTCAGTATCTGTTCATCTACCTACCTGTCTGTCCAACTATCGAACCATCTGCTTAACCACTTCTCTACTTATCTGCCTATCTACCTACCTATCCACCTTCCACTTATCCATTCATCTGCTAATTTATCCATCTGTAACCAATCATCCATCCATTCACCTATCCACCCTTTATTTATGCACTAACCTCCGCCAACGGTAATAATTATCAGTCTGTCAATATGTCTACTATCTAGTCATCCAACTATCCATTTAACCATCTACCCCTATCTATTTTCCACCATCTAGCCATCCAAGTATCTATCTGTCTACCTATCTTTTTATCTATTCACCTGTCAGTTATCCACATATCCGTTCCTCTGTCATCTGACTCTCTAAATGTCCATCCATTCCTCAGCTTATCCACTTACCTCTCCGTTTACCCATTATTATTATCCATATACTGTGTTTGTTCATACCAGCCATTCGTGAGTCCAACTTTCCATCCACTTATCCATATCAATACACATGCACTTTCCCAGACATCCATCAATTATACTTTTATTTCTCCATCTATTTATTTGACTGTTTATCCACCCATTCCCATGTCCATCCACTTTTCCATATGTGTCTATCTTTTTATTTACTGTGCACATGAATACAGTATCTAGTACTCATCTATAAACTATCTATTCATTTCTTCGTCAGTTTACCAGTCTGTTTATCCAGCCTTCTATTCATCCATCTACCCAACCATCCATTCATCCATCCATCCACCCACACCAACCATCCATCCATCCATCCACCTCTCACCTATCCCTCTGTCGGCAGGGTGGTGCTTGTGTTGGTGCTGGCCAGTACATTGTCTGTTCTCATCAGCCAAGGGTTGGACGAGGATGGACCCGTGGACCCTCAGTCTGTCCCAGCTAACCTCAGCCTTGTCACCCTCATGGCGGTGCCGTGGCCCAGGAGAGGTGAGTTAACAGGGGATAGGAGGATAGGGGAGGGCTGGAGGTAGAGGACAGCAAAGGAAGGACAGATGAGTGAGGCAGGGAAGGGGGAGGGAGGGCTGAGGACTGGGGATAGGAGGGGAAGGTGGGGGAGTAGAACAGAGGATAGGATATGGTGGAGGTGCAAGACTTAATAGAGAGTAGAATGGGAGAGAATGAGACAGAAGAATGGAAAATACTGGAGACTGGGGAGAGAGGATGGGATGGGAATGAATGTGCGGGTAGGGGATAGGAGGGGAGGCCTGTGAGTGGAACAGAAAATAAGGAAATGAGAGGTGTGGGAAAAGGGGCTCTAAGTAGAAAACATTGGGAGTAAGGTATGGGATAGTGGTAACAATAGCCCTAATAAGAGTAATAATAATAATAATAATAATAACAATAATGACGATGAGAATAATAATAATAATAATAATAATAATAATAATAATAATAATAATAATAATAATGACAATAATGATGATGAACATTCTACCAACTCTACAGACGAGAACTGGTACATAAATCGGTGGAAACGCTCGTGCACCCGACTTCCCGACGACCCAAGACGCCACCAATACCAGCCCGACCCGAATAATCCCGACGACCCCGAGGCGCCCGAATGGACCCGACCCGACAACTCCACCTATCCCGAAGGCGACACTTGGAACTGGAACCGACACCCCGACCAGCTGCCCGATTGGTCCAGCCAGGATGTGAGGTGTGTGTGTGTGTGTGTGTGTGTGTGTGTGTGTGTGTGTGTGTGTGTGTGTGTGTGTGTGTGTGTGTGTGTGTGTGTGTGTGTGTGTGTGTGTGTGTGTGTGTGTGTGTGTGTGTGTGTGTACCTTTGATCCTGCCATGCAGTTGGCTACTGATCGAAGTCATTCAGATTCAGTTAGTAGGGATGAACCACTTCTCCATTTCTTTTTTTTTGTCTAAAAGTCAAGGGAGAAGCAGAACGAAAGGAGTTTGTGCCGACGGAACCTAACTTTTCATACCCATATTTTCACTTTTTTTACTTTCCTCATTTTTGCCTATATCCACCCAGCTCATCACTATCGGAGGGGTCGAAGGAAGAGGAGCAGAAGACCATGACCGAGAGTGAGTTGGATCGCCGGAACCTGAGTATCCCCGTGGGCAGTGCGGCGTACAGGCACCAGCACGCCTTCAGGAAGACCCACCCGCTGGCCACCAACATGTCAAGGCTGGGCTACTCCATGGATAGGGCCAGCTGCGTCATGAGGGATAGGTGGGTGACACACACACACACACACACACACACACACACACACACACACACACAATTCTATTTTCACATGCACTGTGTTGTTCGTACCAAAGACACCTCTTGCCGGTTCGTACTTAACTAACAAAAGGTTTTACATATATTTTGCATTTCCATCACTATCTCGCGAAAGGGGCATGATGGACTAAAGTGAAAGGTTAGTTGCAACCTGCAGTGCACCGATTTCACGTCCAAATGAGACCAGAGCCACAAGAGCTATAACAGCAACATACGTAGTCTTCCATAATCTTTCCCTGTGCACTTTGTCTCCAGTCCAAAAATGGCATACGGTATACTCGCATGCATTCTCCACTATGTCCTACTGTAAATATGTGATCCACGCATCCCCTATCGCTGCTAAAAGAAACCCTTGTTCATCACTGATAAAAACTTTCCGATACAATCCTTATCTTATCTTCATCTATAGGCATACGTGACCATTATTGTGTTTTCCCTATCATCAGAAGTTTTAATGCCTAACTCAGTTTAACTACCGCATTCTCTTCCAAACTCATTCTAATCCCTCTTTGTTCCTCCTGACCCATAAAATCAACACATTCTAACCCCTCCTAGCTCCTAACCCATTAATTAATCCACCATAACCCCCCATAGTCCCTCCTAACTCATTAATTAATTCACCATAACCGCTCAATGTCCGTCCTAACCCACATATCATCCATCCCAACCTCTTCATGCTCCTTCTAACCCATTATTTAACCCATCCTAATCCCTCCTTACCCATTCTGCCACACTCCAGAATGAACCTATCCTTCGAGACCACCTCCCTTGACACACAGTGGACTGGAGAACTGACCTAAACCATCTTAACATCTTAACTCCTCTTCACTTAACTTCTGTCCTAACTCTTTTTCACGATTCTCTCCCTATCATAGATTCCCTTAACCCATTCTATCCCAATCCTAGGTCCTCCTAACGAACCTCAGCTCCTCCTAACCTATTCTATCCCTATTCTAGATTCTCCTAGCCCTTTCTTTCCCAAACATAGCTCCACAACTCCTCTTGACCCATTTTATCCCTATCCTAGATTCTCATAACCCATTCTAACCCAATCCAAAGCCCTCCTAACGAACTTCAACTCCTCCTAACCCACTCCATTCCTGTCCAGGCTTCTCCTAACCTCATCCATCCCCCCACCAGAATGAACCTATCCCGCGAGACCTCCTCCTTCGATGCCCGTTGGATCGGCGACCTAACTCCCTCCCCGTACTGCGACCGGTCCAAGCTACGACCCCGCCCTGCACCCTGCACCGCTGGGGCACGGTACAGGAGTGTGGACGGTACCTGCAACAACCTGAAGAACCCTTCTTGGGGCGCTTCCTTCACCGCCTTCAGGAGAGCTATGCCCCCGGATTATGGCGATGGTTAGTAGTAGTAGAAGTAGTAGTAGTAGTAAAAGTAGTAGTAGTAGTTTTGTTATCATTTCATCCCTTTCCACAACATGTATCATACCAACTCTCTTTCCCGTTAATACGTGAAATGGCAGGAATACGGAAGAGGTTATTCAAATCCTCTAAATTCCCGCCTCTACCTCACGGGTCTAATGTTCCACACAGAATACTATCGAGTTAAAAAAAAATGGGGCGTAACCGTTGCCGTGCGCATCTCCACACACTTCATTCACCCACTTTGTTCATTGGTCAGTTCTGTTGCTTCCTTAACATCCATACCTCACCTAGTCAGTTATTCACTTCACATATCTATCCACCTTCCTCTTTTCCTTCCAATTCACTTCCTGCCCCAAAACACACTCATATATACTCATTTTCACCCTGCAGTTCATAATCACTTCCTCCGCCAACGAAGCTGGAGAAGGTTATGTATTCACCCGTGTCTGGCTCTCTGCCTGTCTCTATGTCTGCTTGTGGACATGATATATATATAAAGCTGTAATTGGATTTCAATAAGATCTGGTGGCTAAGTGGGCGCTAGATCAAGGAAGAGTTTATTAGATTTTGAGGTGTATCTGGATGCGGATGCAGAAATAAATTAGTTTTCATTGACGTCTTCGAGATTCAGTAACATGACACTTTTTTTTATATGTCTGACTCTGGGTATAGGCTTCACAGCCAGTTCCCAAGGCCCAGTATTCCTTCTGTATACCATACACTTCCACATGTCACCACTTCAGCGCTAACACCCACCGACCATATTGAATACATGCTAGGGGTCTCAAACTGGACTGGTGTACGGATATCAGCGAGGGCGTTTTTACTACACGTCGGCAAGTCTTCTGGTAGATCAGCAAAGTCAGCTTTGGGGAAATTAAAATCCATAAACTAAGACCATACTGTAGAATGAATTGATTGAACATGTTAACCCATTAAGGTATTAGTCTGGTAGGGAAGAGGAATGACGGCAGTAAATTTTATATTTCACTTGTGTTGACAAAGTATACGCTTTGTGACTGCCTTCTGTAAATGTGACTACACCATCACAACACGCTCTCTTCTGCTCTTTCATCAACAAGCTTCTTTACTCCATATCTATTATGGATCTCTACATTGCGTAAGCTTTTCCATCTTATGCAAATTACATACATGCTTAGGAAGGTCTCATTTCTACGTTTATTACTGTTAACCATAGAAATTTCAGCGACTTGGTATGAGAGAGAGAGAGAGAGAGAGAGAGAGAGAGAGAGAGAGAAGCCACAGTCTGCCTCACCACGCGTCACCTGACACCATGTCACGTAGACACACCGCAAGCCTCTCCCCCTCTCCCTTCCATTCTCTCACTTCCTCAGTCCTGCTCACTCACTCTCCCTCCTGCTCCCTCTTAGAGTGTTTGTCCCTTTCTCATGCTTTGACTCTCTCTCTCTCTCTCTCTCTCTCTCTCTCTCTCTCTCTCTCTCTCTCTCTCTCTCTCTCTCTCTTTCAGATTGCAGATTACTTTCTTCTAAATTTCGCATCTCACAACACTAATGCATATCGCTGGTATGTGGATACATACTAAATTACATTACAATACCTCTACAACTTTAGAAAAATATATCGCAAAGATTATAGAGGTACTTAAATATTTATGTGGGGTAGTCCTTAAATATCCATTTTCTTATATTCTTAAATCAAAGAAAACTTACTATTACAAACATTTTAGACAACCTGTAGTATAATAGTCGAATTTTTCATTGCACACAAGCTTTCATAAGTTGTGTTAGTATATCTTTAAGCAAAGCTTAATTCAGTACTCACATAGTATTTTAAAGGTGAACTGTCACCATGGCCAGAAATGGTCAGTGTTTAAAAACAAACGTACTTAAATACTTATTTAAATAGGCTACATTTGTACTCAGGTACTTGAGTTTATATATTCTTTTTCTCTGTGTATTTAAACACGGTGTACAGAAAGTTATGGCATGGTTTAAAACACATCATGTATATTTTACTTTGCTCTTTCCAGACAACTGCAGGCCTGTTCGGCTTAGGATAGACTTCTCAAATAGTTGGGGGTGGGGGGTAGATACCCCCCTCATTAGTCCCTTCGTTTCAGGGCATCTCTCCTGAATTGAATAATATGGACTAATGGCGAGAATAAAAAGTGAATTATAGCATCGAAATGAAGGGTAAACAGTCGTAATGATCTAGCACGCACCGGGACAGGTGGACGAAACTAAGGTCCGACGTTCGCTACCAGTCTAGGACAACAATAAACTTTTCGGTCATGACATAGTTTTCTCTTGTCCATCTGTCAACAGGTATCTCAGCCCTCCGAAGAGCGAAGGACGGAGGGGAGCTGCCTGGAGCGAGGACAATAAGCAACGTTGTGCATATTAATAGGATGGAAGACTCTCAGTCCTACTCCGTCCTGACCATGAGCTGGGGACAGTTTGTGGATCACGATATCACTCTGACAGCGCTGAGTAAAGGTATGAGAGAGAGAGAGACAGAGACAGAGACAGAGACAGAGAGACAGACAGACAGACAGAGAAATCACTAAGTGCAGTCTAATTCAATTCACTCCCCAGACAAACCTAACCCAACCTGACCAACGTAACCGAACGTAGCCTAACCCAGCCCAGCCTAACCAATCGCAAGGTAATCTACCCAACCTGACCTGATCTAATCCAGCCCAAAATCTGACCTATGTAAACTATCCAACCTGAATCCGACATAATCCACCCCGGCATAACCCAGCTCAACCTAACGTACCCTAACCCAAGCTAACCCAACTCAGCCCGACCTAACCCAACCAGACCTAACTTAATCCAGCCAGTCCCAGGTCAAACTAACTTACCCTAACGCGACCTGACTTGGCCTAACGTTACCTGACTTGGCCTAACGTTACTGACTTGGTCTCCTTCTCTCCACCAGGTAAGAGAGGTGAGAGTATCCCGTGTTGCTTGTCAGAGGTGAGGAACAACCCTACCCTCCGCCACCCTGAGTGTGCACCCATCGCCCTGCCCCGCGACGACCCCTTCTACGCCGCCTTCAACCAGTCCTGTCTGGAGTTCGTACGATCAGCGCCGGCGCCCAAATGTCATTTTGGTGAGAGTCTGGGATTGCCTCATTATTATTATTATTACTGTTGTTGTTGTTGTTGTTGTTGTTGCTATTGTTGTTGTTCTTGTTGTTCTTGTTCTTGTTCTTGTTCTTGTTAGTAGTAGTAGTAGTAGTAGTAGTAATAATAATAATAATAATAATAATAATAATTAATAAGCTAAGGCTTCAGTGCGTGTGGATGGTGAACTAAGTGAATTTTTCTCTTTGGAGGTTGGGTTGAAACAGGGATGTGTCATGTCTCCATGGTTGTTCAATCTGTTCATGGATGGGGTAATAAAAGAGGTACAAGGTAGGGTAGTGGATGTTGGAGTGGCCCTGGTGAGAGAGGACAGTGTTTGGAAACTCCCTGTACTGTTGTTTGCAGATGATACTGTGTTGTTGAGTGAAGACGAAGGTGAGCTGCAAGGCTTGGTGGATGAGTTTGGGAGAGTGTGTAAGAACCGGAATCTAAAGGTGAATGTAGGGAAGAATAAAGTGATGGTCTTTGAGAGAGGTGAAGTCAGTGAATGTACAGCGAGGTTGGATGGTGAGGAATTGGAAAATGTGAGTACGTTTAGGTACCTGGGTAGTGTGATGAGTAAGGATGGAGGTTTGGAGGGTGAAGTGCTTGAAAGGGTATGGCAGGGAAGAAAGGTTGCTGGTTCTTTGAAAGCAGTGATAAGAAACAGGGAAGTGAGCATGGAAGTGAAAAAGTTACTACATGACAGTATTGTGATACCAACTCTAACGTATGGAAGTGAAGCTTGGACGTTGCTGGAAGGACACAAGTCAAGAGTGAGAGCAGTGGAAATGAGTTATTTAAGAGGAGCCTGTGGAGTCACATGGAGAGACAGGCTGACGAATGAGGATATAAAGGAGCGTTGTGATGTGGATGTGGATGTGATAGGAAGTGATATGAGGAACACAATGAGTTGGTTTGGCCATGTGGAGAGGTTGGAGGGTGAAAGACTGACGAACAGAGTGTATGTGAGTGAGGTGGAGGGGGGAAGAGGGAGGGGCAAGCCGAGGATGAGATGGAGGGATGGGGTGGAGAGGTATATGAGAGAGGGGGGTGTGAGTTGGGAGCAGGGCAGTGAAATGGCGGGGGACAGGGCGACGTGGAGGCGATTTGTTTGTGGCCACCCCAAACGGGATTGAGGCGTCTGGCAATAGATAGATAGATAGATAGATAGAATAATAATAATAATAGTAGTAGTAGCAGTGGTAGTAGTAGTAGTAGTAATAATAATAATAGTAGCAGTGGT
The DNA here is from genome assembly GCF_032717465.1 of Coenobita brevimanus. Taxonomy (NCBI): domain Eukaryota; kingdom Metazoa; phylum Arthropoda; class Malacostraca; order Decapoda; family Coenobitidae; genus Coenobita; species Coenobita brevimanus. The sequence goes on along the minus strand of NC_137010.1, from coordinate 23,966,931 downwards.
AGTAGTAGTAGTAGCAGTAGTAGTAGTAGTAGTAGTAGTAAGAGTAGTAGTAGTAGTAGTAATAGTAGTAGTAGCAGCAGCAGCAGCAGCAGCAGCAGTAGTAATAGTTGTAGTAGTAGTAGTAGTAGTAGCAGCAGCAGCAACAGTAGTAGTAGTAGTAGTAGCAGTAGTAGTGGTAATCTCGTTTTAATTCAGGAAATGTTATTTGAAAGTAAATATAGCAAAAAATGCATAGTGAGGCTAAATAGTCAGGAATCAGACAACGTAATCGCCTTTAAGTAACTACGTAGTGTGATGAGCAAGGATGGGAAATGTGAGCATAACGTGCGAGAATGTGTACAGCAAGGAGGGAGATGATGGTGCTGAACATCTGGGGTCGTGACAAGGACTAGGAAAGAAGTATGGAAGTAAAGAACTCGTTGTATGCAGTGGACGTGACTTTCCTATTATTATTTCTGAGTGTCCATAAGAATATAGACAGAACACTTCAAAGCGGAGCAAGGAAAATACCTTTCCACCTCTCCACAGCCCCACGCTGGTCAGACTGACTGTTGAGCACAGATTGTTTTCCTCTTGCCCCTGTATACCTAATAGAATCACCGAAGACGTGGATGTAACATTAATTGTTGCTGGTTGTGATTCAGGGGAACTTTGAACCTAAGCAAAAACTGATTGTATTCCTTTATCCCCTCATCTCGAGGACACATTTCTATATTTTGTTCTTGTTGCTACCAGTATGATATTATTGAGGGTGGGAGAGCACCCCAGAAGTGAAGGAATTAATAAAGCCTGTATCTAGCCCCTTCAACTCGTAAAGTTTCTCCTTAACTGAGTGATATCTCTGTAGAATCCAAGAATATTAACAGGAATGACGTAACGTTGCTCGGGCTGAAGTGTTATTTGACGTGCAGTCGATTGGCATAATTTTCACCCTTTCGTGTTTGCCAGGGCATCGAGACCAGCTGAACCAACAGACAGCCTTCCTGGACGGCTCGGCGCTGTACGGTACCTCAACAAAGCAACTGGCCTCTCTCAGGGCGTTCAAGGACGGATTGCTCAAGTCACAGGTGGGTGGGTGGCCTGTGGGATTTTGTGTGGGTGTTGGTTTATATGTTGGGATGATCTGTGCGGCTGACGATTGTGGGGTTAAGTCATAGGTGGATGGTTATGAGGGCTAGTGTGGGTGGTGGGTTAGATGGGTGGGTGGTTTGTCTGACTGGAGCTTGTGGGCCCAAGTTACAGGTGGATGGGTGTCTATGGGGCTATTGTGACTGGTGGGTTGTGTGTGATGGAGGTGTGATGGTTCGGTGGTTTGTGTGATGCTGGTGGAGGTGGATGGAGTCTTTGTGTGTTGAGTGTGGGGATTGAGGTGGTGGTGCTGGTTGGTGTGTGTGTGTGTGTGTGTGTGTGTGTGTGTGTGTGTGTGTGTGTGTGTGTGTTTGTGTGTGTGCTTCCTTACTGTGTGGCTTTGCTTTTTGTAATTCTGTCAGAATATTTTTAAATAAAAATTGAAGATTTTAGCTACTGAATTGCTTAATCACAAATATAACTAAAAGCTGTTATGCTCAATCCACGACAAAATAATCATAACCCTCGGTGTGCTTTTCATTTTGCAACATAGTGCCAACAGATATTGAAATGTGTACTGTAACTCAGCTTTCAGGAGCCGCAGTTTTCTCCTCATTCGCTCATTGAAGTAAAATAACATAACATTAACCTCAATTTCCAGTTACTCCTCATTCGCTCACTGAAGTAAAATAACATAATATCAATCTCAATTTGCTGTTACTCATGATTGCCAGAGCTTCCCAGTAATCGGAAAACATCACTTAGGTATTTCGCCACTATGCATATTTGATAATCATTTGCTCAGTGAAATAATGTGGCATGAACATCAATATTTACAGTAATTAGCCGAATTATCAGGCATATATATATGGATAATGATTCTCTCTCTCTCTCTCTCTCTCTCTCTCTCTCTCTCTCGTACGTGTAGATAATGTATAGTATAATCATTACAGCTAGTGTTAAATCCAAACCTCCTTGTTGGGACTAGAATTTTCGTGACCTTTTGTATACGCAACTCTCTTTCACACACAGTTGACCCTAGACGGCCGGCAGCTGCTCCCCCCTTCTAAGGACCCCAAGGACGGCTGCAACACGGACGAGCAATATAAGTACGACCGATTCTGCTTCCTCGCTGGTAAGTTACTTCACGCCCCTTTAACCCCTTCATTCCGAGGACGTATTTTGATGTTCTTTAGCTGATTTCACTCACCTTGGGTCTGACGTCTCGTAGTGAAGGGGGTAATGAAGGCCGTATCTGACTTCACCAGTGGGAAAAGTATCTCCCCAAGGAATAAAATCGTCTGCAAGCAACAATGACGCCTTTTCTTGGCACTGCTAGATGATTTATTCTGCTTGGGTAGATATTATGTGATGAAAGAGAATAATGGAGATGGGTACTAATGCGATCACTACGAGGTATCACCTAAGGTGGCTACAGCCATCTGGTGGTAACAAGGTTAAGATAAAGAAGTCGTCGTGTTGAAATGGTTAACCCTTTCAGTACTATTATATTTCTTTGTTATATTTAGACGATTTATTTAGCTTAGGAGAGACTTTTCGAACTTGGTAGGCGCAAAAACAGCCTTAATGATCCTATTCACTGTGAGTGTCCTTCCTAATTCGAATAAAATCATCAGGTGATTGCACGAGTAATGTACACACACACACACACACACACACACACACATATATATATATATATATATATATATATATATATATATATATATATATATATATGCATTTAAAACACCATCTTTAAGCAGAAATAATTTGTCTGATGCAAGAAGGAAAAATGCACCAGTTCTCTGCGATGACACCTTTTCATGTTATTCTTGCTACCCCCAGACTATTTTATTTAGATGTGGGAGACATCTTGTAGTGGATGGAACTAATGCAGATGGTTTTTCATCCCACCACTACCAGGTATCTGTCTTTAAAATAATAAAACCGACTGCCGGTGCTGTGACTGAAAGATAAAGGACCTTCTCACTACCAAACCTTAACTTTATATTTTATTCTGGCTACCTCAGAGCCAGACCTAAGAGAGAACTATCAAACTCGGAAGCTATATATTGCTTTTAGTAACCCTATCACCAAGAAAGATCTCCTCTTAACTAAGTGAAATCATGTAGTCAACTATTGCTAATTCTACAGTCTCACTCACCCAACTTCCAATCATTACACATTCCAGTATAAGTTCATTTTACTCATGCAATCGTAAATCTTTGTTCATCCAGTTCCCTGTCAGGACTTGCTTCAGATTTTCTTTGTCACCCCTGTTCCTTATCCTCATTCATCCAATCCATAATAATCATTCATCTGATACCCAGTCTTTATTTTTCTAATCCCTAATCATTATTCAGTTAATCGCTTGTATTAAATAGTCTAACCCTTAATTTTTCCCCATTCACTCTGCCCGTCCCCAATTTCCAACCAACTCAGTGTCTAATCACTATCCCCCCCTTCCAAGGCTATCCGAAGACAACCAAAAAAATCCTCCAGACACTCCCCCAAAACACCTTCACCTGGCACACTCCCTGGCCCCACTCCTAACTCATCCTGTTCCCCACTCACTTCACTCCACTCACCCAGTCCTCACAATTTGTTCATCCAGTCCCTCAAATTTACTATTCCAATTTTTACTCCCCCGTCTTTTTGTCCCGACTTGTAATCTTTATTCTCTCAATCCCTAATCTTTTTTCACCCATTGCCTCATCTATATTCACCCACTCCATCGATTAATTCACCCAGCCATAACTCACCCCACTTTCATTTTGTCCAAATCCATATTATTTACTTATTCAATACCCAGTCATTAATCCTGTGCCTATAATCTTTGCTCATTCACTCCCTGATTTTCACTCATCGAAATCCCTAATATGTGCACATCCAATCCCTAAACTTTACTTATCCAAACCCTAATCTTTACTTATACAAATCCCTATCCTTACTGATCTAATCTTAAATCTTTATCCATCCCAGTCCCAAACCTTCAATCATTTAATCCCAAATCCTTCCTCCTCCCACTCCCTAATCTTCACTCATCCAGTCCCAGATTCTTCTTCCTCTCACTCCTTGATCTTCACTCATCCAGCCCCAAATCTTTCCACCTCCCACTCCCTAATCTTCATTCATCCAATCCCTAATCCCCAGGTGATCCCCGGGCCAACGAACAGATCCTCCTAACCATCTTCCACACTATCTGGGCGCGGCAACACAACCAGCTGGCCATCATCCTCAAGGACCTGAACCCGGACTGGGAGGACGAGAGGTTGTTCCAGGAGAGCAGAAGGATTGTGATAGCACAGATCCAGCACATCACCTACCATGAATATGTACCTAGCGTGCTAGGTGAGGCAGGATTGGGAGTACTAGGACTATTGGGGAGGCTGGGGCTCGCGAGTATTGGGAAGGTTAGGGACTGGAATTATTGGTGTATTCAGGGATGGAACTTCAATGGTTGAAGTTTAGCACTGGCTTGACCGGGAAATGTTATAAGAATGGAAATGAATGAGGCCTAGAGATCAGAAGGACTGGAAAGATTAGGAATGGAAAGACTGGAGGTTGGGTAGACTGGGGACTAGTGAGACTGTATATGTGAAGGGTTGAAATGTGAAGAATTGAGATGAGTTAGGAATGCAGAATGAAGGGATCAGTGAAAGTGATCATTGGGAGGACAAGTGACTGTTGGAAGAGAGGGAATATTGTGATAGTGCATATCCAGCACATCAACCGCCGTAAGTATGTGGCCAGCGTGCAGACTGGATATTAGAGGATTGAGATCAGTAGAATTTTGAGACTGGAAGTGTAAGGAATGAATGAGGAATGAGTACCGAAAGCTTGAAGACGTGAAGACACAAGGCTGAAAGGATAAGAGACAGGGAAGACTGAATGTTGGTGGGGCTAGAGACTGGACAGAACTAATACTAGTGTTACGGTACTCCTGCTGTTGCTATTATTACCTTTAATATTTACTGGTTGTGGTATTAATCATAGCATGTGGGAGTACTGTTGTAACTATTACTTTAAAGAAATTCCTCTGGTCACTATCAGGGCCAGCTAGTTGGGGGTCCTAGGCTAAGCTAGATGTGGGGGCTTCCACCCAGGATTGGGGTCCCCATAAAAGGATTTTGATGACCATCACTGGATCATGTATGGTGGCAGCTGCATTAATGTTTATCATTTATCTGTTAATTTCGTTAAGTTTTTATTTCTAAAATCTTTTTCTAATAAACGGGGATCCCTTCAAGGGTGGGACCTTGTATGATGCCATCTCTTGTAATATTCATCGTTTATCCATTTATTTCTTGAAATTTAATTATCTACTGATTTTTCAAAAAACGGGGCCCTTGCAATGGTGGGGACCTTTGGCTCGTGTCTACTGTGCCTGGTGTAATACAGTACGACACTCTGACGAAATATTCATAATCACCAACACAGTCAAATAACCACGAGTTCAATTCAACCAATCATTTCACTCCTAGAGGCGTAGATAGTCTTGAGTCGGGTACTTTACTGAAAGCTAGATACATACATACATACATGTGTAAATAGATATTTATGTCTATATTTATATTTATTATATATATTACATGTTATATAGATAGATAGATATGTGTGTGTGTGTGTGTGTGTGTGTGTGTGTGTGTGTGTGTGTGTGTGTGTGTGTGTGTGCGTGTGTGTGTGGTCTGCAATTCACCCAAAACTGTAACTTCTTTTACAGTAGGCTACTAGATTCCAGTTTCTGTGTTTCACCGATAATTTTCTTTATTTTCTATTTTTCTGTATTTCAGACACAGATCTTGTGTATCATATTCCTTGTCTTATATTCCACTGATAAAATATTTCATTATCACTATATTCTGTATATTATCCATTCATAATTATTACTCCATCTTACCATACTCCATATTCTACATTTCAGCCATAACCATATAATATCATGTTCATCCCAAGTCTAATTTCACAGACAAATAAAATTATACCAACATTCTGAATTTATGTTTATTTTAAGGATGTAACAATTCGGCCGTAAGTTTTGTTTTCATCCCTTGATCTCTACAGGCCCAAAATTTATGCGGCACTTAGGCCTCAGCCCCCAGGGAGACGGGATATATACTACAGACTATAATCCCGAGTTTCACCCGGGCATAGCCAACGAATTCGCAGCCGCTGCCTTCAGATTCGGACACAGCCAGATACAGGTATGTTTCGGACGGTGTCTGGAGAACTGCTTTGTTATTTTGGGTTTTGTGAGAATTTTTGCTTTATGTTTTTGGACATAAATTTAATGTGGGTGTATTTTAGCTTACATATTGATCAGCAAGTTTATGTTTATTTGGCTTTCTGTATTACCTGTTGTGTAGAAATATTTGCTGGTATTTATGTATTATTTAATGATATACATCCGTCTGTGGCTGGTATTGTCGATGGCTTAGCAGCCTCCTCAGCCTTTCTTCCTTAGCAGATTATTTCCGCATATGGCACATTAGTAACAATTTTTATACATTCTGTAATCTACGTCGTTACTAAGAGGATATAAATAATATACAAGAGAATATCAGAGTTTGATATGCAAAACAAGACACTGAAGAAAGACAGTATCCTCATGAGTTTAGGATATTGTCGAACGCCCCTTCCTTGGCAGTTTATTTCTGTTTATAGCATGTGAAGAATCATTACCTATGATTTGGGTTCTCTCTTTGACCGGTTCTGTCATGGGCACGATAATATCCTCCAGGTGATGAAAGAGCAAACAGAGAGCAAGCAGCCAGCAAACGAAGTCTACCTACTTCCTACAAAAATCTTCCCCCGACTTAAAGTTTGTGGAGTTGTCACACCTTACTGAGCTGCCGCAGCCTGTCTGAGTTGGCGTAACCCAACGGATCATTTACTCTGTCTTATTGGCTGCAGCTTACTGGACTGCAACAGTCGACCCGACTGTGGTTATTCACCAGCCCATGAGGGCAATGAGAGACGAGTTTTGCCTCGTTTACCTCGCCGACAGTCAGTAGTGGGAGCCATCTCCTAGCCAAATACTGAAACCTGAGTCATAACTAATGCCATGGAGACTGATATCTCCACAGAAACAGTTGGATCTAAGTTCCTCTTTCTGTGAGCCCTGATGACAAGAAGGGCTGGAAGACAAAACTCTTACTCAAAACTATTGTGGCCACCCTTACGATGACGATCCCTTTAGAGGGAACTTAGCGTCATTTTAATCTACAAGTATGTGTATATATATATATATATATATATATATATATATATATATATATATATATATATATATATATATACATATATATATATATATATATATATATATATATATATATATATATATATATATATATATATATATATATATATATATATATATATATACTGTATATAATTTATTTACATGATATATATATATATATATATATATATATATATATATATATATATATATATATATATATATATATATACACTTTATTTCTATTCTTTACACTTTATTTTGAGTTCCACGTGGATTCCTCTCATTATTTTATTTATTTACCATTTGACATTAACTTAGACACTTCTTTGTTAGCTAGTGTACACTTTTTATTAGTATCGTGGTCACCCACAATTCATACTATTATATAATTTTATTATCCATTCATATTGTCAGTATTATTCTAGTATTCTAACTGTCTTTTAATAATCTCTGCTTCTCTCACATGTTGAGAGACACTTCCTCTAAGCGGAGGAGAATTGTTACTGTATATCTTTTGATGTATATGTAGTTGTATGATGATGTATATGCTTTGATGTATAGCTGTTGTCTGATACAGTGGTGGGAATGCATAGCTAGCTGTTGAGAGCCTGTTGTGACCAGATCAATGTTTGCAAGTTAGTCACACGTCAGTGAAACGTGATCAGGCCTTTTTCGCCCTATGGCCTGCTCCCACGATCTCGCTCAAAAGATAAACAGATCACTTAAACCAGTAACAGAGAAAGCGCCCTGGCAGTATGTCGTCTTCAGCTGTGTTGTAGATGAAAACTTCAATAAACTGTTAAGGCATCGTAGCGCAGTTTCTCAACCTGCATCCCCTGTTATTGCCGTCATTCCTGTCACCCCCCCCCCCACACCCACACACACACTCTTGTCCCAGAGTCTAAGTCCCAAGAACTGTTATATTCGTTAATCAGTCTACCTATGTATTTATCCTTCTAACCATCCATTCATCTCTCCAACAGGGGCTGGTCCAGAAGATAGACGCTCCCGAGAAGAACGTAGACTTCCAGCAACTGAGCACCATCGTGTTCAACCCGTTCTCCCTGTACGACACGGGTACCATGGCGGAGTATGTGCGAGGCCAGGTATCCCAGCATACCGGGGCTGTCGACACTTACTTCACGTCACAGGTAGGTGGACGTGGGTGCGAGGGGAGGGTGGAAGGAGATATGTGGGTGCCGGTGGGGTTGGAGGAGGTGAATGGAACCGGGGGGAGTGAAAGGGTGTGTGTTTGCAAGAGAGCGTGGGATCAAGTAGGTGGATGTGAGAGATTGTAGGCTGAATGTGGGTGGGTGCATGGAAGTGGGAAAGGGTGGGTGGCTTTGGATCTAGGTAAGTGGTGTGAATATATGTAAGAGGGTGTAGGTGAGTGTGGTTAGACAAGTAGATGTAGAAAAGTGTAGTAAGTCATGGGTGGGCGTAGGTGGGTTTAGATGGATACTGGGAGGTGTGGATGGACGTGGAAATGTGCGATAGGGTCTGGGAAGCCTTAGGTTGTTGTGGGGGTGGGTGGGTATGTGGGTGTGAGAGATTAGGAAGATGTTGGGACTGAGGAAAATTTGAAGGTGGGTGTTGGAGGGTTTGCGTGGGTGTGAGAAGATGTAGGTGGATGTGGAGGATGTATGTGGGTGTGGGAGAGGGTGTGTATAATTAATTAAATGAGAGCTAATGATTGTGTAGTATCTAGGTGGGTGTAAATGGTGTGGGAGGGTGTAGAAGTGTGTTTGGGGAAAGAAAACAAAAATTACCCTTCATTAACGTCTTCATTATCAGGTATTCGCCAACCTGAAAAAAATCGTGAGGTGGTACCAAGAATTATATACAAAAAACATAACGGCATTGAAAGAGTTGATGGAGAGCGTGTCTTACTCCCTTGGTGCAAGAGACCATAGTAAGCGTATTATAATCATTGGGTAGAAGCAACAGTCAAGTTATACAAAGCGTCATCGTAGTGAAAGGGTTTTTTGAAAGTAACGCCACCGTTCTCGGCTTCTTTTATGTCGGGGGTAAACTTTAGGGATTTCTAAAGCATCATAAAAATATTCTGTTCTGCTAAACCAACCTCACATAGACAACCTAAAAACACGGAGGGATTAAAAAAAAAAAACACACACACACATACACAGTTAAGCCCCTCACAGATATACAGTGAGCCCCTCAGGTACAAACAGCAGTTAGCAATTTCCGTCTTCTTTCAGGTCTCGGGTAAACTGTTTCGCGGTGATGAAAAGTTCGGACTGGACCTGGTGTCGATCAACATCCAGCGGGGCCGCGACCACGGGATAGCGGGCTACGTGAGGGCCAGGATGCACTGTGGCCTTGCACCTCCATCTAACTTCTCCGATTTGGCCAACGACATGGATGCGGGGGCCTTGGAGAGTATCAAAAAGGTCTATAAGTAAGTTTTAGATTTATAGTTATCACTGTCATCGAAATGTAGGTTATATTCTAACTAATCTGTGTTTGTCTGTTTGTCTGTCCTCCGGAGTGCTGAAAGACCACAGTGAAAATCATTATGAAATGCACGAGGATGTTGCTGTTGACTCATGATTTCACTAACTGAATTTTAGCGACACTGAATGATAAAGTCGAACTTCCACTAAATAAAAAATCACAGAATGTTTCAAGTCTATCCCAGAAGGCTAGCAACTTGAAACTTAGCTTCCTTAATTTCTTATACAATAAATTTATAAGAATGCGGGCTACCTAGTACGCAGTGTGTCGCCTGACGGCAAGTTACTTGACACCAAAAGTTCCAAGTGTTGAGATGCTCCGACCACCTGATCTGTGATTACGTGATGGCGAACGTAATGAATCGAATGAATAAATGAATACAAAGGAGCAGGTGTAGTTGGTGAAGAAGGCAGAGGCGAGGTATAAAGTACTGCAGGAGATTTGTGCCCAGTGGCAAACTGTTGGTAACGTGCATTAAGTTGCTCCACTTAACTAAGGAAATATATTGTTATAAAATCCGAGAGTAGCCTGTCTTAACAGTATGGTGTAAAAGATTATACAGATTAGTCATGACATCTGCAAACCATAATTATTGTATACTACTACTACTACTACAACTATAGTTATTGTTAATGTTGCTATTGTGGCTGCTGCTGCTGTTGTTGTGGCTGCTGCTGCTGTTGTTGTGGCAGCCCAGGAAAAAGATAAGAATCAGGAGCAAACATGGAAATTGCTAGAGGCACTATTGTCACATTTTATTAAGACTATCCTCAACATGGTCGAGTCGAGGTCGCTTTCCTTGATACTAAACGAGGGGAAGGACTGAGACGAGGATAGCGGATCTGGCTTCACGCCGGGTCATATCCACTCGCTTCAATTATTCTGACTCAGAGGACAACATTTCAGTTGAGTCTGCAGCCTCCTACAAATTGATGACACTCGGAGCAACGCGGAAAGACATGATACAGCAAGAACATGCGGGAATGAAAATGGGCTCAGACTACTGTTCAGCCTTTCACTGTCCATCGTGGAGATAGCGTCGTGTCCCTCCAGTTCTGCCTTAAGACATCAGTTAAACTCACCTATACTTGTACTTGAGGCAGTCCTGCAAGTGTCAGACTTCTGAGGCAGCAGTTATAATGTCTGTTCAACCACATATCAGTGACAGCCACATCATAGCGTCAGTCCGTCACAAGAAACCAGAAAAGACAACAAAACTTGTTCTGTTTCATCACAAGAGCTGGCATATCATGCTATCAGCCTATTGCAGGACACCATCACTCACCAGCAAGCTTCTCTGTAGATGTGCAATATGCCACCTAAGGATGGTCGTTGGCACTGTATGCAACTGTCTTCTCCGTCACTGGGACCTGCAGCCGAAGAACCGCTGTTGGAGTATCCTGCCATCCGAAGAAGTTCCTGCAAAAGTCATCACATCGGACACCTGACACTAACACTGTACACCCACACACCCTCCCCCCCTTCCTTTCTTTGGCTCATTTCGACCCCCACACCCTCCAACTCCTGCTATACACTACGCATCTGCATTACACCCCTCACACATGTACCTTTGACAATATCCATTTTGCCATATTGAATACATATCATCTGATTTTTTTTTTAAATCATCGTCATCATCGTCGTTGTCGTCGTAGTCATCAATATCAGCAATCGCAGTACTAGTAGTAACACCAGCAATAGTATCGTAAAACCACCACCACCAACCACCATCATCATCAAATTAATCATTACTATCACCTCCACAGTTCGGTAGAAGATATTGACCTATACACCGGGGGTCTGGCAGAGAGACCCATCAAGGACGGTCTGGTCGGTCCCACCTTCGCCTGCATCCTCGCTGACCAGTTCCTCAGGCTCAAGCGAGGGGACCGATACTGGTATGAGACCGACGAGAAACCCCAGGCGTTTACTGAAGGTGGGTAGAAGTGGTCTGAAGGGTCTGTGTAGTCTGTGAGATTGGCCTGAGTCATCTAGGAGGTTTGAGGGCATGATTGTACTGATTGGAGCTGTGTGGTTGACATTTTTGCCAGACATTTTAAGTCTGATTTAATTTATTATGTCAGAGTTTTATATTACCTGATCAAACTCAGGGAAAAGTTAAACATTCATGATATCGTGAAAATGAAGAGAGAGAGAGAGAGAGAGAGAGAGAGAGATTCTATTGTGTGTACATTATTAAGTCGAATCTACAGATTACGGTTTTAGAAATGTTACCGCGAAAAGGGAGAATACATAAATAGACATAAGTAAAAGGGTACAAAAGAACAGCAAACAGCAACATACCTAATGATCCTTTCGTGGTTGATACAGAGATGAGTAAGATTATGATATCTAATTCTATGAGGACAGCAAAGCAAGATGTTGATAAATAGACATACATGCATGCATATATATATATAGAGAGAGAGAGACAGAGACAGGTAAAGAGTCAGTCACACACACAGTCTATCCATCAACCCATCCCTCTCTCCACAGCGCAACTACATGAGCTGCACCGCACGTCCCTTGCACGCATCATCTGCAACAACGTGCCAGAGCTGGGCAGCATACAGCGGTGGCCCCTCAGGATGTACGAAACAGGCAACCCACGCCTTCCCTGCTCCTCCACGTCTATACCAAGGGTCGATCTCGGCGCATGGGAGGAGGGCGACATCTGAGAGGGGAAATCTGGGGGCACATTAGAAGAATGATTTTTTTTTTTTTTTTTTTACATATAAAATGGGCAGCGTTGCGAACTATCGAGGCAGCTTAGAAGAGTGGGTAATTTTTTTTTTCTACATTTTATTCCTGCTGTCTCCAAACGCTTCATTCAATGTATGAGAGAACGGTCATTCATACTGAACAGGTTAATGAGGGGAATATCTATGCCCTTTAGTTTGGAAAGTCCATCCTGAAGTGAATAAAAGCGCCTGGAAATGGCAAAAATTGAATCAAATATGTCATCGAACAGAATGGATTAAAGTATTCTGGTGATAATATGCTCAGTGTTCTCGGAAGCTTAACAAGGTTTCTAGAATTCCTTCCTTAACTGTTAACTTATTACTCCTTATTACCTTCTATATTATTTACCGTCTTTTATGTCGACATCTGTTGCATAAGTAACATACTAGACCATATTCAAGAATCAGATGCAGAAACAAACTGGTAAGGAAGAGATGCTTGGGAGTCTTCTTACCTGCTGAGAACACAGGTCTGGGACACCTAAATGAGTAAGAGCGTGCAGGGAGTATTGATTTTATCCACACATTCCTTTAGTGCCGTACGAGATGATTAAAACGGTTGGTACAGTACAAGACGATTGAAACGGTTGGCATTGTGAGCAGCGGTTAGTAATAAATTCCCTCCCTGTTGGACTCTACAAGAAATGAAGATGGAAAGCATCTTTTGAACGTTACGTGTACAGTACATAAGGCAAAAATGTAACATCCACCATACCTAAAAATCATGCAATGTAAAAAATAGCTGAAAATTTAACATTATATATGCACTACGTTGTACTTGGTTTAAATGAGTTGTTTTACCTTTCAAGTTTGTAGGGTAGTCTATACATTACCTTGGAAGTGCATACAACTCCAAACTTAATATTTTCCATTGTGTGTGTGTGTGTGTGTGTGTGTGTGTGTGTGTGTGTGTGTGTGTGTGTGTGTGTGTATTTAATATGCAAACGATTAAACATCATGAATCCTTGAAAACAGGTACACTCCTCATCAGGAATAAAGGAAAGAGGAAACTGTAATGACAAAGGTACTGAGATGGTGTGCATATAGAGGATGTTATTCATTTTTAGTTTTGGAAGTCATTTTCCTCAATAGACTGCGGATGGGATATGTGGCTGATAAAAATCTTAAGTTATTCGAAAATTCCTTGTGCAGTAGTAGACTAGAGGAGCGGCAGTGTGAGGTGGCTGAGAGGTGTGAGTGTGAGGTGTGGTGTGACTGTACCGTGTGATGTGACAAGGTGAGGTATGGTGCGGTAGTGTAAGATGTAATATGAGTGTGAAATGAGGTGTGTGTGTGTGTGTGTGTGTGTGTGTGTGTGTGTGTGTGTGTGTGTGTGTGTGTGTGTGTGTGTGTGTGTGTGTGTGATGTGGCATTAGGAGATCTGACTGAGGGTGGTGTGGCAGTGTGAACTGTTCACTGTAAGATATGGCTGTGTCTTATACTGTACTTTTTTATAGGGTCTGTAAAAATAAAAGAAAAAATAATAATGACGGCGTCTTGGGTGAAGTAAACATTAGAGAACTGATAGGTGACGAAGGGAAACAAAATATAAAAACATATTTGAAATTAAAGACAGCTTGTGGTTGTTTAATCCTGATCTGTCTGGTCAAGCAGACCCGGCGACCACAGGTAACTAAGTGCTTCTGTGGAACCGTCCTACAGGTACAGTACAGAACATACACCGTGCAGGGATCTGGCATCCCCTTGTGGTAGACAGCTCCTCACCAGGGCCGTTCCCGTGGCGAGATGCAGGGAAATAAGAAAACGGTTGGCTCCGGGATGGACGCCGCAGCTGCTTCATCCAGAGTGCACAGCGCCACTAGGTGTAGGCTCCTCATCAGCGCCATTAAAGACAAGTATATAAAGTAAATGCTTATTTAATAAATGTATTATATACTTCAGTATCAGTGTAAACAATAAAGTATGATTGTTAGTTTTAAGAATTAGCTGTAGCAATAAATGTTAACCCCTTAAATTCTTTACTTGTTATAAGGCTGCTTTGTTATATTAATTTCGCTGTTATATAACCTGTTCAAATCAAATATTTTAGATTACGAAATTGGACAGTCATGCCGTCCGTACATGCATTTTATTTCAGTGTGTATATAAGAAATTGTATATACTAATAAAATGTATGGTAAGTTTTCTGTTGACGTTTGAATGTGTTTTACTTGTTGAAAGGATTATAGTACTATTTCAATTTTACTCTTACTCGGCCTAAAATTGCAGTCTCTCCAGCCTGAATGATGCTAAGTTGTTGCAATATATTAACTCTGGAATATGATACTTGTCAAGAAGAAGTGTTGTGGAAATGATGCAGAACTGTAATTTTTTGTTTTCTGCCACTTGGCCAGAAGTAACCTGCAAAACGACGCAAATCTGAGCCATGTTAGAGTAAAATCAGTGTAACAGAATTTTTTTTTTGCCTTGCCAAGACAAATCGGTCTCTAGCTACACCCCCCATGTGCCAACCCCCACTCACGTCTTTTCATCCGAGGACCTGTTCCCTCACTGACTAATTTCTCTCTTGGAACTATAGCCCCCTTGGCCCTACTTTAACTATGAGCCTATTTTCCCCGATGGACCTATATTGTCCAGTGAATTTCTTTTCCTCATGGACCTATTTCCAAACCTTTCCATAGACCTATTTTCTCACATGGAGATAATTTCCCCTCAGATCTATTTTATCCTATGGACCTATTTCCCACATGGATCTACTTCCTCTTGGACCAATCGCCCTTCTCACTACATCTCCCCAGTAACCCTGCTCGCCCCTCCCAACCCATCCCCCTCACCCACCCAGCCGAACCCACTCACCTACCCAACCCACTCGCCCGCCCACCCCATCCCACCCAGCCCGCTAACCCGTCCACCCCACCCCATCCACTCACTCACTCTGGCCTCTCCGTCCGCCCACCCACCAACCCTTACCAGCAGGATGATATACAAGTTTACTCACACACACACACACATGCAAGCACGCGCGCACGCGCGGGGGGCTCAGCTGCTTTTATAATGCAGATATACTGTATACAAGACTGCAGATGTGTGTGTGTGTGTGTGTGTGTGTGTGAAGTTCTCATACATGTAGTTTATGCTACAGTGTTGTAGAAGAATTTACTCGTGTAAGAAAAGATTCTTGTTTCATTCTCTAAATCGTTGTTGTTTATGTGTGTTTGTTATCGCCATCTTTCGCAGTTACGAATTCTTTAGTCAGTAGAACCTAAGGATTTATAGCTGAAATTATTCTTTACCAGCCAGAATAGCTCTCCACATTCCGTCCCGTTTTCGTTAGAGCCATAACTGTTCCTTCCTTGTCAAATGAAAATTAAGATCCCAACTGAAAGTTCAAACAGCCAATCAAAACCCAGATATATATCAAACGTCATCTTTCCTCCCGCAAGCCCTGCTCCTTCCTGCACTCCTACTGGCTGGTGCCGAGTCGTCGAACAGAAGGTAAACAAGGAGGTACTCGGTGATTTCTTCTGCTTTAATTGACATATTATTAGTTTATTTGGCTAGTGCAAGTGGTTATGGATCATGCTGGAGCTCGGAATAGTGTGCTGAATTAGAAAATACGCCAGAAGATAAAGCAAAGTGTAAACTACGATAAAAAGTGACGAAAATTGGACACCGAGAAGTCTGTGACTTGTTTACATTGTGTGAAGTGTTATGTATTTTGACAAGTGCTGAGTCAGAGTTGCATTCACTAGATGCAGTAAGTTGAATGAAGAATTGACATTGAGCTTTGACCCCTTCACTGCAATGATGTCTTATTCTAGTGTATTCTTGCTACCTACTGACGAGTTAATTCAGCTCAGGACAGACCTTTCATGTTGATGAGCATAATGAAAGCTTAGTCTAATCTGTCCTGTTCGAAATGCCTCTCTCAAGGATGCGGCCATACTTTTCCGCAACACATGAACGAGAAGATGAAGCGAAGCACCGGGTTAGAGCCACTGCAATATCCGAGTCTGAACATTAGACAGACCCCTGAGCCACGTTCTCTCTCTCCTCGATCACATGTCTAGAGCAAGTGTGGCCGCATTCTACAGTAGCCTAGACTGAGTAAAATTGCCTGGATATAGTGAGAACAAAATAAAAGACGCCTTCGTAGTTTAAGGTAAAAAAAAAAAAAAAAGCGCATTTCAAAGAAATTACGAACATTTATGATAATACTTTGTGTAAGGAAAGCAGAAAATCACCCAGAGCCTGTATAGAAAGTATGAACCTTTTCATTCCGATGGCGTTTTTTTGTTTATTCTTGTATCAGCCCATAATCGCAGCAGTTATTGTGAGACGGGTTGTATAGTTTGCTGTCACCTGTACAGACACGTATTCTTCTATAACTTCCATTGGAAATCACTAATAACTGAGATACAGCACCTGTAAATAACATGGTTTCTCTTCTGGACTTGATTCCGCCTTCGCCTTTATCCATGCATGACACCAATATTTGCAGTGGAAAGTACGATTTATATATTAAATTTTTACTGGCTGTGTTATGCATGGTGGGCGGTGATTATAACCTTTATTGGGGGGTAGTCTGTGGCAAGGGCAGATGCAAATGCACGAGAGGAACAATGTGCAGTTTATGGCTGCTATATTTCAGTTGTCTCCCCTTGGGGCTAAGATACGGATGTGTAGCCTGTGTGTGATGAGTACAGTAAATTGGGAGTGTCATCCTGTCTCGGTTACCACCATTTTCTTTGGGAGAAGCAGCCTAGGTATGTAGATAAATAGATATTTCAGTTATTAATTTTCAATGTAGTGTCATAATAGATGTTTGTCAAGTACAGGTGAGAGATAATAATAGAACACTCCTAAAATTACCGCAGCGATTATGAGCAGAAACAACAGTTTAACCTTATAAGCTATTGTGTTCAGGAGAGACTTTTTCAGCTTGAGTTGTTAGTTATTGCTCTAAATAACCGCGTCATGGTAAGTTGACGAAGAATTAATCTTACCCCCCCCCTCACTCCAGTTCGAAAATGATATCCTGAGGAATAAAATCGTTTGACAAACAAGCATAAAATAGAAAATATTTCACTTTGCACGACAAGTTTTGTGTGTGTGTGTGTGTGTGTGTGTGTGTGTGTGTGTGTGCTAACTACAGGAAAGGCTTCTCGCAGTGAAGGGGTTAATCAATTAGATCCCCAAGTTTTTTCGCCAGAAAAAAATTCTCATCCTCAGTAACGTTATCTAATTTTCCCCTATTGATCAGTATAAATTAATTTATTTGACTGCACAGCAGGTGCTGGAAATTTGGGGCATCTTTAGTTTAGTTAGTAACCAAGTTAATAGCGGTAAAACGAAAAACATGGGAGTATATCCGAATATGACGATCTGGCGAGGCTGCAAGAGGGGCAAAACCAATGGAAAAAGACCAAACGAGGAGTGGGACATTCCATGCTGCCACGGCCACCTTCAACCAAAACTAGGGCCGCTTTGATGTTGGTGAGTAAATAAGTTAGTTTTGTGACTTGAGTAAATGTATGTAAAGTAATGTTTAGGTAGGGTGTAAGCTGATGGTCATTTTCCATAAGTACAATTATTATGTACTTTTGATTCTTTTATTATATGCATGAGTTTGTTTACGAACAGCACTTATGCTGAATAGCTAGATTTCCCGTTCATTTTGCAGTACGGCAGCAGTATTTCGCTAAAGCCTGGGCAAAGGTCAGCTGATATCAGTATGTGCTCTTCCAATCAGCATCTCGACTCAAGGCAAGAACCAATGGGACCTTAGCCACACACGCAAGGCCGTTTGGCTGGGTACAGTTCCCTCCACAGTACTTCTGGTTGGTACAGTACTCTCTGCACTGCAAACGCGCATCATCACAGCGGGTGAACCGCGGGTGTTCCAGACGTCAGGATTCGGAACACAGAGAGGGTAGGGAGGGGAGGTTGCGGTGAACAAGAGGTTTGAAGGTAGGAAGGGGGAATGTGATGACCAATAGGGAAGGAGGGTAGGACAGTAAGAATATACAATAAGGAAAATAGAATGATACAAGCAGAATTTTGCCTAACAGATTACATGTCCACTCGGTATCCCTCATTGGATAGGTAAACATTTATTGCATCGTCACTATCTTGGAATGGATAAAAAAGTTCATCATAGTGGCAAAGCTAGTCGCCCCATCCTCACGCCTCTTGCTCACACGCATAAAATCTTACCTGTGGCTTGCTTGGTTCCTGTCTATCACTTTTCCACCACTTTATAGCATTACTATGGTCATACGATACTGTTGACATTTAACATTATTCTGTTCCTAGAAATGAAGGAGCCGAGAACCTCTGCCTTTATTGTTTGTTTGTTTGTTTTTCGTTTCCGTGGGATGAAATACTACTGCACGATGACAAACGTCATTTTTTTTCATAGTTCCAAAATTTTATACACCTGCTGATGATGGATTTGTCGTTGACAGTCTTGGAAGTCTTGGGTTCAGGATGATTTTCCCTTTGATAACGGGATGATCTCACTATCACTCATAAACAAGAACGCAGTGTGCTTCTCATTCCTCGTCATTGTTTAATGTAGCCTACAGACATCATCAGCTTTCACTCAATCTTCAAAACATTGCTTACCGCTAGTTAATCGGACTAGAGGGAAGCGAGATCCTAGTCCTCATTATTTGTATTATCCCCTTACATTTCTAACACACACCTGCCATCGGCCTTCCCTGCTCCACTCCGATCAGGTACCTTGCTTTAACAATTTAATATCTAATTGGGCTGATGCCTCTCTCTCCCCCTCAAACTTAATCCTCACCTCTGCTCCTTTCTGCAAACACCCTCCCCCGCCGCATTCCTCCCTCCCTCCCTCCCTCTCTGCCTCCCTCCCTCTCTCCCTCCCCTCTACTCCTGATCCCTGCCCCATCTCACCTCCTCATGCTCGAGACGCTTCGAATACAGACGAACCAAGATTCACTAAGTGTAGAGAGTGAACGTTTGCAGTGCTGAGTGTTCCAACCAGAACTGTTCATGCAGCAGCAGATCGATATTTTGACTCGGGGATGGAATGTAAAGGTCACTTGTTCCTTTTTATTTCAGAATCATCTTTTTCTCGTATTTCATTTTGCTAATAACTATATATTCTGTTTTCGTTTTTGCTACTTCCTTGTTCTGTTACATTTCTCTCTCTCTCTCTCTCTCTCTCTCTCTCTCTCTCTCTCTCTCTCTCTCTCTCTCTCTCTCTCTAACACTTCAAATCTATTTGTACCGTTTATGATTTTATCTGTTCCTTTATCCTTCTTCTTTATTAAGTTCCCTCATTTCCTATCTCCTTTTTGCTTATTCCTTCTTCCTAGCTTCTCGACAGGGAGCATAGGGTTTTCGAACGTCACATTGTTGAATTTTATAGCGGCCTTTTTTCCAAGTAGTGTTTCGCTTTGACACTTCTAAGGCATGACGCTCAGTTCATGTAACGCCCTTAGATGGAGAGTCAGATGTTTTAAGGAACCGTGACGCGTGTAAATATGGCGTCTACTGGCACGTTATGACACCGAATTATTACAGCCATAAGTGTTTCCAGTGCCTGGCCCAAGATTAATAGGAATACACCCCAGTAGTAGATTGGTTAAGGGTAAAAATGTTTAACTACTCATTCTTCTCAGTAACAACATATTCAATATATTAGTGCAGATCAGACAGTGCCACATAACTGTAAGTATAAATGATCGCATTTATGGGAAACGATCATCAACTTCACCTTTATCTAACTGTACTTTTTTTTTTTAATCGTACTGTGGATTTTGAGTGTTTTATCGTATTTGGAATTAAGGAGAAAAGGATGGACTTTTAATGAGTTCCGTGTTATTGTGTTAGATGTTTCGTTGTGATGAAGTTTAATGAGTTGCATGACACTGTGTCCTTTTTGTTTCCTCGTGATGAAGATTAAAGTATGTATGGTTATTTAGAGTGTTGGACGAAACCAGCAATTTCGAGGTTTTAATTGATGAAGGAGTGCATTTAGGGATAATTTAACAGGACGTTCTGTTGTTGGCATGTTTTCCTGTGTTTTACCTTCTTTATATCTGGATCCTACCCACTCCTTTTGAATCAGTCGGATGATGATGATGATGATGATGATGATGAGGAGGAGGAGGAGGAGGAGGAGGAGGAGGAGGCTTTAATTGTGTTGATTGGAGATTTATTCGTCTGGTATTTCTGTATATATTTTTAAATCGTTTATATCAGTATTTCTTCATGTCCATATTATTTAAGTAGTACTGTATCATTGTCTACCGTACTCCTTGCATGAGAGAGAGGGAGGGAAAGGAAGGGGGAAAAGGCAGAGGTGGATGGGGAAGGAGAGAAAGTGGGTTCACACACACACACACACACACACACACACACACACACACACAATAAAACCACCAGTGAAACCACTATATATTCATTTATTTACAAAGAACGTTCAAGAGAGGTGTACAGAGACCATCCTACTCGCACGGTGAACAGAGAATGTGAACGTACTGAACGGGATTGTCTAAACTGGGGCTCTGAGGGCTGAGGGGATTCTTTCTTAACTCAGTTTGAACTCTGAAATAATTTGAACTTGATTTTTTTTTTTTTTTTTTAACATACCGATAAATTCTTTTGGAATTCGCTTTGGACTTTTTCATTGCTGTTGAACTCATTTATTGTTTGAACTTAATTTGTTCTTTTTATTAAACCTTTGGTAAGTTGATTTTTTTTTTTTTACTTCTATTGAACTTATTTTAAATTCTGAGCTTTTCGGTTGTCTGTAAACTCAGAATGAATTTGATTTAATATGAATTTAAGATGCTGAACATGCTTAATATAAACTTTTGAAACTAGCTAAATTGCAGTTTTAAAATAATGTAGAACTTTTGATAAAAACAAGCGATAGAAAAGCATAAACTGAACTCTAGAAGAGAACAAACTTAACTCTTATTGCTGAAGTATAATTATATAAAAAAAAAAAAAGAACTTAATTGGCTGAATATCATAAATACTGGTCGGGAAATATCATAACTGAGATCTTGTTGGTTGAAAATAATTTTTTATAAGGTAAGTACGTGAAATTTATCAATCTTACCGGTTAAGAATAATCATAAAAACTCTTATCTGGTTGAAAATCATGTTCGAATATGATTGACTGAAAGAAATCAGAACTGAACTCTGGTTAAAAGAAGTTATGACTGAAGGTGACTGGTGGTGGGTGTGCCGACCAATCACCATCCCCTTCAGCCCAGGTCATATTGAATTAGTCTTGTTACCTTGAACTAGTTTGTGGGAGGAGCCAAAAGAAATTTAAAAATAGACGGGTAGGTGAGACTAATGACTCTTACATTTTAAAGGAAAAATACTTGAACTGTTATAAATACTTAAAACTATTGGGTAGGTGGGCTACAGTGCTGAAAGTCCTGCTTATAAGCTTATAAATGATAAAAGAGAATTTTAATAATTTTATATTTAAAGTGTACGTATGAGTTACAAAACATGGAAGAAATTTAAAATGTTTATTTGACAGGTGGGTTGTAAGAAATACTCGAGGATTTAGAAAAAAATAAATAAAGGTAGCTGAATACGAAAAGACAAAAACACGGTACTTCATCATACCTTTGGATCAGGTGAAACGCAAGGTGTTCTGTATTGTAGCCAGGACCATATAAATTTTGAATAATAAAAAATATAATATAGTGAGTACAAGCACGATTTCATTGGAATTCAGATCGAAACTGAAATAACATAAAAGGGTAAAAATATGTTTGATAGGGACATCATACAATATCTTACGAAGGAGGAGGAGGAGAGTGGATCGTATGGACAATGGTAGAAGTAGCAGAAAAGAAATTACCGCTTAAATCAAAAAGAAAAATATTAAAATAAATTTACTCTTGTCCATCATAACACCTTAACTCTGTCACCTCACAAACACAACACTACTTCTCTAAGCCATTTTGAGACCTCTAAAATATATATCTAAAATCATCAACAATAACCCACAGCATTGGAAAAGCCTCAAAACTGCATCTTATATACTCAAAAATCGTCCAGAAATCTAGTTTAAATTTTTAGTTCAAGATTTTCTCCCAGTGAGATTCTGGAATTTTTATCTGATTTTGATAGCATGGTCTGCTGTCAGTTTCTAAATTTTCTGTGTCAAGTTGTAAACTCCTTATTTGGCTAGATTTCCATATAAAATGCAATTTGAGGTTAGCAAACATTGTTATGTATTTCACACCTTCAAAAATTTCAGCGTAAGTTAATGTTCTGTTAAATATTCGGTTTTTCAATTTGTTACAGCAAAGTACAGTTATACCGGTGTGTAAGTATGGTGCTGTATTGTTAAACAGTACAGCAGTTTACCGCATTATCACTGATGTTAGAAATTTTAGCTAATTTTATTATTTCTCCATTTCCATATATTAACATTTGTTACAGCAAAGCACTTGTGATCACTGTACCCTCTTAAGGTACACCAAATCTTCATAGGCTGCCTATCTTGACAAGTTTGCACCAATTTTATTTTTGAAAAGTCCATATACCGGCAGTTTGAAGCATTTTACACTAGAGTGGAATATATCCCATTTGTGCCCAGGGTGTCTGTGTAATGGATATTCCTGGAAGGATACTAAGCATACTGCCCTCTGCCTATTGGTTCATATTCGCGAAGCTCATAGGCTAGTACCCAGTAGTTCCCCCCTTCATTAATTATGGAAATGCCAGGTTCCGTCCTACATTCAGGACCCTGGGCGCAGCTTGGTTAAGTGGTGTACTGCAAATGCATTGAGGACTTCCTTTTCGAAATATTGACGCAAAGTTTCTGTACTTTCTTGTATTTGAAATTTGTTACAGGAAAGTATGCATGTCATGAGTGTTCCATCGAACAGTACACGAAACTGAATTTGGTCTAATATCAAAATCGTAATTATGGCTGTTTTATTGTAACATTTATACTGAAAGTTGTTTTCCCAGAGTACAGTCGTGTAACCATTTTGTTTTCATACGGTCATACCTTACAATGGAAAGTGCAGTATAATCTTTAACCTTTCTTGCAGCTTCCTGTCTTTTAAAAGCCTTTATGCCTTTATATAAGAGCATGGATGTTGAGTAATCACTGTGATATATATATATATATATATATATATATATATATATATATATATATATATATATATATATACAGTATATATATATATATATATATATATATATATATATATATATATATATATATATACATACAGAGCTGGGCACCACAAACGAATGTTCACTTCCATAAACGCAAATCCGCAAACTCAAACCATTACCTTCCACAACCACAAATCCGCACACTTCTTGAAATTTGCGGTTTCGCAAATGCAAACTCAAACACAAACCATTTGTATCTCTTTCAGTACCACGGCTTCAGTTTCATTATTCTGGATACCATTAGAGGATTTTATTAGGTTTACGATGATATTTTTCAAAATCAAGGGGTTTAAAACCATCTCTGGTTCGTTCGTTCGAAGATTTCCTGCACATATAGTGCAAGCCGGGCCATACATTAGCCCGGTCAGTGGGGTATGGGCTGGTTAAAAAATAGTAAGTGGGGAGGACAGGACCTGGGGATTGCCCAGCACACACGTCCTGTCTCCTGACTGGCTTTGTGGTGTGTATTATATCTTTATATACTCTGTTTTGACTAATAACAGGTGGCTTTATGAAGTTTGAAAATTGTATGAAGTAGGCTACTGAATGGGATATATAAAATCATATGAAAAGTAAAACTAAAATATATATTTTAGATACTATGATAGTGGTATATTAGATTGTTTTTTGTACAAAACAAGGGTAAATCGTTCACTATTGTAGATAAATGAATTAAATTATTACACCACAGCTCACACTTGACAAGTTGACACACCAGTCCA
This sequence comes from Coenobita brevimanus, assembly GCF_032717465.1. Classification (NCBI taxonomy): domain Eukaryota; kingdom Metazoa; phylum Arthropoda; class Malacostraca; order Decapoda; family Coenobitidae; genus Coenobita; species Coenobita brevimanus. The sequence continues at coordinate 23,942,512 of NC_137010.1, read as the reverse complement.
CCTTTATTCCTCGGCTCTAACCTCCTCAGTCCTCACTCCTTAGTCTCAGTCAGACTCCTCCGACAACTGAAACAACTCCATCTTGAGCAGGTCCATGTTGCCCTTTATAAAAACAAACTGCTCAGAGTTCTCAGAGGTCAAGCCGGTTTGCGGGCAGGTGTGCAGAAACGCAAAACCGTAAATTTGTGTAAAATTTGTCGAAAACGAGATCACTCTTCTGCAATTGCGGAATTTGCGGTTTGCGGAAGTGCATATATATATATATATATATATATATATATATATATATATATATATATATATATATATATATATACAAACTGTGCACTATTACAGGTACTTAAAATAGGCTTCTGTTTATCGGAAATACAGTTACTTCATGTGAATCTTCCTGTTCTGAAAGTTGTTACATTAAAGTGCAGTTGGTATGAAATCATTGTACTTTTATGTGAAGTACAGTGGAAGTATTACGGGTGGTTAATTGTGTAGTTCAGTATTGTACTTCACATTACATTCACTTACACATGAAAAGGCCAAGATATCTTCATTATTATACACAAGTCAGTCCTTATTCCTTCTGCATAGCCACGTAAACTCTCATAACTTGTTTATCTAAAATCAGCTTAAGGTACTCTTCAACCCTTAAATTTAGTGAACCATATAGTAAACAGAGACGGAGCAGCTTCCACCATTTTAGTATTTACCTTTTTTGTAAACACTGTTGCACTTGCGTGATGTGTTTGTCTACCACCAACCTTATTCTTATGTAAACCGATGGGTCTATAGTCAGTTTGGAGACACCCTTGTGAGTTATAACACCTGACTGGTTCGTGAATGTCGTAGTAATTCTTGAGGTCAATCACTCTTTGTTCTCTGTACGGTTGATCAAGGCCTAAAGTACATAGGCATCCTAAAAGTTTTTGGAATACTTTAACTTTCATGAAATGCGTGGTTAATTTTAAAGCACATGAATATCTTAGTGGCAACAGCATGACTGGATCAACTAGTCTTTAAACATTACAAGCGTTACCAGCATGTAACAGCACACCATACTGGCAAACTGTCCATCTCTGTACCACATGATTTTAGAGCTGAGTTTCCCGTCAAGAACTTAAGTTCCCGAAATTACTACGGTTTTTTAGGCTAGTTTAGCTATGCTCGTGTTGATTCGAGTGATTTAGTTTCGTCTGTGTCGGTGTAAATCTGGTGGGAGTGTTTTAGAAACATTTGCAGCCTGAGGCCTTAGAGTCTTATAATCAAACTCCTTGACGAGATAACACTAAGGAGCTCTCAAGCACCTCTTTATTGCTTGTTGATTTTCGCACAGGACACATTTATAATCTCTTATGTGTTATTTAAGTGATCTATCTTGTATGAATGAAAAATAAACAAAAGAATATTGTGTGAAGTGCAAATCAAACAGGCAAAGAGGTACTGGGAAGGCTGCTAAGCTCACACGGATTCGGTTCCATAATCGAAGTTGAAGAATTGACAACTAGCTAAATTAATTCCACAGGCAGTCAACTTTCCAGCATTGTTCATTTAATCAGACCCACCATTTTCCATACGCCTCATACTTTAAACGAGTTACTTTTTGTTCAACACCTTACATTAGTACTTGATAAATTCAGTAATAAACATATACCCTACACATAAACATTTTACTATCCAGTTACATACATTGACTCATTTCACTTCACTATTAAACCGCTAATTATGAATAATATTAGTTTTTCACTTTTTAACAGTATACCCTATCTTATTATATAAAAAACTACATATATATATATATATATATATATATATATATATATATATATATATATATATATATATATATATATATCCACCAGTTTAAAAATTCAGTGAGTTACTGTTTATTAGTTTTTTTATTCTAAAGCCAAATTCAAAAGTATAGATAATATATCTTATAAATGCAGAATAACATCTCGCATATATATATATATATATATATATATATATATATATATATATATATATATATATATATATGATAAGATAATTAGCAAAGAAATCTCTTTCTACAGTATGTCATGAGATAAAAATAACAAATGCACTTTCGTTAGTAATTATCCGAGTTGGTTCCAAAGGTATATAACACTCCTTAATAACTAGAATAAACATTACAATACGGTATACATTAGTCAACATTCATAAAATTTCACAGCATCACACTATAAATAAGATGAAAATACAGTAATGTTCTAACTGTAAGCAAATGAAGGGAGAGAACAAACATGGAAAATTCAATACATCTTTTGCACACCACAGACTTTTCCAGCCATCAGTATTCACGCATACAGGCCTGTGTGTTTTTCTGGACAATATCTTTTATGTTAATTCATATGCACGTATACTGGATTTCAAGTATTTGATATAAAACTGCACATTTATCAGTACTCCAAGCAATTTGCAGGCCCCTGGCCTTTGGTTCCTTCATCTTTGCATTAAAAAAAAAAAAATTACAATACTAATACTTTCTATACGTCATCCAGATAGCAACATTATCGTTAGTACTTTCCTCATACACCTTCTCCAGGCCAACTTTCTCTTCAAAAAACATTTTCAGTCTACATCTTTTTCAAACCATCTTCAGCTCAACATGTTCATCATAAATTAACTTTTTTTTTTTTTACACACCATCCTCGTGACTGTCATATCTGTATTTTCTTCATAAAACGTTATTCAAACCGATATTTCCTTCATGAGTCATCTTTTAGAAATACCTTACATTCAGGCCATCTTCTACCTTTTAGATCCGACAACTTTTCAGTCACGGTTATCAAATGTGACTGACAAGGAGAGCACACATACATTTCCCTGGATACGACACACAACAATTAATTTACGATCCAGGTTCCAATTCACATTTCATTAAGAAAATCGGAAGGCTAAATAATGCTGCAAAATTAACTGATATAATCAGTTCATCTCTTATTTCTTTCCTAGTTTTGATGTATTATATTTTCGTGTATCAAGTTTCGAAATCTTAAACAAACAAGTCTCTAGTCTAGAAAGAACTAACTTATCTTCAGAATTATCCAAGTTTTGAGTAACAGTAAGACCGAATAATTAAACTTAGTTAACCTTTCTCTGAGTCTAGATACCGGTAGCTTAATTAATTCGTGTTGGAAGAATGTTACAAAAATTTATCTAGCCAGTAAAGTAGCGTGGAAAATGTACAGTAGGATAATCACACGTGTGATTTAATACAGCTCTCTGAATAATCCCTTTTCTTTATTATAAGCAAGTGAATGAGACATCAAGTGTATGACTTATCTTGCATATAAATTAGGCATAAGCATATGAAATATGGCCTAGATCTAGACCATAAATAATTTTGTGTATACATAGTAAGATAAAAATATTTATCAGGTAAGGATAATACAACAAGTACCGGTAGTATTTACAACTACAGCAGCATAGAAACTCACTTGAGAATTAACTAGGCCAGTCTGTATCTATTTACCTGTCAGGTTCTCTATCTATCTGTCCGTTGTCGGTCTGTCTATCTATCTATCTATACGGTATGTCTGTCTGTCTATCCATCTTTTATCTATCGGCTGCTAAAACAACCTGCAGGATTTTCTCTCGCTCCTCAATAATGATCCCTCCTAGAGCACATCATCATTCTTCATTATCTCTCCCGCCTCAGGAAACTCACATTTTCATAATACCTACAATTTTCCTATATACCTCTTTCCTCCTTATGCTACGAAACTGTGTAATGCTTTTCCCTTTCCTCACAAAATTCCTTAATGCTTTTTTTTTCTTTTTTCCTCACAAAATTAATTAATACTTCTTTCCTTACGAATTTACTTGACAATTTTTTTCTTTTCCCCTACAAAATTACTCCTTTCCTCTTCCTTGCTAAGTTAATTAATACTTTCCTTGTCCTTACATCTACAAAAGTATTCGCATTCTTTTATTCCTTTTGCCTAGACAATAACTTAATACTTTTCCTAAAAAACTTACAAAATTACACAATACTTTCTTCCTCACGCCTTCAAAATTACCGTATGCCTAAAGTATTATGTAACACAACCAGCTTGTTTATTTATAGTTCGGATTTTCAAGCTTTTTTCTTTGTACGCTTAAAAAAAAAAAAAAAGTTTATATAGTTTTTCATACTTCACACCAAAATAATATCACTTAATATTTTTCATTATTCTTACTGATACGGTACTTTTCTTGGTCTCATGCGTACCAGATTACTCAATACTCGTCCATGGTCTTACACTTACAAAATCATTTAATACTTTCCCTTCTTATAACTATAAAATATTATAATTCTTCATCTAAAACTACTCGTGGCTCTTTGTCAAACCACAGGGCACATAGATTATCTTAATATATTTTTATATAAACATTTTTAACATATATAAATTAACACATATAAATACTCTAACACTTAACATAAACACACATAAACGCCTCCGCTACGAAAATATTTTGTGTCCATATATACATAAACGAGTCTCAGGCAGGACTCAACAGACTTAACCTCGACTCCCAGTGTAACCCAAAACTTTTTTTTTTTTTTTTTTTTTTTTTTTTTGAGGAAGAACAAGAGACACGCAAAGCTCTGTACTATCATTGTCCTTCCTGGAAAAAAATGTAACATGATTTTTTTTTTTTTTTTTTTTACAGGATGATCAAGAAATAGTGGAAGATTCTGGAATTCCCCTTCCTTGTTCTGCGTGTTAAAACAAATCTTCGATCACACGATCATTTTGCTTTTGCATTTCAGATTTGTTTTTGCAGGGAGAACAAGACACATGGGAAGGTTCAGCAGACTCCTTTCCTTGTCCTTCCTGCAAAAAACAAATCTCACTTACGACTGGGAATTGACCTTAAGTTTGTTTGTGAATCTAGACTCGGAAAACCCAACCCTTGGCCACTTGCAAATTAGTGTGTGTAGTTGTAGGTACTCAAATAATTATTTTGTAGCTTCTTCGTTTATCATTCTTAGCTGTTATTATTTTTGTGTGTCATCTTTTATTTAATTTACTTTCTACTTGTCTCTACCACTTGTTCTATTTATTCGTATTCAGTATGTTTTCATTTATCTCTGTTTATTTCATTATATTCTACTTCATTTATCAATTTTAGCTCCTTCGTCATCTCCATTCATCAATTATCTTTAGTTATCCTATTTAGTTCTTCAGTCAAGTAGTTTATTTCTCTGCAGTTTGCTAAAGCACAATCTCCCCTTTTTTAAAAACAAATAAACTTATAAAAAACTATTCTGTCATTAGTATATCTAAATATTATACAACATTAATCCACAGTTGTCAACCATGAAAATCATCTTGTCATCAGTTAATGTATTAGGGCAATATTATAATTTATTCTTAATATATTTCTTACATTCTCCTCGTGTTACATTTGTTTATATATATATATGGATATAAGTCTTCACCGATACAAAATCAAAACTTGGTTACCTAATTATATACTCTTACTGTATTTCTTGCATTCTTTTCTAATACATTTAGTATGGAGATAAAGTATTTATAATATTTTTACACAGATACAAAATCAACTTAAGAATCGTTTGATTAAGTTACAAAACAGCTAGGATGAAGTTATATGATGCTAAATTATTGTAATTTCTCTTAAATACATATATGGTGATTATTTTTTGTATTTTCCAACACTAAAACAAAATAAACCTAAGAACAGTTTGATTATTAGTTGCAAAATATTACAGCAGGATGGAATAATTATGTTAACTTGTCATAGCTTTATAACTCGTTCATTAAATGTTTTTTCCACATTCTGGCTAGAGTAGTCCTAAATGAACGTAATGATAGTTTGATTAGTGTTACATAGCCTAATACTCGTAGAGTGAAACTGGATGGAGTTAAGCCACTACCTGTAGCTGTGTTGCATTTTTGGAAAACAGTGAAGAAATTCTGTATGCAGGTTGTGTTTGCTTTTTTTTCTCTCTCTGATTTCTAAATACCAGGAGATATAGAGAATTTGATTAAAGCTGCATAAAGTACGGAAGAAGTAGACTTAAGAATAGTTTGATTAAAGGTCAGATTCTTAATGCTTACAGTGACAGGTACTTGGCTGTTTAATTAAAAGTGGACTCTGCTTTTGACTGGCGAAAAATAACTTCGGCATTCTTGAAACATTTTTAAAGGATAATATGTATATTGAAAATAACTGTATAGGCATGTTTAATCACTAATCAGTTAATTGGTCAAAGAACATTTTCAGAGGTAACTGATGTATTATAGCTCTTTAGGCATTTTCACCATCGATTAGTACAAAATTCTTCTTTCTGCAAAATGAACTTCTCGAATTTTAAGTAATCCAGATTTACCATAAACTATCCTTTTTCATTTAAACTTTTTTTCTAATTAGCATTTTTCAAAAACTATTATTCACGTAGCTACCGTATTTTGCTGACTTTGAAATCTAAATGATTAATAAGTAACACTTATGACAATAGCAATTTATCAAAATCTCTCCTCAAATTACTGACGTTAATTAGTACAACCTATGATGTTAAAATACCAAAATCACTGGTAAGAAAAAAGAAAGAAAATATGCACCATATATGGACAGGTTAAGGTTGAAATTTATGAACATAAATACACGTACATCATAAACAGATTCATTATATATGTAGCTGGATAATGGAACAATGTAGTAACAAAACCAGCTATGGACAAAAAGTAACCTACTAATGAAAATAATGACTATACACAGTAAATAGTTTGGATAAAAAGGTTGCCTATATGACACTTAACGATAACAAAAAAAAAAAAATATATATATATATATAAGTTTGGGGGAAATATATATATATATATATATATATATATATATATATATATATATATATATATATTTAAGCCGATAATAAATATGAAAGATTAATAACCATAGATAAATAGGTAGACAGACAGAGATAAACAATGTGCAAAATATGCTACCTGTTCAAATATAGAAGTAATTGTAAAAAAATATTCAGAACTGGAACCAGAGCTCATTCATTACAAAAAAAGAAAACTATGCCATTCTGTAGTGTTTCAGTTGCAGTACCTGTCGTGTGTTTAAGTGTTTCATCAGCAACTTTGGTGTTTCTTCCATATTAAGCAAGATTTAAAGATGGTGTTTGTAAGGAAAGTGTAATGAGATCGTTTTAAGTTTATCGAAATGTTACCAGTAATTATGCTGTTTTAATTAGTTTCTTATATTTCCATCAATTAGCACTATATTTTTCATTCATCAGTATGTTTCATAGCTTTCTCGGTATTTAAGCTAATTTCTTTTTTGCCATGATCAGCCCACTTAAAATGAGCTTTTATGAATTATCCTTTTTTACATGAAATATATATGTTACATAATTAACAACAAACATTTTACATATAACTAACATTAATAACACTGAAACGTTTAGTGATATGTCAGTCAGTTCCACAAATGTGTCCTTTCCATTTTCTTTCTCAAGCCTCATTCGTTTCATCTTTGTTTTAAACTTCACTGTCAGCTCCACTTTTTTATTATCACTTCTCATTAAAAACCTTACCCTTTACTATCTACCCTCTATTCGTTTATTGTGGCCACATCCAACATGCTTTCTAGTATCTCAGTCACCACTCATCCTTATTCCCTTCTGCCAGTCCAAACCATCCTCCCTCATAATTATACTACTCCGTCCTGCTACCAGAAATCTACTTTTTTTTTTTTTCATTTTTATCTTTCTTCACAATTAATATTAACTAAATCTGTCGAAGATCTGTTCACATTATGTTGAAAAGGCATACATTATTTTATTCATTTAATATGGATATAATATCAAAAATTCTTCTTTTTTTTCAAAATCAGTTCACAATACACGTTCAAATGTTCAAAAACAATTCATTATACCAAAGCCTGTCAACATCATCAGAAACCACTCAGCATTAACTCGGAATGGCCAGAACCATTTTATAGAATTTAAACCTGGTCAGTTAACATTGTTTTAGTTCAGCCTGATAGATCAGTTTGCATTTTTTTTCTTTCCCATGGTATTTAACGCATGTAGTGATATACTGATTTCCTTTCTTTTTTTCCTCAGTAGTGCAAAATTCATCGTAAATCCAGTTTCTTGCCATCTCTTTATGATGTGCTGAATCAGTTTCGTCATTTTTTTCCTATTCCTGGAAATCTTATCATGTGTTAATTTTTCTCTTAAAATTACCAGTATTTTTATATATATGTTCATATTTCCATATTCTAATATGTGATTTAATCCAGTTAACCTAACCTACAATCATTTCCCTATATTTTCCCCCAACATGTTATAAACTAATGCTGTCTTTTCTTCATTTGGCATGTCTTCTTCACTACACTTTATTAATTTTATGCTACATGTATTGACTATTGCTATATCTATGTGGGTATCCCTGCATTATCTGTATTTATAGTATTTAAGTATCTTTTTAGGAAGACTGTAGTGCTATAACGAAGCTAACTGAAGTAAGTGTAAGTCAGATCATGTAGGGTAGGGTGAAGTGGGGTAGGTTAAGTTACACCGGGTTAGGCATGGCTAGGAAGGCTGTGCTAGGTTAGATATCAATGTAGGTTAAAACAGATTACCAGTGAGTTAGGCAGGGTTAGAATAGGTTAGGTTAAAATTAGACTGGGTTTGTTTGGCTTAGGTTGGGTTAGGTTAGATTGCTTTGTTAAGTTAGATAAGGTTTGTTTGGGTTAGGCTGAGCTAATTTAGAGTGTTGGGATGGGTTTGGTATACTTAAGTTAGACAGGCATGCTTGATAAGGCTAGCCATGGTTACAGATGAATAAATTACTTTGGCTAATTTGATTAGGTGAATGAAATGGTGTTATATGAAATGATTTCATAGAGTGACGTAAGTTAGGCAAGATTAGGCTAGTGTAGGTTAAGTTCAATCATGCTAAACCACTTCCGGATATGGATTAAGACTGAGTGGGTTAGGGCAATGTAGGCCATCCTAAGTGCTTGAGTTAGGTTCTATTAGGTTAGGTTAGGTCGTTAAGAAGGCTTTGTCTAGGAAGAGGTAAGGTTAGGTAAAATACCGCTCAGGGTAAGTTAGACAGTTAGGCATGGCTAGGCTAGGGTTTGGTTATGAAACATGAGACAGGACTAGAATGGTCTGGGTTGGGTGGGTTAGGTCAGTTTAGATTAGGGGAAAGTATACCATGAATTAACCCCTTCAGTACGATGACTTCTGTAGCCTGTTATTCTTTTTAGCACCAACTTGTTTTATTCAGCTTAAGAATCCATTGTGAAAGGGTTAGATGCAAACTCCATTAACCTCTTTCGTGCCTGAGATCGTCTGCTAAATGAATAAAATCGTCTGGCAATGGTGTGAATTGAACAAGGCGTCATCATACTGAAGCGGTAATATGCTTGTAAGTAAAGTGAGCTCTTCCCTTGATTAAAACAAAGAACTATTGATAGTTTTTTTTTTTTTTCAAAATAATTTTTTTAATATGACACATACCTCATAGCTCTACGTAATGTAAAAAGTATCTATCTTTTTAAATGATATGGAATGGGAAAAGCTCGGTGAAATGATATATATGGTACTTATTAAATGTATGTATTAAATGGCCACTAAATTGTAAATAAAAATATATAATGGACTCTTGAAGGAAGACTTGCGTAGCTTAGACAAATATTACAAGTTGATACAAATATTTCTTGCACTAATTGAAGACGTAATAGTCGTCCTATTAATTCATTAATTACTCTTTGCTTCACGTTAGTGTATTTTCAACGGTAATATCAACAGCTTCTAAGGATTATGCTAGGTTTATGTAATCTTAATCACTAGGTACTTACCAAACAGCGTTAAAGTTCTACATAGGCTACGGTCAGATTCATATCACAAACTTCATTTCCAAGCTTCCTCATTATGCAAACAGTAATATCAGATAAGCCGCTTTTCCATTGTACGCCTGATGGTGGGGAAAAATGCTATTCGGTATGCAGTGTGTAACTATAGATCATTTATGGTTGTTGAGTTTGATACAACATTCTTCCTCGTTCGTCCTCGCTTTATGTATTAGCATAATTTGTCAATGCCAGAGCAACTGAAATACTTCGTACACATTTACTGTAGACACAGTGAGAGCAATAATATTGGTGTGCCTTTAAAAGTGATAATAATCTGTGGTATGAGAAATGCAAAACTCTACAGTGAGTTATTAGTGAACCCACACGTCCAAACAATGTAGTATCAAAGTCTAACAGCGCTCTTCATTAATTAGTATTATTAAAGTATAGGCTTGTACAGTCAGGCGAAATCAAGTCCAAGAGCAACAGGATAAACATGTGGTGATTCGAAATGTCCGCGTGACAAGGATTTCGAATAAGCACTCAGCCCTCGTCCAATTCAAAACTACCACATATAAACACAGCCTAAATATACAGTATCGTATTCCCAGCAGCTTCGAACAAAGAAGCATCGTGAATAGCCTAGCGTCTTAGTGACTGTGAGAGGAATAGATTTGATCCGCCTAAGTATTTCAGATTCATAAAAATTATTTGGCAAAGGGTTATGGTTAGTGATGGACAATAATTATCTACCTATCTATCTATTGCCAGACGCCATAATCCAGTAAGGGGTGGCCATTTGACTTTGAGCTATTTATTTTACGGGGAGGGGCACTAACCCTCCACCAACCCACTTGTTGACACATAGGGATCACTTACGGTTTGGTTATATGGTTACCACCCAGCTTTGTAAATGGTTTCTTGGCTTACAGGAAACCATTTGGCATGTCACTCAATGTAAAGCCACTTGTAAAGGAAAGAAAAGCAATAAGAAGTGACAGGAAAGATGGGACAAATAGGAAGAGAGGAGGGCAGGCACAGAAAAAGAATGATAAAGGCTAAGGAAGAAGTAGGCAGCACTACATCAAGTGAGTGGATGATGGTCACCACCACCTACCACCACAGACAGTACCTCTTCATGGAAATGCAAGAAGCAAGTAAGTTTTGAAAACTTTAGTACACACAGAACGCAAAAATATGGGAGGCCTGAAAACTTTAGAATACCCATTAAAAAAAAAAAAAAAAAAAAAAGGAAAATGAAGTTTAGCGAAGCTTAAACGCTGTGGTTGTTGTGATACTAAATATTTCGGCATTACATTCATCACGAATCGGATCAAGCTTGATAACAACATGGTGCTCTTCTGTGCGTCTGTATGAAACGTCTGTACATTTGTCACCCGTGTACAACTGACCAAGACATAGCAGGAAAATTGCACAATAGGCTTCGATTCGATTTCTTGCAAAATTCCCAAGACGCCATTTGACAATGATGTACCTGATACTGAACTACTTGACAAGCATTCGTGTACCTTCGTTAACTTTTATTACTAATTAACGGTTATGGTAATTACGGTGGAATGAAATAGCATGTAGCCTACTTCTCTCTGTTATTATGTCTACAACTCTGCATCTCTACCTCTTTGTCACTTTTCTTCCCTTACCAGATCTTAATCTTTTCCCATATAAGTAGTACATATTACAAGAATAAGTCAAATGTTTGGCGTCTCGGGACAAAATTACTCACGGTCAGATCCCGCCATTTTCCGTACCTGATCTCCACTGTTCCAAAATCTTGAACCAACTCGCCTTCAAAAGACTACCTAATCTACAAACTCCCCTTGTGTATGCAAAGGCTAGATTGTTGGAAGCAGTCAGTCACGTTACAAAAAGCTAATAGTCTTACGTTATATCAAAACTACCATTAAAAAGAAGGCAGAAGACCGTCAACAATCTGCAAAGTTGGAACTAGACTTGGTTACTTCTGGTCTATACAGCATTAATTATTATGCTAGTAATGATTCGCCATCGTCTTTTCGGAGCTTAAAGTGAAAACATGAATCAGAATCTCATGTGAATTGTTAGGTATTTTAGAAATGCTACTCTTAAAGTCTCTATTCAAGGGTAAATGGAAGCTTTTGGATTTGAGTTTCTATGTCAAAATCTAAAAGACACCAGGAACAACAATACACGACTCTCCACTTCAAATACATCCTTGCTACAATAGGACTATTAATTTAGTGAAACTAAGATTTTCCATTCACTAATAGACTCTTATTCAAACTTGGTTAAAATTACTTGTCTGCTCATTCCAAAAACTATGACGACAGGGAAAATACTTAATTTCACAGTGGAATTAGCGTCCACAAGCCGAAAGTAAATGATGTTAGGGGTGAGGTCATTTATGGAAATAACGCCACCACACCCCAAAGTATACTGTATATTATTAAGCTTTATCCCTCACACTTTATATGACATCGCTGGACTACAAATTTAAGCATTGTTAAGCTTGTCATCTCCACAGAAATTACATCACCAAACTCAAACGAATATATATATATATATATATATATATATATATATATATATATATATATATATATATATATATATAAAACTTTGCAGCAAAAACTACGTAACCAACCCACAAAATACCACCAAACGTGGCATTAGGAACAATTAACGCCAAAGAGCATTACCAACAGGCTTATCAAAAGTGGTATGTGCATTACTATATATATTTACGTTTATTTTGTAAGTATGGAGCAAACACGAGACGACATTTCCACATAAGTATTATTATGGGAGGATAAGTCAATATTATATTTCGTGAGCAAATCGCTTTGTTTTTCACTTTTTCTATATCTTCAGACATTCTTGTGACTCCGGTTTTAAAGGTAGCCTAAGTGTTTTAATACCTTTTCTGCGTTCTTGGAAATCACTGAATCTCTTACTGATAAATATACTGTACTTGGAATATACTCGCGGTATTTATCTATTAAAGTTTTTCCTCAGCTTTAATATGTATCCTTGATTCATAATTATGCCAGTTAAAAAGAAAAGTCTTCTTTGATCCTACATACTGGCTACACAAGATACTTTTTAAGTTACCTATCTTCAAAAAATCCGTGTCCAACATTATCTGCAAGCCACTGAACGTGTCTTCCTTTTTAGTATATATATATATATATATATATATATCATCCAGCCATCCAAATTCATTTTGATTTATTCAAGATTGCCGTAATTTCCCTTGTTGTAAGATCATCCCTTGTTAGTAGAGTTGTTCCTAGGTATTCTTATTTTTCCTTGATTGAGCCTGCTTTCTATTAGGCTAGGCTATTTTAGCAATGTGGTATATATTGTCGCTGGGAAAGGTACCATAACGTAGCCATTCTTTAAGACTGGCGAAGACCATACGACTTTTTTCCCGTCCCTCTGCACTCTCCTTTTTATTTTTCATATTCTATTTTTTCATTGGCATTCATCATATTATCGTGACCCCAGTTACTCCAGTACATATCCCAGTAAGTCGAAAGTTAATGTATTTTAAATCACCTCGAAATACACTGTTACACCTTTACCTTTTTCTATGTTCAGTGATAGTCCTATACCTTCCCCAGTAACCTCGAATTTCACCAAAAGTAAGTTACACTAACAGCTCGAAATTTCCCCAGTTATGTTTTCATGCGTCTCCCTAAGATCTTTATGGGATAGGGTTCTTGCGGCATCTGAGGTAGCTGATGTAAACGAGCTTCCAGTCACCAGCAATTCAATTCTATCACTTTCCTTCTATAATGCTGGTATTTTTTATTTCCTCCAGATTTTCCATTAATTCCACTAGTCTGCTGTTTTCACACTAACCCACAGTAAAGGGACTGAGATGGCCAATGGTTTTATTCAGTCTCACATTCTCTTTTTTCAACATTCTCTCGAATATCGGTTCGCTGATAGACTTGGGTACCCGAACTACGTGTAGTTCAGTAAACTTTTATTGCCATGATTTCCCAGGTTTCCCTAATTTTCCAACGGTCACAGTAAATTTCGTATTTCTAATGTGGTGTTACCCTTCCAATATTATTTAAAATGGAACAAACGTTCAGGTGGGCTGACTCAAAGACACATCGATGTATCATATACACTGCTCTCAGTTTACAGATTTTCCCCAATTTTCCGGCATTTCTTTAAAAACTTCTGTCTTCTGGTACTCATTTCAGCAATTTTACATGGGCTCAGACACTCCAGTGGACTGAGGTAGCAGAAGATGTTAAGCTTGATCATTGACATTGCCTGATTTTTCAGAATTCCTGTGACAACTTTCCACTTCCAGTATTCATTAAAAAAAAAAAAAAAAAAAAAAAAAAGTCAAACGCTCCAATAGACTGTGTTGTTCAGAGGCATATTATGACTTTTTCTGAATTTTTCTCCTAGCGGTCCCCAGGTCACTCTAGCATTCCTTTTGATAACTTATCTCTTCCAGCACCCATCCGAGTGCTCTTTGGGTTCGGTATTACGTTGATCCAGTGGTGTTTTCCTTATTATTCGACTTCAAGATATCTCCAGTTTTCCAACAACAATCAAAACATTCCAGCCTTCCGTCTATACCTTCCCAGTCCAGTAAAATAATACAGGTTTGAACACTTCTGCGGATCAGACTTCGAAGAGATCCCAAGTTTTACCGCTCTCACCGGATGTTTCCAGGCTTCCTTCCATGGCTTGCCACTTCCACTGCCATTCCAGCCACCTAATTATGGGCCTGGACACTCTTGTGTACTGAAATGACAAGCTATGTAATACTTATACTACGTTCAGTATTTCCCTATTTTCCAACCTATCGGTACAGCACTTGCCAGTCTGGTACTCTTCACAACAATCTTATACGGGATCGTACACTCCAGCAGTCCCGACTTCGTAAATTTCCCGCAATTTTTTAGCAATCACCATAGAATTCAAGCTTTCTATCGATAAATTATTACCTTCAGCACTCATTCCAAGAATGGACAATGGCTTAAACATCCTAAAAACATTCAGCTTATTATATGGCGCCAAGATATCGCCAACTCTCCAGCAACCACCAGATCACTCCAGCAACCACCAGATCACTCCAGCATTCCCTCTTTGACTCCCTGCTTCCAGCACCCGTTCCACCAATCCAATATTGATTGGGACACTCCGACAGATTGAGATTGTTAGAGACGTTTTCTTTATTATCAGATTCAGTATTTCCCCAGTTTTCCAATAGTCACTAAATCATTCCAGCATCCCTTTGATAGCTTTCCACATCCAGCACCGTAGCCATCCCAGTGACCTAATACGGGCTGGGGCACTCCGGCGGATTGAGGTAACCAAAGACATTGAGCTCGTACAAGCTGGCAAAGATCATGAAGAAGAGGTACCAGAAGAGGAGCACTACCCCGTACTTCTTGTCCAGTTTCCAGCCGTTGAGGTGCGTCGCCGCGATGAGGAAGATCACCGTCGAGAAGAGCGAGACTGTCGAGTACGTCAGGCCTGTGGAGAGGAATATTTGATTTTAGAAATAAGGGAGATACTTGAGACACTGATTAGAGTTTGAAGGAGATCTTCGAGTACAGGGATTCTGATCAGTCTGGGGAAGGTTTTTAAGATACTGATTAGAGTTTGAAGGTGATTGTCGAGTAGCCTATAAAGATTCTTATTAAAGTTTCAGTAAGATTTTTAAAATACTGGTATGTGTTTGAGTGGAACTGTCAGATTGGTCAAGCCAGAGAAGGATAATGCAGAGCCCAAGGGATAGATATTCTTAAAACATTTATTAGAGCCTAATGAAGATTATCAGGAACTTACTGAGTCTGTTGAATTTAACAAAGTTTAATGTACTATCGAGCACAGATATTCTGTTTAGGATTTGGGCGATTAGGAGATCAGAATTTAATTTAGATAATGAGAAGGTTGTTAAGTACCGGTATGTCAAGCCTAGAGAGATGTTTCATTTTAAAGAATTGTGAATTTCTCAACTAGATCGGTTAGACCTGCAGTTGGATTTCATTTGTATATAGGAGGACGGATATTGTATTTACAATTACAGGAAGGCTTGACTATCAGACCCAAGGAGATATTATTTTAAGTATAAAACCTTACTTATCTAATAAATTGAGAGTCAGTATTTAAAGATAAAATACTTTAAAAATAACACACGTATCACAGTCTATGATCTTTTAGATCCACACAAAAGCTGTTTTAAGTGTTTAGAGGCCAAGTAGACTGGTGGCGTTTTTAGTTTGGTCACTACCAGACTATATCATCAGCTGAGGGAAAATTCTTTTTTAGAAAGGCTAGGCCCTGTTTCTGTTTGACTCTGTAGAGGTCGGGTAGGTATTACATGCCAGGTAGGTATGTTAGGTATTAAGTGCTAGTCTGGCTATCAGACAAATACATTCAGTTGAGGATAGCCCCCTCCTGCTATTCTGTTAACATGGCTATGAGTCTTTTAAGTCTCCTTGACAGTCCAGATCGACATGAAAGCTCCATATGTGCTCACCTCTGCTCTCGACGAGCACGACTACGCCCGGGTCAGTGATAGCTGTCTTGATGAACCATGGCAGGCCCAGGCACAGCAGAATGTCGAACACGTTGCTGCCAATTGCGTTACTCACTGCCATGTCGCCGAATCCTGTTGGGGGAAGGGGAGATTGTTGAATTCATCGGAGGTCCACGTGCCTGATTTTGTTCGTTTGCCATATTATAAACATCTGTTTTCTGTACCCTAAATGCAGCCTTCCATTATTTGTATATTATTCTCTATAGTCTTACTCACAGGCATATCACCGAACCCTGTTTGGGGAGGGAGTTGAAGCTCCTATTAAAAGCTGATTAAGATTACAGGAGGACAGATTAAATGTCCTGTAATTTAACCACCCCAATCCCAACCCCACTGATTCGTCTTTCCCCATTGCTTTTGTCTCCATGTCACCACCCTATTCACCCTACCTCACCACCCTACTTACCCTATCTAATCACTCCACACACCCTTCCTCATCAGGACCACTCAGCGCGCCACTTACCACCCCACTCACCCTGGTTCGCCACCTCACTCACTCTGCCTCACCTTCCCACTTACCCTGCCTCACCTTCCCACTCACCCTGCCTCACCGTCACATTCACGGTACCCCACCACAACACTCTCCCTGAAACTCACCGCACTCACCCAGCCTCTCACCTCACTCATCCTAACCCTTTCACCTTATTTACCCTATCACACCATCCCACTCACCCTACCCAACCACCCCACTCACCCTACCCAACCACCCCACTCACCGTACCCCACCACCCCACTCACCCTACCCCACCACCCTACTCACCTTGCTTCACAACCCCACTTACCTTGCCTCACCATCCCCCTCACCCTACCCCACTTTCCCACTCACCCTACCTCTCATCCCACTCGGCATGCCACTCACCCTGCTTGGCGACACAGAGGGATGAAAGTGCGTCCGGAGCAGACACCCCCACTGCTATTAGGGTGAGGCCCATCACTGTGTCAGGGATGCCTAGGGTGAAGCCTGTGGGGAGGGGTATTATTATTATTATTATTATTATTATTATTATTAGCAGCAGCAGCAGCAGTAGTAGTAGTAGTAGTCGTAGTAGTTATTATTTCCATTATTATTATTATTATTATTATTTTATTATTATTATTATTATTATTTTATTATTATTATTATTATTTTATTATTATTATTATTACTATCAGTAGTAGAGCTGCTGTTGTTGTTGCCGTCGTCGTCGTCGTCTATACTCATCATAAACGTCAATAGATAAAGCCATTAGAATCGCACATTGTTCACTGTTTTTGCCCTACAAACGCCGTTGTCACTGAGTTATTAAGTACTGCGTTACTGAGGCTCAAGGCATCTAGCGACAGCCAACCCGACCCCCGACACCTCATGCCAGTCTACGCTGTTGTACGGTACCGCGTAACTCATGCTCTGTCATAAGTTTTGAAATCTGGAGGTAGACGATGCCACTCTTTTTTGCTCTAGGACCCACAGTTTGCGAGAATTTTAGGATTTTCTAAAATTTTGCTGGACCCCTCTCTTTCTCATGGGTGTTGCCAAACGTTGCTGGCTCGCACGAGTCTGGGGAATATCAGGCGTCGCCGAATTTTCAATTATTTTTTTTTTTTAATTTATTTTTTTTTTTGTAGGTCCGGCAGATACGGTCACCAAACGTGCTAGTATTTATTACAGAATCATCACAACCATCCCCACCATCATCATCATTGCCATCTTTATAAATCACCACTTTACTTTTAAGCACTCTTTATTTATCAGAAACGTTTCATATTACCCTCATTACCGTCTGTAGCAACATCATCACTAGCTTTACTGTCACTACTGTTATTGCTATCATCTTTATCATCATCATCTCAGGTCTGTGTCATTATCATTTCCTATTGACCTTGTTATCTAACTATCTCGCAGCTCTCTAACTGTTTTTATCATTATCATTTTTGCCTTTAAACTTCCAAACTTTAAAGCACAACGTATCCGATCCATGAACAGATGGTGGTTTTGGCTTACTCTAGTTTAGCCAGTTTGACTGGAAATGAAAAACGATGTAGACCTTCAGTCTTCGGTTCTTTATGTTTTCATAGTATTTGACGACATTCTCCACTCATTTAGTTTAGTGGATAATGCGGCAGGTACATAACACAAAAAGTACAAACTAAAAAAGGAAGGAATCTAATCTATTTGGGACCAAAATATTATAACGGAACTGAGCTACCCACACAACTTGAATACTATATCGTGGTTGCATAGAGTTCGATGAGCCTTGGTTATAAGGTAGGCATGAGTCTCCTTGGTTACTGGTCACATCGACCCCCCCTCCCCCCCAAGCTGGAATCACTTGGACATTAGCTGAGTTGGAATAGAACCAACTCGCATTAAAAAGGCAAGGGTTGGAATCTATGAGGGACCAGCTCTATTACCATGCTGTGCCTTCACTTACCAATAACAGTGATCATCCAGACCATGATATACGAGTACGCCGCGATCCATATCATACTCATAATGAAGGTCATGAGATAGAACCTTCTGAACCTCTCCCTCCTGCAGTCGGGTGTGGTGAAGTGGTGTAGGGCGACGAGGGGCAGGCTCATCCCCCACGTGAACCGCTCCCACACACCCACAGGAACCGTCCACGGGGATACGTCATCGTCCTGGGGAGTGGGGACGATTTAGGAAAGAGAGAGAGAGAGAGGGGGGGGGACGTAAGAATATTGGGGTAGGTATAGCTGCTGGAGGGTGAAGGGAGTGGGTATGCGTAGTGGGTTGGGCTAGAGGGGGAGGTAGAGGGCTTGGGGAGTGGGTTGGGGTGGAAGGAAGGACAGAAAGGTCTAACAAAAAGAACAGTTACGAAAAATAGAGAATACCAGTACGTTAACGTTTGATATGACCTTTATATTGCACTGACCTTCATCTCTGGTGCCATGACCTTGTTTGTGGCTCCCTCGATCTCTGCTGTCTCCTGTACCCTCATTCCCGTACCGTCTGTGGCGAGGAAGAGTCAGACCAGGTTAGATTAGGTTAGGTTAGCTTAGGTTACGTTAAGATAGGGTAGGGTAGATTAGATTAGGTTAGGTTAAGATAGAGTAGATTAGGTGTAGTGTAATGTAGGGCAGGGTAGAGATAAGTAAGTTAGGTTTGGTTAGGATAGGGTAGATTAGGGGTAGTGCAGGGTAGGGTAGGTTTGATTAGGTTGGGTTGAGCTGGTCTGTGAAATGGGGATAGTACTGGGTTGGGTTGGAGAGGGAGTTAAAGTAGGTTAGGTTGGACTGGCATGTACTCCTTGGGTCTTGGTTGGGTTAGCTGAGGCTGCAGTAATTTGGATTGTGCGGGCATGTTTGAGAAGTGAAAAGTGGATAAGGATCGGTAGGGCAGAATGGATTAAGTTATGCTGGGCAAGTTTGTGTAGAGTAAAATAGTTTGCATTGGGTTGGGTTGGGTTGGACTGGTTGAGATGAGGTGTGGTTATGATAGGTTGGCCTCGGCTGGGTTGAATTAGAGCTGGATGGGATAGGTTACGATATGGTAGGGTAGGGCAGAATGGACTGGTTTACAGGATGTTAAATTAGTGGTAACTGAGGTGGAGTATGTTAGTATATTTGTCTGTCTGCAATAAACCTAAATGGAGGATCATTCTGAAAATTAGTGGGAACATTCCTGTTTACCCAAAGATAAAGTGATCTGATTTTGGTGAAAGTCCTTTAGAAGATAAGAATACACTGGCAGCTTTAATTACCAGCTCAGTGTGATGTGATGGATGCATGCGCTGTACTGGACAACATTCTGGTTTGTGTTATTAGTCTGTCTGTCTGTCTGTCTGTCTGTAAGATTATGAATGAAATTCAGGGTAGACCATTATAAAAATCTGTGGAGTATGGCCTTTTCATAATTGGTTAAACATGAGGTAACGTTATTAGTGAAGGTACGTCAGAGAACAAAGGTACAGCAATACTTCAAAACCTACACATTAATAATAAATGAGAAACGGAATGCGATATAAACTGTCTTAGGATATAACAGAGATAAATATATAAATACTAACTTAGCTGACGGACATACGCGCTCTACTGAGTGCTCTTCTAATCACTATCTTTAGAACATATTAGCGGCATAATACTCTGATTAATACTGCTGGTCAGCTGTCAAGAGTTATTGCCTCCGCGCCCTAATAACCACTGATGTTGCTTTATGGGAATTTAAGTCGGGCCTATCAGCAGGCCGGTCTAACACCTCCAAAACACACACATTAAACCATTCTTTCACTTTTCATGGAAGGCAAGGAGCTCCTTCTTGCATGAAAGTTTCTGCTTTACAGCTGTCATAACAGTCTTCAAGATTATCATGCAAGATACCCAAATATCGTTCACAGTTATTGGTAACACCTTCCTCTCGGTATATACCATATTACCCATATCATAAATAGAAAAACAATCCCAAACCATAACTGAGTCAGGGCGCTTCACCGCCTCCACAGTGTACAGAGGCTCGTACTGGCCAGAATTTCTTGGTCGTCGCGCTTTTGCACACGCAATTCCTGTTACTAAAAAAAAAAACTAAAAAAAACGCATTAATCTGACCATAATACACTACGGATTTTCACCAAAGTAAAGTCGTTATATTCCCTAGCAAAATTAAGCCGTTTGACTTTGTGACGAGCAGTTAAATCTTATTACTCGTAGCAGCTGATCATGAAAGCAACTCGGAACCATGTAGCACACGTGCTGCACAATTCTAATGGACACATCAGCAAGTAATTCAGGGCTGGCTTCCTTTAGCAAATGTTCTGTGCTTGTTGGAACAACATTCAGCCACGGGATTTTTTCAAGGGTTATTAAGAAGTGCAAGCCTCGTATTCTCGGCAAACCAGTGAATGCCAGTGATAAAAGAACATTGTTAGCTATCAAAATACATGCAATAAAAATAACTTACATAAACGTTACCACAGAATCATTGCTGTGAAAAGAGGAATTTGGTAATGAGTCAGCATGAATTCAGCCTTGTGGTAATCCGCTAGGAATCACGCCCCCCCCCCCTCCTTTCCAGAGTGGTGAATCAGGCCCTCACCCCGCCACAACATTTGCTGCCACTGTACAGTATATGATGCCGCTGACTTGCTGCTGTTTAAAGCTTCTACATGCCTGTGAATTGAGTTTAAGTTGGAGATTTCAGTAAAGAATAATTTCTGACACAATGACTTGCGAGCGTTACCATTAATAGCACTGTTATATCTTATTACACCCGTCCTGGCGATGCGAAAGCGGCTTTTATTTTTTCCTGTGTGTGTGTGTGTGTGTGTGTGTGTGTGTGTGTGTGTGTGTGTGTGTTTTAACAAAATATATCAAACGTTTGTACCCGATTTTAACCAAACTTGATGGAAGGGTTGAGGGTTAAGCAACGGAGAAATCTATTTTTTAAGAACAATAGATCAAAGGTCAAGGTCACGGGGCTAGGTCAAAGTTTGACCTCGCAAAATCAACTTAACAGATTGTATTCAATTTAGACCTGACTTGAAGGAAGGGTAGAGGATAAGACAAGAGTGAAATGATTCATTTGCAGAACAGTCAGTCAAAGGTCAAGGTCAAAGTTTGACCCATCTGAGTGTGTGTTAACAAACAATTTTGATTCTGCGTTAACAAACCTTTGTAGATGTGTTGAGAGTCAGCCAAGGAGTAAGCCATTTTTTTTTTTTTTTTTTTAACAAGAGGTCGAAGGTCAGGGTCATAGGGCAAGGTCAGCTTAAATACCTTTTCTCCGATTTAAGCCAAATTTTGAGTAAGGACTGAGGATAAGGCAAGAATAAAATATTCGATTTTAAGATCGATCAGAGATCAAGGTTACAGGGGAAGGTCAAAGGTCAAGGGCACAAGGCAAAAAGCAGATCAGTTTTGATCTGATCTGAACCAACGTCGGTGGAAATGTTAAGGGTCAAACAAGAACAAAGACATTCAGTTTTAGGAAGAATAAGTCAAAAGTCAAAGTCACAAGGCAAGGTCTGTGTGTCTGTGTGTGAAACTAAAGCCGTTTTGATTTTATTCTGATCAAAGTTGATGAAGGAATCGAGGATCACCCGAGAGCTTGATCTTTTCTTAGAACGGTAGGTCAAAGGTCAAGGTCACATGGCAAGCTCAGCTTTCTGCAAGGGTTCAAGTTGTTGTTGCTGTTGTTGTTGCTGCTACTGTTGTTGTTGTTAATGTTGTTGCTCCAGGGTCATCTGGACGTGAACCCAGTGGATTGCAGGCTGAATCTGTCCTCCTGCAGTCCTCCATCCTCCTTTCGGGGGATAGGGAGCTCCGGGATACTTGTACGACCGAGTAGCAGAGCCGTCTTGCTTTATCAGTGCCACCAGGCGAGGGTGTTCCTCTCCAGCATCAGGGTTCAGGTTTAAATAATGATTACAAAAGACACGATTTTTTTTTTTTTTTTTTAGTCAGTTGAAGGTCAATGTCATTGAAAAAGGTTAATAATCAAGGCTACATGACAAAGTCAACTCGGGCAGTTTTGATCTGATTTGAACCGAAGTTGGCTGAAGGATTGAAGGTTAGGCAAGAATGACGTAATTCGATTCTGAGAGTAATCTGTCCAAGGCCAAGGTTACATGGTTAAGTAAAAAACAATCGGCCATTATAACAGTTGATGGGAGGGGTGTTACACTCTCTGGGTGCTCCATATTACTATTATTATTATAATTATTATTTTTATTTTTATTATATTATTATTATTATTATTATTATTGTTGTTATTATTATTATTATTATTATTATTATTATTATCATCATCATCATCATCATCATCATCATCATCATCATCATCATCGTTGTTATTATTACTGGCTGTACTAATATCTCAATCACCGAAGATAAAAGGTTATTTTCATCCCACTCGGTTTTTCTGTTTGTGCAAGATATCTCACAAACAGGAGTGGACTGAAACTGCCTTTGTGACTGCATTCATTACAATTCACTCGTGCCGTAATGCTGTAGATTTTTACTCCCACCTTCGCTGCCGCCTCGACTTTCCTAAATGCAAAGATACTGGTCAACAAAACACACATGTATGAGTACCACGTCAACACAGATTCACCCAAAGCACCCAGATTGAGTCAAGCGCTTCAGCAATGCATTGATCAATCTAAATGTCACTCAGGAGGTGCAACAGAGCAAGCGTAGGCTATAAATGCATCAAATCAGTCAAAATTTCCCCAAAACCAGCACAAATCACTGTGTACCACGGCAAACAAATCCACTAAAGCTGAGGTGTTTTTCGGATGTAACGAGGTAACCCAGACAGAGACACACAACAACTGTGAGAGAGCACCAGATCTACCTAGGTTCACCTAGGTAGTCTTATAAGAAGCTATGGTAAATTGGACTTACCTTAATTCCTTAGAAGACAGGTAGCCACTTGGCCATTTTATTCCGGTTGCCGTCAAACGATTTATATAATTCAGCGAAGAGAGAGTCCAGCTTTGTAAATGATCAGAACCTGTCTCTCGTAATTATCCCCACCATTATTCCATATCGTTGGGATTCAGGAATCATCCCTGTCCATCCGTCTGTCTGTCTTTCTGTCCGGGCCTGTATCTTGGAAATTACAAGATGGATTGGTTTCATACCACACAGAAGGATAGAATATGTGTCATAGTTGATGCCCATATATATGCAAAATTGCCATGCTGTCTGTACTTTACGAGCTATGACCATATAAGGAAAATCTCTTGTGTTACCCATCTGTCCGTCCTTTCATCCAGGCCTGCATCTCGGAAACTACCAGGTGGATTGGCATCATATTACACAGAAAGATAGAGTATATGTCATAGCTGATGCCCGGTTATGCAAAATTGCCATATTGTCTGTACTTTACGAGCTATGATCATATAACGAAAAATCTGTCTTAAGTTGGTTGCGTCTACTGGAGATTTCAATCCGACCTGCACAAAGAATCTGAAGATGAAACTTAGTAGACCGATTCCGAAGAATTTAATATTATTTCTATTATCCCCACTATTAGTCTACGAGTCCTACTTTATGCCCCTATATTTGAAATTGCTATACTTAGTGCATATCTACTGTATGGATTCTTTACCAGATGATGGGGATACGTCACTGATAAAGGTTTGTTCACTCAGGGAAACATATCCCACAAACCTACCCTTATGTAGTGTTCAGAATGCCTCAAGCTCACCCAGATGCGCCCAGTTTGTCCTGATAATCTCCATATCTAAGAAGACCTTTCAGGCAGTCATTAAAGGCACTGAATCCATGGAAATACACCTAACCCAGTTTTTAAAATGCACAAAATTCACTCATACTCACCCATATGTACCCAAGCAGTCGTTGTGGTAACCATCCCGGATAAGCCCAAAAGTGTATACAATGCACTAAATGCACTCAAACTTACCTAACTACATCCAGGCAGCCATACATAGTTACTCTGGCAGTTCACAAGTTGTTGTTATTGCTGTTACTTAACCCCGTTCCGCCTGACTGAGGAAGCCTGTCTACCACAGGTAATCAATACTGCTTTCGTAGCGCCATCCAACAGATACAGCACATCCATTGTGCTGGGAACCGGCGTCCCCCTTGTGGTAGACAGTGCCTCACCAGGGTCATACAAGGATCCTTGTCACGGTAAGGTGCAGGGAAATATGAAGAGGTCTGGCTTCCGGGTGGACGCCTCAGCTGCTCCACCCTGAGTGCAGAGTGCCACCACGCTGAGGCTCTTCGCCAGCGCTGGTAGTCCATAACTATATCACATGAATTCAGATTTACCCAAACTGACCCAAACCAACAAAATCATACTCACATTTCATGCAAAAGAATAAGTAAATAAATAGATAAATTAAGTAATAAAAAGCTAGGAGCCTGTGAAAACTAAAAAGTTAAATTAAGGACAGTTAAAATCAAGACCCACTCGCTTCTAAATGTTTGGGCACATTCATAGGAAGTGGGAAAGACAGACTGAGGAAGACTGTCCAGAGTTGACAAGTTGTGTGCCCAGAACATGTACGGCTGAAAATTCTGGTAAGATTATGTAGCTGGATGAGTGCTGCGTGCCCACTGTAATGAGGGAGGCAAGTGGACATAGAGTTTGAAGAACAGTGACCAGCATGGTAGTACCGAGATGAATGAGCCCTTACTGAAGCAGAGAGAGAGTGTGAGTGAAAGAATAAAGTCAAGAAGAAAAATGGAGTTAGACAAAAAACAATACTTTAGCTCCATCCTGTATGGTAATGTTGCATGTGGTGACCCTCTCCCCCCACCCACCCCCACCCCCACACGTACACAAAAGAATTGTTCTCAGCACATAGGTCAATAAGATCAGTGTATGGAGTCAATAAACATGCAGAATAAAGCAAAACACAGAGTCGGTTATGCACGAGAAGAGTAATATATTCTTTCAAGACACATCACAAGAAAGAGACACCAAGAATACTGAGAGGTGATGATGGACCGAGTTGCATATTTAAGACTGTGTCGAGGTGAGAGATGTAACTGAGTTTTTGAGGCAATAAAAATAACCAAAACTGATAAATCGGGAGTTAGATGAGCCATTAACTCATTTCGTGAGCAGTCTATAGTAATGGCTTCTGAGATGGACGCTGCTTAAAGTGACTGAAAAAGTAAAAGGCGGAATAGTACCATCAGCGCGTGAACGAAAAGTGCTAGATGTACATTTTACAACTCGGAAGTCAGGTGATGATTGCTGAGGAGAGTTAGTGAATAGACAAATCGCTGAGGAATCAAGGAGTTAGAAGGAACTAGGAAGTCCTAGAAATATGCCAAACCAACCACTACCTATCCAAAGAATCTTGAGTATACATCAGACCAACCAAAACTTACTCTTACCGTCTTAGAAATAAGCCATCACAACCAAAAATACTCAGATAGTCTCAAAAGGCACCAAATAAACTAAAAACACTAGTATAGTCTTGGAAATTCACTAAAACACACTCAAGAACTCTAGAAATGCACCAAACCAACCCAAATTAACCCAATCAAACCGTTTTTTTTTTTTAATTGTATTTACTGGCTATGTCCTTGAAAAAGACGTCAGCATCGTAGTCATCGTCGTCCTCTGAGGTGTTGTCATCGTGGTGAAGAGGTAAGGGTGTGTGAGGGGTCAGTAGGGGGATCCGCACCCCCTCCTCGTAGGCTCCTGAAACTGGGTATTACACCAGCTTTATAATCCCACTACACTGATAACATTCACTGCCCGGATTCACTTGCAAACTTACGATCCATTCCGTGTCATAACTAAAATTTAGTTTCGCAGGAAGAACGAGAAGAGTACGAGAGAAATAACATACCGGTATCACTTTGTTCTGCAGAAAGGTAAAAGAAATGGAATGCACATTCTTCCTGTGCCTGTTGTTCCTCCTGCAGATACAAATTTAAGTTGTGACAGGGAATCGACTGTAAGTATGTTGGAGTTTCCCAGTTCAGTTCCTTAGTATCCCTGTGGGTGAAGGATCCGAGGTTACAGTGCAGCAGTCCGGAAACATTTAACCCATTAGAGGGCACGGGTTCCCTGCATGTGAATAAATTCATATGGTGGTAGCCAGAAAAAAAAAAAAATACACCGAAAGGGATAGGGGTAGATGACCACCCTACACCCACAGTGTCAGTGCTATACATGATTCAAGCTTCCAGTTACCTCCCGGGGACTGAACCAGGGCACCCTTAGCACATGACCGGCACCCGACTAGTGCTTTAGACCACTATACCACCAGGCGTTATTCTTGAAGATATCTTAATTTCAGATACTCGCAACTTCCATAATCTAGACATCTAAGCATTGCAAACCATTAACTTCCGGTAATTTAGCAAATATATATCCAGATCTTCCCCTCGCGGAGAAAGTGATAGCCAGAATGAACCTTTCCCCTTGCTGGTGAAGTGCGAATGGAGACGGGGTGTCTGTCGGAAGCGTCATGTATATGTAGATGAAAGTGGTGTATTAGCTGTTTGCGCGTAAATATGTATGTCATCGGTAAAATCGACAGGGTGTGAACATTTTCACGCATAAGACAGGACACAGCCGTACTACAAGCTTCCCCCTCAAATGTCCACAATGGCTTGGGCTCAAACCTTAGACTTGGGGCCCATGAATCACGATATGAATAATTACAGCTCCCGATAAAGTAATTCGAAGTTCATGTTTCCGTTAGCAGAAGAAAATAAGAAAGAATATGTGCACATTAGAATCCTGAAACTCAGTCATTTAAACTTACTTCCTTAATCGAACTTAATAATTCAAAAGCGCAAGTTAAATTTATCAATATTCTACGAATGCGAGATCTTAAAACCCCTTAATTCTACAAAACCAAGACGTACAAACTTGTTCATAGTGTACTTATTGGAACTGCGGATCTTAACCTCATCAGTCTGCTGCAAATTCTGTATTCCATGCGTAGTACCTCCAGACGATTTTACTCAGTGTAGCAGAGATGTTTCTAAGTGATGAGGTCTCCCCTCCTACGAATAAAATCGTTTGGAGGTAGCAAGACTATGCCAACAAAGTATGCAGCCTGCTCCAAGGGTTTGCAAAGGTTTCTGCAGATATAAACCATCTAACCCAGGACAGTTGGCTGCTGGTAAACTTCTCACATAACACCACTCCAGTTACAAACCATATAAAGGCTCCTATTATTGGTCTGCACGAAACTTTCATTTACTGCTTATTCCGTACCCCAGAAACTTCAGCTACCGGTGATTTAAGGTATTTTATCTAGATACCTAAGCTCTGGCAATATTGTACCATGAGGGAGGGGGAGACCAAGGATGAGATGGAGGGATGGAGTGGAGAGGTATATGAGAAGGGGTGTGAACTGGGAGCAGGGCATTGAAATGGCGGGGGACAGGGCGACATGGAGGCGATTTGTTTGTGGCCACCCCTTACGGGAGTCTGGCAATATACTCGTATAGTTAGACAGATATCCTTTTACCTTTATAAATGGAAGAAAATTAAATATACTGACGGGGGTAAACATGTTAGCATGTCAGAAAACGAAAAAGTTCACGACGGCGAAAATTCTTGAAACAAAGAGAAGAAAATCCTATGAGATAATCCTTGAGACATCGGACACCTGGTATTTTAAGAATCTGAAGTCGCAAGAAAGCGTCAGAATACTAGAATTCAAGGACACCTTTTTGCACTAAAATAACCCTGCCTGTATAAAATCTTAGAACCATGTTGCATTAAGAAGCATTAGCATTAAACAACACCGTTCATAATCAAATCTGAACAAATATGCAAATCAGCGCGAAAATAGCGAAACAGGCTGGGATATTCTTTGTAAAGTATAAACTCGAGACCCCCATCTCCCAACAACGCGATGACGGTCCGCCTGAAGGGTCCCGATCCCGCGCTAGTGGAGTCTGATCCTGTTTGCCTCGGGCTGAATCCTATTACCGGGGGAGGCGGGGTGGGTCGGGGCCTAGGGTTTGTGCCATTTGTAGTCTTGAGTGTGTTTGTGTTATCTCACCTTTTTCAGATTGTGATTATCAGGTATGCGTATCGTTGTGTGTGTGTGTGTGTGTGTGTGTGTGTGTGCGTGTGCGTGCGTGCGTGCGTGCGTGCGTGCGTGCGCGCGCGCTTTACATTACCTAATTTGTTTGTTTTTGTCTTTTATCTTGTGGCTTTGTTTTTCCTTTTCTTCATTTATTGGTTTGCTTGGTATCATTCTTTATATTATTATTTTGTGATTATTGCTTACCTTTAGCAAGGCGAGGCGATATAGTTTTGTGTGTGTGTGTGTGTGTGTGTGTGTGTAATTCACCGGGTCGGTCAGGATCAATTGATGGTCGTAATCGTCAGCTTTTACCCTCCCGGAAGGGAGCTGAGAGCTCATATAGTCCGATCTAAGGGCAAGGCTGTGACCTTCACACACGCACACACCCGTCCCCTTGCTCAAGGGGGACAGTAACAACCCACTTCGTCAGTGAAACTTTTCGCAACCTGAGCGAGGCGCGAACTCTCGTCCACCAGTTGGCAAGCGAGAACGTTACCACTGCACCAGCGAGCGACAGAGATTTTGTCAGTGTGTGTGTGTGTGTGTGTGTGTGTGTGTGTGTGTGTGTGTGTGTGTTGCCTAAATTTCTAGGAAAGTTGTGGACGATTTTCCACCAAAACTCCAGGAATTGGCGACTACGTGGATGTGCAAAAGCTTATTACTTTTGATGAGGGTTTGATCAAAGACGATCGATCCCAGCCGCCATATTTATTTTAAAAATGGATTGGCTTTTTACGAGACGCGGTGACTGAATGCCGTAGAGTTTCCCGAGACGTGATCGATTTCTTTCGGCAAGATGAGGCGACAGAGATTTTGTCTGTGTGTGTGTGTGTGTGTGTGTGTGTGTGTGTGTGTGTGTTGCCAAAATATCTGGTCTTCACATCTGGTCTGCAGGTTGATTGTACTGTACCTTAGGCAACAACATATTTTTGCTGGCGATTAGCACACGGCCCCCAAATGCTTTTGTTTCATTTTTAGATGATTTCGTCTCTCTCTCTCTCTCTCTCTCTCTCTCTCTGTATATATATATATATATATATATATATATATATATATATATATATATATCCTTAATGTTTTTTTTTATATGAAGCAAAAATTGCTAAATCAACCGAATCGTGATAACTGATACGTCAGTGCATAATAATCTCGCTAGTTTAACATCGATTACACTACTACGCATGCTTTTCTCTACAATAATTCTTTAAGGGGCCGGTGTTTAGTAATGTTTTAAAGACAACTTAAACTTCCCGCCAGACCTACCTTCACCAGACGTAAATAATGTCGTGCCTTGTATTTCTAGCGTCACAGGCTAAATGTGCTGAACTCAGACACCATGAGATTCCTGGTAAGGCCACGTGGTGCAAAATACCTAAACATTTTCTTTTCTGTGGGGATTATCTTTAGCCTGGCTCCGACTTTACCGTGTATTATATGGTCTATTTTTGTAACACACACACACACACACACACACACACACACACACACACACACACACACACAGACCCTGGTGAGACGCTGTCTGCCACGAGGGTGTGCCGGCTTCGAACAAAGTAGACCCTTTCACACCTTGCACTGCTACACCACACTGCGCACCTCATTCTGCACTCCTCACACTCTGCTACAATGCACTCTGCCACATCTGAAATTACCACAAGTCACAAACACTCCGCAGTTACACTCTCTGCGTCCCGTCACACTGCCGTGCTAATACACAAAACCCAATTACACTTCATGCTGCGCACACACACACACACACACACACACACACACACACACACACACACACACACACACACACACACACACACACACACACACACACACACACACACACACACACACACACACACACACACACACACACACACACACACACACACACTGCTATACGACGCACTGTCACATTACAATCTGCCACACAACACATTGCCACAACACACACTGCCACAACACACACTGCCACACAACACACTGCCACACTACACACTGCCACACCTGACAGTCACTTCTCATATTGTCACACCTCACATTCCCACACATCACGCACACGTCACATCATCATACCTGTCAGCTACACACAGTCACAGCTCACCCACACCTCCCGCCTCTCATCGCACAGATTTTAGTTTCTTGTATAGTAAATTACCTGCCAACAATATGAAAAGTATAGTGAATCGTATTCAATATATATATATATATATATATATATATATATATATATATATATATATATATATATATATATAACAAGCTCAAACAAATATCACAGAAATATTAATAATACATAATAAAGAGGTAGGTAGTTATACTGAGTATAAAATTTAGTATATATACAATGCGAGTAGTTAGCCAGGCGTGTTACGTAGGTAATGAACGAATGTTAGAAAGGTAGGGAGGCCTAGGCAGGTGATTAAGAGCTGTTAGTTGTAAAATAGCACAGTCTAAATATATATCGAAGTACTGAAGGTAACGACTGTTCTACGACAATCACTAAAAACTGCCGATTAGTAAGCCTATGAATACACTACATCTACAAGCCCCTGAAGGCCAAAAATGAGCAAAGCGCCGAAATATCCAGATCGAACTGCTCTTGAGCCGAATTGTTCATAACTGCGTGTAAACAAACCTGTGGCTCCGTAGCTGGGAACGAGAGGCGCCGAATCTGTGAGTAACGAAATCGGTTAAAATATGAGAACACATGTTATATTTAAAAAAAAAAAAAAAAATCATAAAATAAATAAGTGAGTGTAGACCGAAATAAATGGATAAATGAGAGTAAATGAAAAAACACCTGAGCATGAGAAATCGACGGATGATGGAATATGATAAAATACGTTTAAATAAATGGATAAATTAGAGTGGATGAGAAAATGAACTGTATAACAAAAGACTGAAGGTAATTGGAAAGTGAACTTCAGTCTTAGAATAAAAGTGTAAATGGATGCCGATAGAAGAATAAATAAAATCATATATAAAAAAGAGACGACTAATAAACGTGTTGGGAAGGAAAACGATTATACAGGAATTGCTCAGAGGGCATAGTAACGTGAATGAAGACAAAATTCAAAACGAGAATAGGCAGTTTCATATTAATTTCATCAGAATGTTGGGCCCCAAGACTAGGCTACCTTAGTCCAGAATATGTACGAGTAGCAGACCAACCTACGGCCCTAGTAGCGTTTGACATGCAGGAAAAATCTCCTATCGCTTTTTAGGAATCGAATCGATGCGCGTAATGCACGACTATTTTCGACCCGGGTGTTCAACCACTACACCAACGGGTTTTAAAAAAAAATCCTGGTGATAACTATGGGGGTAAGAGCAACATTTACGATTTGTTTTTGTAATAAACCCTCTACAGCATGTGAGCTGCTTCTTGACCTATCGATGTATGTTGCCTCATCCCAGAGTTTACCCAGGCAAATCTCTGCACTGAACCTTTGGTACTGTAATGTCTTCTTTACTTTATTCCTGTTACCCTTTGACAGTTATAACCAATTTTCGGAAAATATTGTTTTTTTTTTTTTATGGGGAGGGTCTAGGAGTCTAGAGGAATCAAAGACCCCTGCACTATGATGATGCCTTATTTTATTTTTAATGACTATATCTGGACGACAGTGTTCGGAAAGGATCGATCTCCGTCGAAGGATTAAAAACGATTTCCGTTAACTCCTACGTCGCTGTTGTATAGTTGAATTTATTCGCAGTACTCGCAGATAATATTATTAAACTAAGAAAATATCTTAGGGACTCAAACGGTTGACTCTGATACTACGAGATGTCTGCTGTGAGTTTAATAACATGATGTGGGGGTACCACAACCATCCTTTTAAGGGTTCGGGGCTTCCGTTAGTTGAATTAAATCGTCTGCTGCTTGTGTGATTAAACCATACAAGTGGGCACCTGTCCTCTAAATAGTCTGACTGGTAAATACGTCGAATAGTCTAGACGTATCCTCCATAACCAGATAGATCGAGACAGATATAGATAGATAGATAGATAGATAGATATAGATGTAGATTCATATATATATAGATAGATAGATAGATAGATAGATAGATAGATAGATTCATATATATATATATATATATATATATATATATATATATATATATATATAAAAAAAGAGAGGGGGGAAGTGTAATTAAAGAAAGATTAGAGAATTGTAAATGTGGGGAAGATGTAAATATATAAAAATAAAAAAAGAACTAAAAAATGAGAGAGAGAGAGAGAGAGAGAGAGAGAGAGAGAGAGAGAGAGAGAGAGAAAGAGACAGAGACAGACAGACAGACAGACAGACAGACAGAGACAGAGATACAGAGAGAGACAGAGAGAGAGAGTAATAATTGAAGTTGTGAGCCCTTGTTACCGGAGTTCCAAGAATCACGCCTACCTGAGCCTCTCATCTCTAAGGTAACCGAGAGAGAGAGAGAGAGAGAGAGAGAGAGAGAGAGAGAAAGAGAGAGAGAGAGAGAGAGAGAGAGAGAGAGAGAGAGAGAGAGAGAGAGATTCGAAACTGTAGGACTGAAAACCTTCATTTTTATTTTTACTCAGCGTGTAAGGAAACCCAGTGTAGTTACCGAACTCTAAATCTCTAAACCCATCTAACTTTGTAAGGAGTAAACACAGACCACAGCCAATCGCGTATTACCCCTTGCCTGATGGAGTAGGGACCCGAGGATTGACTACCGTAGCCCAAAACATTTAAGGGTGGATGGCCGTACCGTATGCCCCGGCTGGCACTGTGTTATTGGGAGGCATATGTCTGTGTATGTATCAAGAATGGAATTAAGTAAGAAAGAAAAAAAGTCCTGTCAACCTTATCCCACAGTATGTGTATGAAATTGTTGTAGTCGTCCTCACCTTCCCCCTTCACCACATGTCGCAAGAATAAAAATAAATAAATACAGAAAGAAAAAAATACTAATGTCATGGTACTGAGATTAGTTCCCCTCACCATGTCCCGCAGCAGCTGTACCCAAGGATTTAAGAAAAAGAAAGAAAAAAATATATGTCCTAGTACTGGGCTTATTTCCTCTCACCTTGTCCCTCAGTATCTTGTGACCCAGCGTCCCCCTCCTTCAGGCCCTGGTCGCCCATGGGAGGCACGGGTTTGCTGCCAAAGAGCGATGACTTCTCCTCCCTGGTGGCGTTCTTGAAGGGCACGTTGAGAGTGTTGGCCCAGGCTTCCAGACGCGAGTTGTACCACATCATCACAATATAGAGCACGTACAACAGCAGCAGGAAGACTGATTCGTACCTGCACAGTGGAGATCAAAGAAAATGAAATAATGTCAGTGAATGGCCTACACAATGAAGGAATGACAGTGAATATCCCGAAGAATGAAGAAGGACAGTGAATGACCCAAAGAATGAAGAGATGACTGTGTAGCCCAAAGAATGAAGGGATGACAGTGAACAGCATAATGAAGAGCCATTGGTGGTATTTGGGAGATAAAAAAAAAATCCTCGAATTACCTATTGAACCACGTCTTTACCATCTCCAGCATGTACGGATGTAGCCGCAAGAAGATTGAATGTTATGCCTGCACAGTGGAGATAAAAGAATTTATAATGAAAAAGTGACGCTATAGGAACAAAACCTTTCATCATTACTTGTTGAATCACCTCATGCTGATGTACAGTATATGGAGTGGAAGTAGGGTGATCGACTCGTGCCTAGGTATTAGAGATAAAAAATAAAAAAAAAACTACGGCATAATGAAGAAGGAATGGTGAAATTGCCGAGATAAATTAGAGACCAAACAGCTTCCAAGCGCCTGTTAAACCACATCATACCGCTGAATAATAGGTACGGCCTTGATTAATAATACTTACCCACTTGAAAAGAGGAAGGGGAGGGGGGGTTGGAGGGAATGGGGGGTGAAGGGTGAGGTTAAGAGAGGCAGGTGAATGTGTGAGGGAGGAGTGATGGGAAGGGGTCGAGTAGTGAAAGATGGTAGGGATATGACCATATACTGAATTTAAAACGTGCCTCGAATGTCATGGTAAATATTGTTTGCCAACTGGAAATAAGAGACAGACTGAAAAAAAAAAAAAGGAGGATTATTATGATACTGTACATGAAGACTTTTGTAAAAAGAGGCACTTCAAACTGTTGTGAACCCCTCCGTCACATGTACAAAAGAAGGAGAATACCGTAGTATAAAGAAAATCGCAAGAAAAAAGCTCACAGAGTTCAAAGTATCCTATTGAGAAAAATAAAAAGATCAGGGAACGATATGCAAAATGTTGAACAAAAACACCTCACGCTTCGCAAATCGAATCACAACAATTTAGGCAACCTGGGGCACCACCTGAGAGTAAACTCGTACCTGAATGTTAGAGATATAGAGAAGGCAGAATTTTGGCACAACATGGAAGAATAAAAACAAATAGTGTGAAGTGTTACAAATTGAGCAGTGCATTGAATCTTCTGTTACATTACATAACACGACAGAATGAAACGAAGGTGATAAGGCACTAATACTTTCACAGCTAAATATGAGAGGTGAGACGTGTGATTCATAAGCTAGGTAGATGATGATGATGATGAAGTGTATATAAAATAATTCATTGTTATAAACCGTATATTCAACCACATTAGCCTATAATGTGAGATATCGACTGAATACAGGTACTCTCACACCCAAGTACTAGATTACAAAATATCCAGTACCTGGTTAGATAAGGAAGACGAAAGATAATGGGCATCATGATAAAGGTAAATCCTTGCTTTAACCCTCATTCGGAATCATGAACCAATAACAAGGCCAGCCTCTGGAGGTATCCCGCATCTGAACAAACTTTCCTGGCAAGAGCAAAAATATTACAATATTATTACAGCTGATGTAATTGGGAAATAGATGAAAGTAAAGAAAATTAATATTGATGAAAATGCATCGTAGGAAAGGCAGTTTGGCCACATGAGAGAGTATGGGTAATAGGAAAATTGGCGATGCATAACAAAGAATTACTGCTCCGAACCACAAAATAAAACTGAGCATTAAACCACAATATAAAACTGAAAGCAACGAAACAAAGAGCGATATAATGAAGATAAACTCATTCCTGGAGATGAGAGAATGATAGACTGATAGACATGGCTAAGAAAAATGAAAGAAAATAATGTGGAATTATGAAAAAAGGAGGTCACTGCCTCGAATCCCTCTCTTGAGCACTGGGCAAATAACATACAGGAAACAGAGAAAAGATGATAGAAGAAGCATAAGGACGGAGTAATCAGGGCCGGACGCAGCACTTTGGAAAAGGGGGGGTTGTGATTCCTAGTAGGACTGATCCTAAATGCATTTAAACATTTTTTTTCATCGAAATGCACTCCTATTTTAATTTTTTAATCACCGAAGTAAACTAATAAATCCGAATGCAAATAGATATTCATTGCATATATATGGTAAATAACACTGTTCTCTTGTTATAAGTAACCACTGGTCTGCCGAAAACATGAAGGCGTACGTCCCCCACGCCCCCCATAATCCGTGCCTTGAGTTAAAGCAGATGACAAAAAGAGGAGATGAAATACTGTAAAAGCTGCTTTAAAACGGAGTAAGTGCCTCGAATCCCTTAATGAAGCACTGCGCAATACGTGAAGGGAACAGAGAGGGTTGCGGCAAGAGAATGATAATGGCGTAGTGAGGAGAGATGATAAAGGAAAGATAATGGAAAAGTTAAGATGAAAGGGAGTTGTTGCTTCGAATCCCGGACTGAAGCACCAGCCAATACATAAAGGAAGCGGAGAGAAGAAAGATACGTTTGTTCCAGGATGAGAGGGAGATGGAAAGAAAAGATAAAAGAGGAACTTGAAAGATGAGGGAGACTGAGGAAGATTGGGAAGAGGATGAGAGAGAGAGAGAGAGAGAGAGAGAGAGAGAGAGAGAGATCAAAGAACCAGGACAAGAACAAGGTTATCATCATACATGCAAAATTGGGAGAAAGATAAAGGTACAAAATGCTGATGGCACGAGAGAGAGAGAGAGAGAGGGGGGGGGGGAATCAGAGCTTCGAGGCAAAAACCAAATCACATCATATCATCATACACTGAATTGGGAAAAGAAAGTGGAAGGTGGAGAGAGAGAGAGAGAGAGAGAGAGAGAGAGGGGGGGGGGAATAAAAAGTATGTGGAAGATGATGATGCTTAGTAGAAAGAAGGAAGGATATAAAGAGAAGGATAAGAATATGATGGAGATGATGATATAGAAGATAAGCAGGCGATGAGGGAAAGACTGAGAGAGGAATGAAACTAAATACGTAGAAGAAGAAGATGCAGAGGATGGAGAAAAGAAAATTACAGTGTAAGATGTGGAGGAAGAGGATGAAGAGAACAGATATAAGAAGAAAGAGGAAAAGAAGGAAAATGCAAGTACGGACGTGAAAAAATGACAGGTAAAATGGGGAAGGTAAAGAAGGGATGAAGAAAGATTAGATTTGGAATATGGAAGAAAATGATGCCTAGAATATGGAGAGGGAAAATAAAGAAAAACGAGGATGCTGTGAAGGAAGATGATGCACACAACAGCCTGGAAAAAGAAGGACAGAAGGAAAGTTGAGAAAGGATGAGTAAGAGAATTGACAGAGCACCGAGAAGAAAGATGAGAAAGATAAAATGCACTGATATAAATAGGCTACAGAAGAAAAAAAGAGTGTAGATGGATGCTAGACTAGAGAGAAGAAAGAGGTACATGTAAGGAGAAACAAGACGCAAATAAAAATGCAGATCATTAATAGAAGCGAGAGACGAGTGAAGAAAATGGAGGTGAAGTTACAAAGACGGTAAAAGGAGAGAGAGAGAGAGAGAGGAAAAGCAAGGCAGTTTTTCACTCACCGTGTTACCGATGACAGACAGATGGATGGATATTCAAGGCTAAGGAGAGAAGTATAGAGGGAGAAGGAGAGACAAGAAGAGAGAGGGAGGGGGGACAGGTAGAGACAGAAGGGAAGATGGATTAGGGGTTAGAGTCAAAGAGGACAGTGTCTTTATCTACCCACCAAGTGACCTCCTCGTCGTAGATGGTGAGGAGGAGGGCGCAGATGGAGATGCAGTAGAAGGTGGAGTCCCTGATGAGAGGCCACCAGTTGATGAAGATAACGTGGCCGGCAAAGAGGGCACACACGGAGATGACGAACATTATATTGAACACCGCTGAACCGATCACGCCGCTGATGCCAATGTCGTCCTGCAGTGAAGAACAGAGAACATAATTATATTTCATGTGGATTGTTATGTTAGTTTTGGTCGGGTTCGGAGGAAGGTGTCACTGATTATTTATAATGCACCTTTAACCATAGTGTGTATTTTGCGATAGACTGACAGACCGATATATCTGTCCATATATATGTCCATGTAGATGGACAAATAGATAGATAGACAGAAATAGATATAGGCCTACTGTGTGTGTGTGTGTGGAGGGGGGAGAGAGAGAGAGAGAGGGAGAGAGAGAGAGAGAGAGAGAGAGAGAAACAGACAGACAGACAGACAGAGACAGAGTGAGAATATCAGCATAATGAATCTCCTGTTCATGTGTGTAATTAAGAGAGATTGAAAGCTAGGGGACACTGACGAGGATAGACTCGGCAAAACCAGTCTCAGCTCACCATGTATTCAACAGATAATAGTTAGATAGATGGAACACTGTACTGCTGAGCCACTAACACTGCTGATTCGTGTATCGTCCCACAAAAAAAAAGGAAAAAAACGAAATACCAGTGTCAGCTATAAATATTGTGAATAATGTTCGTGTTATGGGAAAAGATAGGGATTAGCTTAAGTAATTGTGTGGAGAAGGGAGAGCTGGGGAGCCTTTTTTTTTTTAAGTTTAGAAATACGTTGTTTTTCTGTCCTAGGAGAGAAAACTGTAAATGTGTGTGTGTAGGTGTTCTTTTATCATGAATTTTTTTCTCTTCGTGGGAAAATATTATAACGAGCTTGAATCTTCCCGGAAAAATGTAACTAATTTAATTCTTCCAGGAAATAATTATACCTTGATGAAGCGTCCTGTTACAAAAAAAAATATTTATATATTCCAAGCTTAAATATTTATGGGAGTAAAAAAAACACCTATATTAATTCTTGTTAGGAAATATAACCCGTAGTTGTTGCCTTTGAGGAGGATAATACACTTTTTTCATTATCATTATCGTCATCATCAACCTTTTCCCGTTGTCAACTTGTCATGAATGGGGTGGAAGGATCAAGAATGACGAAACACTGCAGCAGAATTATCATCACCACCTTCATCACTTCCTTATTTCCACCATAATAAATGAGGCTGGAGGTAGGTCTATCCAGAAGTAGGAAACAAGGCAACACAAAACCATATCTGTCATCCAAGTGTCCATCGTAGTTGAACCACACCTTCTTGTAATCATTAGTCAGACCCTCAAGATTCTAGCCTAAAAAAAAATAATAAGATACGCAAGTAGGTTCTTTACATAATCCCCACTATCCCAGGACACAAATTATATTCTTGCCACCCCCGGACGAATTTATTTAGCCTAAGAGAGACATCTGGCAGTGAAGGAATCGTAAACAGTCCCCCGCAAACTCCGTCAGCACCAAGACGCCTCCTATAATATTACCGCGTATTACTGTATATCATTCAGGCTGCTAGACGATTTAATTTGGTTTAGGAGAGACGTCGGGTTGTGAAGCTGTGTGTGTGTGTGTGTGTGTGTGTGTGTGTGTGTGTGTGTGTGTGTGTGTGTGCGCGTGTGTGTGCGTGTGCGTGCGCGCGCGCGCGCGCGTTAAAGGACTAAAGCAAGTAGGTAAATATCGTGTATTTTGCTAACCAGGAAAAGAGTTATGCGTATCCTTAATCCTGCTGAGAAAAAGCAGTGGATGATTTTTTCCTGAGAAAATTGACGTGATAATGTCCTCACAGGAAAAAATATACCGTGATCCTTTTTTTCCGGGGAACATCTCTTTCGACCAATCTATCTATCTAACTATTTGCCTGTCTATCTGTCTGTCTATCTTTCCTTCTTTCTATTTATCTATGTCTTTTTTATACTTTGATTTCTATATTTGTGTCCATTCATCCTCCTGCGTAGCCCTGGGCACATCAACTGATAAGCCATGCCGCAATCAGCGTCCTGCACACGTTAAAAAACCTGCAGATTTTCGGGCACACCCAAAATCTCTTTGCAGTTCAGTGTTGTCTAGTGTATTAAGTTTATTATTGCTGCCGCTGGACTATGTTTTCAAGTTAGGGACGATCTCTCACGCTGAAGGGGCTTGAGGTGGACTCCAGCACTTCATATGATATACTTTAATCCTGCTGCCCTTGAACCATGTCATTGTAAAGACCTCTGGTACTTAAAGTAATAAAAACGTAGGGTTGCAAAGCCTAATTCCTTCATTGGCGGTAGCAAAATTATGTTCTTGTAGATATTTGTGTCTCACTCCTTCATCACCATCAGTCTCTCCAGCACTGACTATAATTATCTGGCTACAGCTATATTACCAGACTCCACCTAGGAACACAGAGACACACACACAAAAAATCTACAGTACCTTCCAGTCTTTGGCTTAATAAGTAGTCAGGCTTGAAGAAGAGAGTAGGAAAATGCTTAAAACTTATGGCGGAAAGAAGGAA
This sequence comes from Coenobita brevimanus, assembly GCF_032717465.1. NCBI lineage: Eukaryota > Metazoa > Arthropoda > Malacostraca > Decapoda > Coenobitidae > Coenobita > Coenobita brevimanus. Next base: position 23,902,004 of record NC_137010.1, on the reverse strand, counting down.
GGCTCTAAAAAACTTACTCGAGAACCATCACTTAACCTTATTACAAGTCCGGAAGAAAAGTCCCGCTCCTAAAAACACGGCTTCATCCAATCTCGGGAAATTTGTCACACGCGGAGCAAAACAAAGTCGAGGGGGGAGTGGTGGCGGATGAGGGTGGGAATTGAGGGAGTGAGAGGGGGAGTTTCGACCTTAGGGCTGCGTGTGGAAACAGATTATGGAGTGAGAGTAGGAGGGTTACGTGAGGAGAGGAAACGGGTGAGGAAGAGATGGGAAAAAATGATGGAGAGAGAGAGAGAGAGAGAGAGAGAAGGGTTTCTTGAAAGTTACTCTCTCTCTGATTTAAAGTAAAAGGTTTTTGACAGGACACGAATGAGAGATAGAAACACAGACAAAAAGCTTATACAGCATGAATGGGGGTACGAATATGACGATATATACCGTATATAAAGTATGTAATGTGTATGTATGTATGAAAGTATATTTGTGTGTGTGTGTGTGTAATTCACCGGGTCGGTCAGGATCACTTGATGGTCGTGATGGTCAGCTTTTACCCTCCCGGAAGGGAGCTGAGAGCTCATATAATCCGATCTAAGGGCAAGGCTGTGACCTTCACACACCCACACACCCGTCCCCTTGCCCAAGGGGGACAGTAACCACCCACTTCGTCAGTGAAACTTATCGCAACCTGAGCAAGGCGCGAACTCCCGTCCACCAGTTGGCAAGCGAGAGCGTTACCACTGCACCAGCGAGCGGTGTGTGTGTGTGTGTGTGTGTGTGTGTGTGTGTGAGGGAGGGTGAAATACATTATATCAAAGCATTCATATTAGGAGGTTAAATACACTGAAAGCACCAGCGACATGTATAACAGAGCCCTGACTAATATACCACATGCAGGAAGCAATTAATACACACTAACATTAGCACCTTTTCATTGCCAGATATCATTTACCATACCGTACTGCCATTAACCCCGTCAATTAGGCGTCAATTTACACTTTATTAATGCCATTTCCTGACGGTTTTGACCCAGCTTACAGGAGACTTGGCTCTGGAGGGGTTGGATAGTGCCTTCATTAACCCTTTCGCTCCTAGAAATCGTTCCTAAGCTGAATTAAATCGTCTGTCTTAAGAATAAAAATAAGTGACGTCCTGGGGCTGAAAGGGTTAATTAGACTGATTTTGGACAAGATAAGTACTTAACATCAATCAAAAGAAAGCAATTTTGTTCTGAGGGATGATTATGATGGACATTTGGTTGATTTTTCTTTAGGTTTATTGAAGGGTGATATTTATGTAGGTATTAGTTATCAGTAATGAGAGAGAGAGAGAGAGAGAGAGAGAGAGAGAGAGATCAAAGAGCCAGGCAAATAATGGCTTTAAAGAACAACAGAAGTTTGAGATAGCTCTTTTTTTTTTTTCAGTCACCTTGCACACTGAAAGGCAATCAAACTTTTAGGAGAGAGAGAGAGAGAGAGAGAGAGAGAGAGAGAGAGGTGTCCTATTTATTCGTCAGCCCTAATATTAACCAATGCAACATCATGATTTTAACCAAATAGACAGAGAGACGGACAGCTTCAGGTCAACAGACAGATAGATAGACAGACAGATAGACAGACGCTTATACAGACGACTAAATGCCTGTTTTTTTAAGTACAACGTAAAGGAACTGTACAACATTCACTTCAACTGTAAAGTTGTCCTCTCTCCATACTGAATGCTGATCTATTAGAAGTGATTAATACAAAGAAAACAGGTGCTGGTTTCGAAAATGTGCTACTGAAAAAGGTGTTGGTTTTGAAAATGTGCTACTGAAAAAGTGCTGGTTTCGAAAATGAGCCACTGAAAAAAGTGTTGGTTTCGAAAATGCTACTGAAAAAGGTGCTGGTTTCCAAAATGTGCTACTGAAATAGGATGCAAAAGAACGACAAATCATCCCCATTTATAGTGAATGATCCATCGCAAGGATGTATTCTTTAGGCCTTGGATCCATCGTACAGCCAACAATAAACGGAAATATTACAGAAAACGTTATTAATAGATTTTTATGGGTAACTAATTCGTATTGACTTATTTTATTTTGATTTTGCTTTATTTCATTTTATTTTTACTAAAGACGAGAGAATGGATGTAAACAAAGAAAAACAGCAGGAGAGAAATGTTGGAAAAACTGGCGATGAAAGAAGAGGAGATGAGAGATAATGAGGGAGATTTGAGAAGAGGCACGCAGGAGGGAGAGACGAGGAGGAGAGGAAGAAGAGAGGAAGACAGGCAGGAGGGAGAGGGGAGAGTGCGGTAGGATATGATGGAGATGGGAAAGAGAATGTGGGAGGAACGGATGCAAAGAGGAAAGACAGTGTGGAAAGAAAGGAGTGTGGGAAGGGAGGATGGAGAAAGGGATGGGTATGTGGGAGAGAAGGATGGAGAGAATGGTGGGAGTGTGAAAGGGACGGATGGAGAGAGGAATGGGAGTGTGGAAGGGAAGGATGGAGAGAGGGATGGGTGTGTGGGAGAGAAAGAGGGAGAGAGCGATGAGTGTGTGGGAGAGAGGGATGGAGAGAGGGATGGGAGTGTGGGAGGGATGGATGGAGAGAGGGATGGGAGTATGGGAGACAAGGATGGGGAGAAGGAAGAGAGAGAGATGGGAGTGTGGGAGGGAGATAAAGGAAATAATGAAGCTGGGAGAATATTAACAGAAGGGAAGACCTTATCCGTACGTAATTACACTCGTGCTTGATTACCTTTCCATCATTATTTTTACATGACCACCTGAACTTATGATAACTTTTTACTCATCGTAATAACCAATTCTAGTATTCAGTATATTAACCTGTACATAATTATCTACACTTAAATGACCTGTACTGAAATGACTGCACTTAGATGCTACTCAAATTCCTGTACTTAAAGGCTACTTAATTATCTGCCGTTACATGCTGCTAAATTGGCTGTTTAAATTGCTTCTTAAAAATCTACTTAAATTCTACTTAATAACCTGTGGCCACTTGAATGTAAGTAAGTACTTGAATGTTAATTATTTATCTGCTGTATTATATAGCTTCTCAACTTACTTAGGTGATGTGAACTCCTTGGCCGGCTGCACTAACATACATACATACATACATTCGTACATACATACTCGTAAATATACGTCATATCGTCACGCATACACATTTATACATTTGTGTATATATTGATGTATTAGACGCACATTCACATTCATATTTTATTTACACAGGCATACTCTCTCTCTTTCGCCCTTTCTCTTCCTTTCTCTCTCTCTCTCTCTCTCTCTCTCTCTCTCTCCCCTTCCGGAGCACCTCACGACCAGTCCGGTGCTACACGGAACACGGAGCACTTTATTTAGTGCTACTCAGAGGAACAGCGAAGGTGAGAGAATGGGAATAAGATTAAAGAAAGTAAAGATAATATAAAGATGGGTCCTGAGGTTGTTACTGAGGGAAATGGGAGAAGAGAGAGATTATGATAATAATAGTTATATATATATATATATATATATATATATATATATATATATATATATATATATATATATATATATATATATATTTATATATATATATATTTATATATATATATTTATATATATATATATATATATATATATATTTATATATATATATATTTATATATATATATATTTATATATATATATATTTATATATATATATTTATATATATATATATTTATATATATATATATTTATATATATATATATTTATATATATATATATTTATATATATATATTTATATATATATATATTTATATATATATATATTTATATATATATATATATATATATATATATATATATATTTATATATATATTTATATATATATATTTATATATATATATATATATATATATTTATATATATATATTTATATATATATATATTTATATATATATATATATATATATATATATATATATATTTATATTTATATATATATATATTTATATTTATATATATATATATATTTATATTTATACATATATATATATATATATATATATATATATATATATATATATATATAAACTTTAAAAGGAAGCTGAAAGAGAGACTGCTGTGATATTTTAAGTATCGGAGAGAAAGAGAGAGAGAGAAAGAGAGATCCGAATAGCGACTATAAAACTATAGATAAACAGATAGATAGATAGGTAGATAAACATTCAAAGGATACTGAAAGAGACTGAAGTGATATTTTAAGAATGGGAGGGAGAGAGAGAGAGAGAGAGATCAGAGAAGTGACTATAAAACTGTCTATATATATATATATATATATATATATATATATATATATATATATATATATATATATATATATATGTTAATGTATAAAGGCTGGGGAAAAGCTATAAGAATTCAGACACAAGGAATGACAAGAAAAAAGAAACAAGATATTTCAGTTCTAAGAGATACCAAGAAAGAAAAGTATTAGCACTGTGTAAATATTAAGGTGGAATTTAGATCTGAAAATTGTCCATGAAACAAATCCAAACGAAAAGGAACATTAATGAAAAGTCAAAGATATGTCGACATTCAAATAAAAAATAAACGAAGAAAGAAAAATCGTTCCCTCAGTGGAGAAATTAAAGAGTGGTGTCAGACTGGAAATAATCGAAGACGTACATGAACAAAAAAGAGAGAAAATTAAAGTGAGAAAACTTTGCTACAAGTTCTGGTAGTCTTTTTCAGTATTAAGTGGGAAGAGAAAAATATTAGCGCTGTGAGAAATTAAAGGTAGCAGAGCGGTTAGTCTGAGCTAAAACAAACGTGTTATATCGAAGAAGAGACAAACAGACTACTTGCATATAGAAAGTAGAGAACTGCAAACAATTAGCATTACCTAAGCAATTTATCTAAAATTATTTAATGCAACATAAACAATCAATTACTTACGTCTCAACATTATCATTCTTAAATCCAGCAACATTATTAAATACAAGCAATCTATTAACCCTTACAGCATGCAATATACATCAACTGGACAGGAGTATTGCTGAAAGTATGAGTTGGAAGCGGTATTAATATTGGATGTTAGAGATTAACAAAGGGGCATTTAGTGAAACCAATATTTTAACTAGTTTATATATATATATATATATATATATATATATATATATATATATATATAAAATATTGCATGTACATGAGATGCAATTTACATACATGTTACAGTACGGGATATTTCATAAACTGCACCTCATGCGTATTCCCTGGGATATATGGGAAACTTATATTCATGGTAAAATTATCCTGGCTTTTCATTGGTTAGATATAATACGATTACAAAGGCTAAGTAACCCTTCACTATTATCAATGCGATTTATATATACTGTACCCGGGATATGTAATATGATTTATATCAAACACATTTAACACATTAAAAATAGACATTCAAATCTCAAAAATAACTGTCAAAGATTACATACATAAACTACATATATTCAGTACATATACATACATACGAGCAAATATTAATGCTGTGCGTATATATTTTTGTGTAATTCTCTCTCTCTTACACACACACACACACACACACACACACACATACACATTGTCGGACGGTATGGTGCGTGGGCAGAGCCATGAGTATTAATAGAGCCACCAGCGTGTGTGTGATACAGACGAATTGAAAGTGACGTTCGCACACACACACACACACACACACACACACACACACACACACACACACACACACACACGCGCGCTATCTCCGGCTCATATCCCCTCTCTATACGTCATAAGGCAGTGTTTGGAAATGCTATATTTGGCTCATCTCCATAGCAACCCCTCTGTGTGTGTGTGTGTGTGTGTGTGTGTGTGTGTGGCACGTAAGAGTTTGGCGTACACTGAGACAGAAAGTGCGCGGGGGGGGGGGGGAGATTAGCCTATAAATAGAAAAAACTACCCTAGGAGATTATGCTATAAGTACAAGGAAAGGTGTTTATTTGGGGAGAGAGAGAGAGAGAGAGAGAGACTGACTAACTGACAGAAAGACAGACAGAGGAGGGGGGAGGAATCTGTATAAAAATCTAGGTGTGAATGTGTGAGGGAGGGTGAGGGACTGAAGGAGTGTGTACCTAAGAGAAACAGACAGACCCAGTCACCGGGGGCACAAATAGAAGCGATATGGCCGTTTCCATTATATTAAATTGTGATATTGATTCTCTCTCTCTCTCTCTCTCTCTCTCTCTCTCTCTCTCTCTCTCTCTCTCTCTCACACACACACACACACACACACACACACACACAAGGGAGGTATTTAGAAAGGCTAACACGAGCTTATTTCAGATCTTGTACACAACAGCTAGACAAATAATCATACGCAATTTCCCCATCATTGGAATTTTCACCAATTACGTTATTTTTTATTATTTTTTATCAGTTGTCTTGCAAGGTTTTTTTTATTACTATTAACTTATGATTATTAAATTCATCATCATCATCATTATCATCATAATCATCATTTTATAATTATATTATTATTCTTGATAATACTGTTGTTGTGGATGTGGTTCTTATTCTTGAAGTTATTCCTATTTTTTTACAATCGTTATTTTCAACAGTAATACTGCTATCGTTATCAAGTAATCTTACCATCATCATCACCATCATCACTATCATCATCACCATCATTATCACTTTTCTCATCATGATCATCATCATTATTCCTAACATTACATAATGGAATTATCATCATTAATCATCACTGTCAGTTTTTTCATGATCATTGTTATAGGTGCTGTTGTCCATACCATTACCCTCACAATTTTTGCATTACAAGTAAACCCGATGGTCAAAGAAAACTTGGTGTATTTAGGGTGTAACTAACCTTAGCGACGAAGACAGCAATGATGGATGTGGCCAGCTCGGGCGCAGATGACCCGGCTGCCATAAAGGTGGCTCCTGCCACGTCCTCAGTCAACTGCAGCACTGGAGGCAGAGGCAGGTGAGATTAGGACACAGACTTGTGAGAGATGCAGAAAGAAACAGAGACAGGGAAAGAGGAGGATATGGTTAAACAGAGGTGTGTCGGCTTTATGAAGAGAGGGATATCCATCCATCCATCCATCATCCAATCCTACATTGCCCCATGAGGAGCGTAGGAGCCCGGGGCTAGGCAGTTGGTCCCGACATTTAAGATGAGAGTGACCAGCCTTACTCATCCCTGAGTGGTATTACATGAGCAATCAATCCCAACCACCCCTTGGATATAAACCTTCACCGGCTTAATCCGATTGGAGTGCAATAATTATCCACTAAACCCATTAAACCACCAGGGGCTAAAATTTGGTTATATGGTTACCACCCAGCGTAGAAAATGGTTTCCTGGTGTACAGAAAACCTTTTGGCTTGTCACTCAGTGTAGAGTCACCCACAGGCTGAAGGAAGAGGAAAGACAGAAGAGGGAGTGTAAAGTCACCCGTGGACAGAAGGACAAGGGAAGAATGAAGGAAAGAAAGACAGAAGAGAATGGAGGGGAAGAAGGATGGAGGGGAAAGGGCAGACACCCGAGAGCAGCACTACATCGAGTGAGTGGATGGTGAGCTCCCCCACCTACCACAAAAGAGAGGGATATATATATATATATATATATATATATATATATATATATATATATATATATAAATAATATATTCTGTGTGTGTGTGTGTGTGTGTGTGTGTGTGTGTGTGTGTGTGTGTGTGACAAGAACGATCTGGGATGCCGGTACACGGCAGGGCCCCTTCCCTCTCCCCCCACTGAAGGTGTATATTCAATCTTTTTCGAAGCAGGACAAGAATGGAACTACCAAGAATTGCTGGCGTGGACAAGAGAGCGGTCAGACAGTGTTGTTTGCATACACCCGCCGAAAGATACGTTTAAACAGGGCGACAAAGCAACTACATCCACACGAGACCCACACCTACGCCCACATCTACACATTCACAAACATTCACACAAACCTGTACCAACATGTACACTCTCATCTACACCCACATCCTCACCTTCACCCACACCCACACCTATATACACACATATATCCACAACCACAACCTCACCCACACCCTCTCCCAAATCTTCATCCACACCCACTTTCAGTGACACTCACCTCCATTCACCCTTGCCGCACCCCTACTTCACACTTAACCTCACTCACTCAGCAAGTTAACACACACACACACACACACACACACACACACACACACACACACACACACACACACACACACACACACACACACACACACACACACACACACACACACACACACACACACACACACACACACACACACACACACACACACACACACACACCAACACCCTCCTTCCCCCCCACACACACACGCACACACACACCAACACCCTCTTTCCCCCCCACACACACACCAACCTCCTCTACTCCCCCCACACACACCAGTGTTCCCCAACACACACACACACACACACACACACACACACACACACACACACACACACACACACACACACACACACACACACACACACACACACACACACACACACACACACACACACACACACACACACACACACACACACACACACATCCTTGCCCTGCCCACACCCAAATGCACATTCATCCGTTACCTATACACATCATCCTTACCCTGACACTGACCCTTACCTTCACCCACACCCTCATCCCCATCTTCATCCACATCTTCATCCACATCTTCATCCACACCCACTCCCACACCCACACTCACCCACTCCCCACCCAGCTACACTCTCTCACTCTCTCAGGAAAGGAAGAGAAGAAAATATGTGAAATGGGATGCTTTAGTTGTCCAGGAAAATGATGTGACCGCTAATAACAAGTGTGACCCCTGTTCCCTGGAGAGAGAGAGAGAGAGAGAGAGAGAGAGAGAGAGAAGGAATTTGTAAAGAGACTAAGCGAAGCCTTCTTATCCTTCCTTTGCGTCTGTGAAGGCAAAAATGAAGGAGAGGACAGAAGGAGGAAAGGAAGGAGAAAAGGAAGGGAGAGAAGAGACGAAGAAATTAAAGATAAGGGGGAGGAGTAAAACAGACAGAAGGAAAGAAAAAGGAAAGGATAGAACGAGAAAGAGTAGGAGAGAAAGAACGGAGAGAAGAAAGGAAAGAAGAAAGTGAGACAGGAAAATTAAGTGAAGAATGGAAGAAGGACGAAAGGAAAAAAGAAAGGCGGATAGGGAGGAAAGCAGAACAAGGAGAAGAAAGGAGGGAAAGAAAGAGGAAAGAAGTGGGTCAGAAGAAATGCGAAGGAGAAAAAGAAACAACAAAGAAAGAAAGAAATAAAGGAGAGAGATAAAAGACGAAATACAGATGGTCGGAGGAGAAGGGAGGAAGAAAGAAGAGAGGAGGAAGAAAGGAAAAAAATACAGAAGAGGAAAGGAAGAATGGTCAGAAAATATATATAAAGCTTATTTTTTCCTTCTGTGTCCTGTCTCTTCCACTTTTTTAATATCTGTTTTCTTCTCTCCTCTCCTCTCCTCTTTTTGCATCTTCATTTGCCTTCCTTTCCTTTCCCATCCCTTCCTTCCCTACTTTTCTTCCCTTCTCTTTTCTTCCCTTCCCTCTCCATTCCCTTCCATTCCTATCCATCTCTTCTCTTTTCCTTTCTTTCATTTTCTATTCTTCTTTTCATTCTTTCCTCTCTTTTCATCTCTTCATTTCGCCTCTCTTCTCTTCTCTTTCCTTCTCTTTTCTTCACAGTTTCCAGTTCTTCCCCTAGTCTTCTTTTCTTCTTTCTTCCCTTCCATTCCTGTCCCTTCCCACACCTTGCATTCTTTTCCCCTCCCTTCCTTTCCATATTCTTTTCTCTTCTGCCGTTTCTTCTCTTTATTTCCCCTTCCTTCCCTTCCTTTCACTTCCCCTTCCTTCCCTTCCCTTCTCTCCCATTCCATTTCATTCATTTTTCTTTTCTTTTCTTATTGCCCTTTTTTTTTCGCATCCCTTCAATTCTTTTCCCTTCCATTCCATTCAGTTTCATTCTCTTCTCTTCCCTTCTCTTCTCTCCTCCTCTCCTTTCCTCTTTTCCTTCTCTTCTCTTCCCCATCCTTCCCTTCTCATCTCTTCTTATTTCTTTTCTTTACTCTTCCCATTCCTATCTCGCCCACTACTCCCTTCCTCCTCTCCCCTCCATTTCGTGCTTCCCTTCCTCCTCCACAGTTACCACCATTATCACAACAATCACCGCCACTACCACCACAACTGCCACAGCCATCATCACCACTACCACCACGACCATCACAAACACTGCCACCACCAACCTCACCACAACTTCAACATCCCTCATCACAACTGCCACCACTACAACCATCACCACCACTACCACCACAACTACCACCACTACCATCACAACCACCACAACTACCACCACTACCATCACAACTACTGCCGCCGCCATCACCACCACTAACACCACAACTTTCAAAACCACCATTATCAACGCTACCATCAGCACTGCAACTACAACAGCCACTACCACTACCACTAATATCACAACCACCATCACCATAACTACCACCATAGCGACAACCATCACCCTAACAACACCACTTCCACAACTACCACTTCCACAACTACCGCTTCCACAACTACCGCTTCCACAGCTTCCACTCCCACAACCACCGCGTCCACAACTACCACTTCCACAACTACAACTTCCACAACTACCGCTTCCACAACTACAACTTCCACAACTACAACTTCCACAACTACAACTTCCACAACTACAACTTCCACAACTACAACTTCCACAACTACCACTTCCACAACTACCACTTCCACAACTACAACTTCCACAACTACAACTTCCACAACTACAACTTCCACAACTACCACTTCCACAACTACCGCTTCCACAACTACCGCTTCCACAACTACCGCTTCCACAACTACCGCTTCCACAACTACCGCTTCCACAACTACAACTTCCACAACTACCACTTCCACAACTACCACTTCCACAACTACCACTTCCACAACTACCACTTCCACAACTACCACTTCCACAACTACCACATCCACAACTACCGCTTCCACAACTACCACATCCACAACTACCGCTTCCACAACTACCGCTTCCACAACTACCGCTTCCACAACTACCACTTCCATACCAATGCCATAAGTACTGTTACTACCTCTGCATCAATTGCCGCCACCTCCACAACCACCACCTCCACAACCACCACAACTACCATCTCCACAACCACCACAACTACCACCTCCACAACCACCACATCTACCACCTCGACCATCACCACAACTACCACCGCCACAACTACCACCGCCACAACTATTTCCGCCACCACTATTTCCTCCACCACCATTACCACAACTACCACATGTACCACCGCCACAATTATCACCACGACCACCAAAAGTAGCGCCATTACCACAACTACTACCACCGCCTCAGCTACCATCATCACTACAACTACCACCACCACCACCACCACTCTACCACCACAGCCAGAGCTACCACCACCATCAACAAATACCACCACAGTAACTACCACCACCGCCACAGTTAGGCTACCACCACCACCAGCACAACTGCTACCACCGCAATCACAACTACCACCACCACTACAACTACCGACACCATAACGACCACCACCACCACCACCACAGCTACTACCTCCACCATAAATACTAACACCACCACAACTACCACCAAAGTCACATCTGCCACTGCCACCACAACCACCACGACCACCACAAACACAACCATCATAGATACTACTATCACCACGACTGCTGCCACTATAGCTACTTCTTCAACTGCCATCATTACCACCTCTACCACCACCATCGCAAGTTCCACAACTACTCCTACCACCACAACTACCACCACATCCACAACTACCACTACCATCACAAGTACCATATTTTCCACCACCACCACAACCATCACCTCAACTACTACTGCATTTACCACCATTACCGCAGTTACTAACATCATTACAGCTGCCATCACTACCTCAACTACCACCACTACCACAATTGCTTTTCCCAGGCCACACACTAATACACTTACCAACCCCCTCCCACCCTTCTCCCCCCTCGGCTCTCTCTCTCTCTCTCTCTCTCTCTCTCTCTCTCTCTCGTACATGCAGGACTTACAGATGTGCGTCCAAAAACGTTCACATGTACAACAACGGCAATAACTTCGCCCACATGTTGTCCAGAGAGAGCAAGGGGGGGAAGGGGAGGAGGGAAAGAATGAAGAGAGGACGAGAGGAGTTAAGAAAGGAGGAAAGGAAGAAATAGAGCAGAGAAGTTTTAAAGAAAAAAAAAGTAAGGAAGTGAAGGGAGTTGAGGAATGAAGGGGAAAAGAAAGGGAAAGAAGATTTTTAGGAAGGCTGGGGGAACAGAAAGAAGGAGTTGAAGGAATGAATGAAAGGAGGAGCAAAAAAAAAGGGAAGAACGAATGAAAGGCAGGGAGGAAGAGGGGGAGCTGAAAAAAACGTATGGATATGTATGCATGTATTATTTACATGTCTATATGTCTTCGTATGTACTGTTTCTCTTCGTACATTAATGGTTACTTTCCTTCTTTCACTACCCCCTTCGTTCATTCATTCATTCATTTTCCCTTCTTCACCCTGTCCTACCTCCTCTCCCTTCTCATACCTCTTACACTTCCTCTCCTCCAGCTCCTTATCCTTCCTCCCTCCCTCTCACCCACGCACCCAGTCACCCCTTACTCCGCTTACCTTCCCTCTCTCTCCCAGTTTCTATCCTCCCATCCCTCCCTTTCCTCTCCTTGCTCCCTCCTTGTCTCCCTCCTTCTCACTGGCACTTCTTTCTTTCATCTTTCTCTCTCGCCCTCTCCCTTCCTGCCTTCCCTCCCTCCGTCACTTTCTTTTCTGCGTCGTGAGCTACGGTATCTCTAGGGGACTACATCTCTCTCTCTCTCTCTCTCTCTCTCTCTCTCTCTCTCTCTTTCTAAGGCAATATAGGAGAATTTTTATTCGAATAATAATTATAAGGAGGAGGAGGAGGAGGAGGAGGGTGGTAGTAGTAATAGTAGATGTAGCAGCTACAACAATAACAGTAATATAATTATTATAATAATAATAATTGTAACCACTTACTCCTCCTTATTGTGTAGCCACTATAAGGTAGCTTCGCCATTTGGCATATAAGGTATGTGTAATATAAACAATAGCTGAAGTCCCTAAGGTAACTTCATGTGTAATATCAAGAAGGGATCTGAAGACAAAGGTGTTGAAGAACGCACTTGTAAATTTTACGTTTGTCTCAACAACTGGCTAACTGTATGCTTAACTGTAGCCATATTCCTTTCAGTTCATAATGGGGACCACAGCTATATATCTGGAAAGTTAGTTTTAAAGCTTTTGTGGTTTTCTCTTACACGTCTTGCAATGAAAAAAAACAAAAAAAACAGCAGATTTGAATTTCCACTAGGCTAAATGACAAACTATAAAGCCAGAATCATTCAGCAAACATTCGTATCATAAGATTTTGAACCAAATAACTGAATCTCAATTAGTTTCTGAGATATTTCTATTTCAGTTATGAAATTTTTAGAATAAGACTGAGTATATCATCTTCAAAAATAGGTCAAGGTCACTTATATTTGGTATAAGGACTTGGATTACACTAGTGTACATTCACGTGAATTATCATCACGATGGAAGAAAAACCTGCAAAGAAAAATAATAACAGGCCTGACGAAACTTAGAAATAATACTAATACTTTTATAATGATGGCTGCTATAGCAATTAATACTCACTCTCTGATACAGGTGAGCTGATGTAAGGTTGTTAGATCTACAACAGCAGGCTATTAAGTTTAGCTAAGTATTACAATTTAGGGGTTATTACATACATACATACATACATACATACATACATAGACATTCAACCAGGCAGGTAGATAGGAAAGTTGACTGGATAGATTTATGAACTGACTGACTGAATAGGAGAGAGAGAGAGAGAGAGAGAGAGAGAGAGAAAGTATAAAGCTGCATAAGTAGACAAACACGACAACGCAATTACTCATCATCAGGGTCGTCAGTGTGCGGTAATGAAGCAGTGCCCAACACCCACATTACCTTTGTCATTAGGCAAGTTAATCACTCAATTAGTGGACACCCCATAACTAACAGCAGTGGTCATTTCATTAACGTTGTGTATAGTTTCATTTTTAGTATTCAGTATTAGTAACTTTACATTAATCAGCAGTATTAGTAGCAGTAGTAATGGTAGACGATAAGTACATGTCACTTAATATTGTTACTACTACTACTACTTTTTTTTTTACTACTACTATTACTACTACTATAAAATTACATCTATCATCCAATACGGTAGTTTTTTGCTTCATCGGGTGTCCATTTGTTACTTATATTCAGTAATTATCATTCAGCGTAGTAGATCGTGTCCTGTAATATGGTAAGTCATTTGGTTTACCACATATAGGTTGCACTATACCGAGTGAGTAGACGGTGGTTTTCAGTTTTATATTACTGGCATCGGTACCATTATACTACTGTTGGTACTATTTCTGACACTACTACTACTACTACTACTACTACTACTACTTCTACTACTACTTGATAATAGTAGAATGCAGCAGCAGTAGTAGTAGCAGTGGCTGTAGTAGTGTTCAGAGGAGGCATATTCATCGGACGCGTTGGAAACAATTTTGTCTCAAGAACAACAAGCGTCTCGAACGTCAGATTCCAAACCACATTTAAAGCAATATTCTCTCGTATGCTTCCATATGAACATACCCAGAGCAGCACTTCAGCCTCCACACCCATCACTCTCACTGCAGACTCCCCATCATCATTCGTACTCCCCCAGCATGAGAAAGGTTAATTGTAGCTGCCTTTAATGCTCCGAGAAGGTCCAGTCCCGCAGTGCACCTTATATCACAACAACAAAGGCAACAACATTTCCCGCTTCCCATTCTTCTTCTATCCCGTGGAGTTGCAAGACCCTGACATATGGTGGTTTTGCCCCGAATGTGTTGACCTACGTCATGGCTAATCATTTTATAAACCCATTGTGTAAGTCAATGCTTCTGAAATAAATAGATGATTCACCCACAGAAGGACATTTTTCATCACCGAATGAGGGGTTAGCAGTGAATGAATTGCTTAAGAAAACAGTGAGTGAGTAGTTCCTTGCCGCTTCCAAGACAGATCGTTGCCCGAAGATTGCATTACATTGTCAGGAAACCCCAACGCTTCTGGTATGGCATTTTGTTCATTTCTTCACTGCTAACGAGAGGATATAGGCATAGCCCATGAAAATGAAACGTTCACTGGGCTTAGAACAATATACAGTAATAATGCTGAGATTTCAAACAACAAACCATTGCACCTAACTGCGGTGACCTGCCAGGAAATCTTGCTAAATTATGTTTCTCGATGTCGCTGGTAGCAGTTCAGTCGAGACAGGTCTATATCGTTCTGCTGTCAGTTTTTCATTCACATCATTTCTGCTACAGTTTCATTGTTATTTATTCTGTTCGTAAATTTCATGTCGGCTATTTTACTGTACTTCCTTTGATATCACGCCTGCTACTCACTATGTCTTCGATAACTGAATAGAACATAAATGTACACAACAAAGATGTCGTGTCAGGTGAAAATATTTGTTGGACTCAGAGACGTTTAAGAAGTTAGCGACGCCCCTGTTCCTTCCACCATCCCCATCCCTCTTCCCTCCCTCTTCCCCGCCGCCACCCCTCCAGTGACGCGTGGAGAGATAGTAGCAAGTATTTTGTTGGCAACGTGAGCTGCGTTTAGATCTGGAATGCTCTTTTTGCTTCCTTGTGAGATTATTTTGTTTATTACACCAGCGCTTAAGAAGCAAAAGTGCGTGTTATGTGTTGCTCTGCGTCTGTCTGTCTGTCTGTCTGAAGAAAATGACTCAAGAATTTTCATCCAGTTTTAACCGTACTTGGTGGAAGGGTTGGAGGAAAACTAAGGGGTTGACCTATTGCTTATAAGAACTTGTTACCAGTCCCTACCCTCTAGGGTAGGGACTGGTAACAAGTCAAAAATCAAGATCACATAACAAGGCCAACTTAAGCAGTTTTTATCAGATTTAGACCAGTCTTTGGGAGGGGGAGGGAGAATTTAAAGTAAGGCAAGGATAAAGATATTCTATTTTGAGATCAACCAAAGGTTAAGATCAGAGGGAAATGTCAAAGATCAAGGTCACAGGGGAACGTTAACTCATTTTTTTATCTGATTTGAATGGAGTTTGGTGAAAGGGTTATGGGTAAGGTAAGAATTATGTCGATTTTGAGAGCAATAGTCCGAAGTCGAGGTTACAGGGCAAAGTCCTGTGTTCGGCCCTTTTGATCAGTTGGGGGGCGAGGTTGCTGCACTCTGTGAGTGCTCCTTGTCATTATATGGTTATTATTATTCTCGTTATCCTTAGCCTTGTTATTATTATTATCATTTGTAGTAGTAGTAGTAATAGTATTGGTCACTGGAGCGAGCGAAGCGAGAGGAGTGGTCATATACTTTTTTGGTCAGTTTTCTTCTATACATTAAAAAAAAAAAAAAATCCACTTTATTGGGTTCAGTGGTTCATTCATACCTAGTACTATATGATCAAGTAACAATTCCATTTTGGTATATGAGCGTGTAAAAATTCATTACAGGAAGAGTAAAAATTTTAAAACTCACCAGTAAAAGTGGGATAAAATCCTTCTTTATGGACCAGTTTTGCTCG
Source organism: Coenobita brevimanus (assembly GCF_032717465.1). Lineage (NCBI taxonomy): Eukaryota > Metazoa > Arthropoda > Malacostraca > Decapoda > Coenobitidae > Coenobita > Coenobita brevimanus. The sequence continues at coordinate 23,885,256 of NC_137010.1, read as the reverse complement.
GATTTTAACTCGAGAGTCCTCTGAGCTTGGAGTTTATGGGGAAATGTCAAAAGTCAAGAATTCCGGCCACCAGGTGGCGCTATAAGCTGTGATATTTTTAAAGTTTGCTAAAATTCCGAAAAAATGAAATCACTGCTAAAAATGGAATAAAAACCTTATTCATGGACCAATTTCGCTCAGATTTTAACTGGAGATTCCTTTAAGCTTGCCACATATGGAAATTCAGACCAAGATAATTTGAAACTTGGTAAAATTCCTAGAAAATCACCAGTAGGAGTGAAAAAAAAAAAAAAAATGTATGGACCAATTTTGCTCATATTTTGACGTGAAATTCCTCTTTGGTTGGCACAAGGCAAACTTACGGGAAAACAGAACTTTTCGACGTTACTTAATGCAGAAGCTGATCTGGGGATACAAGTTGGCAAAAATTTCTAAGAAAATCATTGTTAAATGTTTAATGAATCTGAACCAATCTTCCTCAAATTTTCACGGGAGATTACTTCTCTTTCTTTGGCATTAAAGGGAAACTTTGATAAGTAGAAAATTTATAAATTTAATGTTACTTTCCATTCAAGAAATGATGCCCTAGAATTTATCCACAGTAGCAATTAAACATTAAGCTACGATCAAAATCGTAATTTTTTCATGATATTCATCTTTACATCAAGAGAAGGCGTCCACAGGGTGGAACGCTGGTCACTGGAGCAAGGGCACTACCAGCTTGTCTTGAAAAATTCATGTGTTGAAGTTGTTAAGATGGTGGCCACCCCGCTCCCGTGACCAGCGTTCCATCCCGTGGACGTCTTCACCTTAGAATTAGTATTAGCATTATCATCACTATGTTGTGCTATTTATAGTACCAGATAGATAGACAGAGATAGACAGATGCATAGATAAAAGACAGGATGGATGAATGGATAGATAGGAGGATAGATGACCAATGAAGATACTGTACTACTACCCTTACTCCTGCGACTGTTGCTGATGATGATTTCCCTTAATCTTGTGTCTTATTTTCCTATATTTGGATCCTACCCACTATAATTTAGTAGAGAGATTAAGGTAATGATGGTGATTACTGATGGATGACGTATTACTTTTGTTTTCCTTTCCTGTGTCAAGATCCTTCCCACCCTAATGAACAGTGAAAAATTATGTTAGATGATGATGGTAAGGATGGTGGTGGTGGTGGTGGTGATGGTGTGGTGGTGGTGGTGGTGGTGGTGGTGATTAAGGTCAGGTTGTGTAATGAGTCTATTAAGGGGTAATTTAGGGACACGAGTATTGATTAGAAGGGTAACTGATGGAAGATGGGAAGGGAGGCTTGAATGAAAGGATGGAGAGGAGGGAGGGTTGGATGGAGAGAAAGGGAGTAGGGTGAAGGAGAGAACAGGAGAAAAATAACAAAATAAAGATGGGAGGAGGAATAGAAAACAGACAGATAGACAGAATGGAGGAAGGGGGAGGGAGGAAAGATGAGCAAGGAATTAAAAAAATGCAGAAGGCAGGACGACTAGGAGAGAGAGAGAGAGAGAGAGAGAGAGAGAGAGAGAGAGAGAGAGAGGACAACTTTAATAGGTCACCTTCTGTCCTATTATCAGCCTCGGCGTCTCCCATTACCTATTATATTCTAACGACCCCTTACCTGCTCTCTTTATTTTCACACATTTTCTAACTTTAACTTTCCCTAAAATGAGAGAGAGAGAGAGAGAGAGAGAGAGAGAGAGAGAGAGAGAGAGAGAGAGAGAGTTACACCCACTGTTTTACTTTCTTTTATATACATACATATAAGTGGATAGACAGAGTAATAGCTAGACACACAGATACATATAACTGCCATAACTTTTATCTTTTCCTGGAAGAGTTTGTGTGTGTGTGTGTGTGTGTGTGTGTGTGTGTGTGTGTGTGTGTGTGTGTGTGTGTGTGTGTGAGAGAGAGAGAGAGAGAGAGACGTAAAAAGACAGACAGGCGGAGAAATTAAGATAGATATATAGACAGTTGCCATTCCCAAATAGTCTCTCTCTCTCTCATATACACATACCCACGGTGAAATTCAAATAAAGTGAAATTAAGGTAATATAATTATGTGTGGGTTTGTATGAATAGTATGTCTATGTTCGTGTATGTGTATATGTATGTACGTATGTATATGTGTATGCAGGTATGACTGTATATTTTGTACTTGTGCGTTTGTGTATATGTACGTTTGTGCATGTATGTTTTTGTGTATACGTAAACATGTATGTATGGCGTGTATACCGGGAGTGTGGGTGTCGGCGCCTGTGTGTTAACTGGACCAGACTGCACAGACTGGCACCCGATCAATCATAAATACGTGTTAGTGTACGTAGGCGTGAGTGTATTTTTGTGGCATGTGTGTATGTGTATGTGTGTAGGTACGTCTGTCTGTTCGGTATGTACAAAGAGGATGTATGTATGTGTGTATGTATTTACATATCTGTAAGTAGAGGTGTGTATGTATGTATGTATGTGTATGTATAAGTATGTGTGTATGTATGTATGTATGTGTGAGTATAACCTTGGTTGCCCTTTGACTCTCTATCTCCATCTCCCTGGCTCTCATCCAATCCCTCCCTCCCTCCCTCCCTCCCTGATCCTCCACCTCTCCCTCTCTGCTCCTATGCCTCTCTACCTCTTCCACTCCTCTTCCGTCTCCCTCTCTCTCCAGCATTCCCTCGCACCTCTCCCTCCCTCCTTCTCCCTCCCTAACTCACTCTCCCCCCACCCTGCCTCCCTTTTCCTCATATTTTCCCACTCTCTCTCCCTTTAGACCTCTCTCCCTCCCCTCTGCTTCTGCTTTCCCTCACCTCTTCCTTTTTCACTTCACTCCTTCCTACTCTCTATCTTGCACTATACTTCCTTTCATCCCTCTCTACCTCCCTCCCTCCCTCCCTCCTTCTTCCCTCCCGGCCGCTCCTTCCTTTCCTCCTTATTTCTCTGCCTCTCGGTCTACCTACTCTGGCTTCACTTCCATTCATCCCTTGCTCTTTCTCTTCCTCCTTTCCTCCCTCCCTTCCTTTTCTGTCTCGTACCCTGCTTCCCTGCCTCCTTTCCAAACTCCTTCCCACTCTCCTTCCCTTCCACTTACCCCTGCATGCCCCTCCTTACTTAGGTATTTTCTTACCTCCTTCCCTACTTACCTACCTACCTTCCTGCCTGTCTACCTACCTACCTACTTTCCTACCTACGCAACTACCTACCTACCCACCCACATACATACATACATACATAACTGATACGGCATGCAACACACACATCTGCATACGCCATTGCATATCAACCATCATACCAACCTACCTTACTATCCCCTCCCTTCCTACTTGCCTACCTGCCAACCTAGCTGTCTCCATACGTACATACATACATACATACATACATACATATATAAATGCATACATACATATATAAATACAAACATATGTACCTTTTCCTCCTGTTCTCTCTCTCTCTCTCTCTCTCCATTTCTTTCGGTTCCTCTAATATTCCTTCCCTTTTCTTTGTTCCTCTTCCCCAGTGTGTGTGTGTGTGTGTGTGTGTGTGTGTGTGTGTGTGTGTGTGTGTGTGTGTGTGTGTGTGTGTGTGTGTGTGTGTGTGTGATTACCAGAAGTTGTAAATTTGATATGAATACAACAGCTAGAAAGAGCAGGAGAGAAAATGGGACTAAAATAAAGAAGAAATACGAGTTTCATCATAAAATCAGACATAGAATAAGGAAACCATGAAACACGACATCAGAGAGAGAGAGAGAGAGAGAGAGATGTAATGTAAGAAAAGCAATTAATTTCCTTACCATTCATCCTTCTGTTCTTCCCGTATTTCATCCATTAGTCTTTGTCTCCGTTCATACATTTTCACTGCTTGTCTGTCACTCTGTTTATCGCCATGTGTGTGTATCTGTTTCAGCCCGTCAGTCTCTATCCGCCCACTCTCTATACGTGTCACCATCTCTTTCTATATCCTTACTACCACCAGCGAAGTTAGAGGAGGTTATGTATTTACCCCTGTCTGTCTGTTTGTCCACATATCTCAAAAAGTTACAGATTGATTTACACGAAATTTTGTGGATGTGTGGGTTGTGGACCGAGGAAAAGTTTATTGTAGTTTGGTGGTGATCTGAGTTAGAGTCCCAGTTCAGGACTGTTGTTTGTTTATTTGTCCACAAGATATTTCAGAAAGTTTTTGATGGATTTTAGTGAAGTATTGTGGATATGTGAGTCACGGGCAGAGAAAGAGTTTATTCATTTGGTGGTGATGATAGATGTCTGGTATGGACGCTGGCAGAGGTATGCTGTCTCTGATGCGCTTAACTTTTTATACATATGTCACCTTTTCAGTAACTAGTTTTTCCTCTCTCTCTCTCTCTCTCTCTCTCTCTCTCTCTCTCAAGATTATCAAATGCACTCACTTCACCCTTGCGTAATTACAAGTATCATTAGAGAGAGAGAGAGAGAGAGAGAGAGAGAGAGAGAGAGAGAGAGATTTGCTGCCGCCAGACGATTTTATGCAATTCAGAAGAGAAATTTTAACTCCGGGGGTTAGATATGGAGTAGCCTTGATTAACCTCTCTACTGCTGAATGAAATCGTCTGGGAACGGCAACACTATGATGGAAATGGCGTCCCCTGTATGTGTGCTGTGTTTTGGAGGGGGTAGGGCAGCATGATGACGAAGGGCAAGGTGACATGGATGCAGTCTGTTTCTGGCCAACCCCTCCAGGATTAATGCGTCTGGCTATAGATAGAAAGACAGATGGACAGATAGAGAGACAGATAAACAGTTGAATAGATAGACACAGATAGAAATAATTGTATAGATAGATGGATACAGTCAGACAGATAGATAGACAGATAGACAAGCGTCCTCGAGCTGAAAGGATCAAAAGCCTTCCCTGATCCTCCCCATACCACACCGTCACACCATAAAAACACCTCCGCTGATACCACCACGCCAGTTCCGGCTGGTATAGCCTCAGCGTGTTCCGGTATTGACGGTGGGCATTAGTGCCTGAGTGGTGAGGTTTGCCCCACCAGCCACAGGAAATCGCTTATATTTTTATTTTTCCCATCAACAGACGATTTTGTCCCTGCTGCAGGGGTTTCTGGAGGCTGTACCTGAATCCTCTTGTATGAAAATCTCATGTTAAAATAAAATCGTCTGGAGATAGTAAAAATAAACTCAGACGTCCTCGGGGTGAAGGCGTTTAACACCATCACAGCTGCCCTGAGTTAGATAACCCTAGCATGGTTCAGTATGGGCGGTGGATATTAGTGCCCAAATGGTGACGATAGCGATAGCATCATTGCCTCAGACCTGAATCTCATACCCTGAATATATTTCCAGTAGGCATGGTTCTGTCTTGATGCCCCAACGGTGACATGTGAAGGTGCAAGGCACCTTTTACTGGTGCGGGGGACAATGCGGAGTCTCAGTGATCGGACTGACTAGCCTACGCAAGGAGTCCAACACATTAAAAAAATAAAATACAATAAAAACTACAGACATAAACAATTTTCTCAGTTATACATCAATAATATCAGTCTGTGTTTATCTGTGTGTTTATTTATCTGCCTCTTTTTCTGTTTATATAGCTATCTCTTTTTTGTTTTTATAGCTATATACCGGTAGAGAGAGAGAGAAGGGATATATATATATACAGTATATAATATATATATATATATATATATATATATATATATATATATATATATATATATATATATATATATATATATATATATATATATATATATATCCCTTTCTCTCTCTCTCTCTCTCTCTAGTGAAACATATTAAGGTAACATGACAGCGAGACCCTTACTTCACTGCAGCTTTAAGGAGAGATAGAGAGAGAGAGAGAGAGAGAGAGAGAGAGAGAGAGAGAGAGAGAGAGAGAGAGAGAGAGAGAGGATGGAGGGAAGAAGGGCGAGAAGAAAAAGAAAGAAGTGAAAGTGGGAGGAAGAGAAGATGGAAAGGAGGAAGGGAAAGGGAACGAGCAAGGTAGAAAGGTAGGAGAGAAGAAAATATGAAAGAGGGAGTGAAAAAGGAAGGAGAGAGACAAAGCATGTGAAAAGGAGGGAGGGATGGAGGGAGTGAGGGAGGAAGGACAGAGAGAGAGAGAGAGAGAATGAGAAGAAATATGGAAGGAGTGGGAACGGAATGAAAGAGAACGGAAGAGAGGAAAAGACAGGGGTAAGAAAGGTGGGAGGGGATAGAGGGAAGAGAAGGAGAGAAAATTAAGAAAGTATGGAATGATGGTGACACAGGAAATCAATAATGAATGAAGGAAGACATGGAGCAATAATGAACGAAGGAAGGAACGTAGACGAGGAATGAATGAAGAATGGAAGGAAGAAGCGAGACGGATGAAGGAAGAGAGGGGACGAATATTGGGCAGAAGAAAAGAGGAAAGAAAGGAGAGAAGGGATGAAGAAACAGAAGAGGGAAAGAAGGAAGGAAGGAGAGTGAGTGACGAAAGAAAGGAATGAATAAGGGAAGAAATAGAAATACAGAAGAAATCTAATCAAGAAAGGAGGGAGGAGATAGGGCGAAAGGAAAGGAAGGAGGGAAGAGATAATGCTAAAGGGAAGGATGGAAGGAAGAGACAAAGATAAAGGAAAGGATGGAAGGAAGAGACAAAGATAAAGGAATGGAAGGAGGGAAGTGAGAGAGGTAAAGGAGGAAAGATAATTAATGAGGAAATGGAAGCTAAATGACTCTATAATTGTTTTTCCCCATAGAAATCCCAGGGGATACAAGGGCGAGGGAGGAGGGAAGGATGAACTGGAAGGAGGGAGGGACGGAGGGAAGGAAATAAAGGAGGAAATGAGGGAGGGAAAGAATGGAAGGAAGGAAAGAAAGAAGCCAGGAAGGAGAGAGGGAAGTAAAGAAGGAAGGAAGGAAGGTGAATGATGGAAGGAATAAGGGACGAAGGAAAGAAGAAGGAAAGATCGAACGAACAAACGAAAGAAAGGAGGAAGAGAAGGGATGAAAGGAAGGAAAAAAGAAAGAGGGATGGAAGGAAAGAAGGAGGGAGGGAGGAAGGAAAGTAGTAAGAAGGAAGGAACGAACGAACGAAGAGGGAAAGAAGGAAGGAAGGAGGGAGGGAGGGAGAGAGGGGAGAAATTGATTTAAAAAAAAAGGAAAAGAAGAAAGAAAGGAGGAAACAGGATGGAGAGGAAGGAGGGAAGGAAGAAGGAAGGAGGGAGCTGACAGCAGGTTTTAACATGTCTAACCTACTCTCTCAACTCTAGGGAAGGAGAGAGAGAGAGAGAGAGAGAGAGAGGAGGGAGGGGGGAGAAACTGTGAGAGGATGAAGTGTAACTGAAGAGATTTGAAAATTATGGAAAGTTAGAGAGAGAGAGAGAGAGAAGGAACGGGTTAAAGAGAGAGAAAAAGAAACTGTGTAAGATTGAAATGAATGTATCTGAAACTTAAGAGAGAGAGAGAGAGAGAGGTGATAGAAGAAAAAAAAGAAAAAAAGAAGTAAAGTCCTGAACAGATATTCTCTCTCTTTCTCTCTCTCTCTCTCTCTCTCTCTATCTATCTATCTATCTCTATCTATCTATCTATCTATCTATCTCTATCTATCTATCTATCTATCTATCTCTGCAAGGAAAGGCAAAAGGGGATTTGGATGAGAGGGAGAGATTGTCACCTCAGGGAGAGAAGGGAGGCACACAGGGAGAAAAGAGGAGAGGGAGGAATGGAAGGGAAGAAGGAAAGGAAGGAAAGGAGAGGAAAGGTGGGAAAGAAAGAGAAACGAAAAGCGGGAAGTGAGGAAGGAACGGAAGGAAAGACAGGGTAAAAAGAAGGATGGAGATAGGGCGGGAAGGAAAAGGAAGGAAGGAAATGAACGAAGGAAAGAGGGAGGTATTGAGGGAAGGAAAGATGAAAGCAAAGGAAACTGAAAGGAAAGGAGTGAAAATGTATGAATGAGGGAGAGGGGATAGTCGGGAGGAGGAGGAGGAAGAGGTGGGAAAAAGACGGAAGGAACGAAGCAAGATTGGATGTTGGCCGGGAGAGAGAGAGAGAAAGAGAGAGAGAGAAGGGGGGGGGGCAGAGATACAGAGATCGTTACACAGATACACAGACCACACAGACCTTTCGGTTCCTTGTCGGTGGCTCGCCCGTAACAGCGGTGAACAGATTTTGCTTTATAATTACAAAGCTTCATTTAAAGGACAGAATAACAGAGGCCTTTCCCACACACTGCGAACCGTCTGTCATTCAGCCGTACAGGAATACAGATCGAAGCACCGCCATACCGGACACAAATGCTTGCAGGAAATATTATAGCTCAAGAAATTAATATTAAAACTGAAGCTGCTGTTCCTAAGAAATTTTATTATCGCAACTAGTCATCCTTATTTTCATATATCTCAGATTTATAGAACGGCAGATAGATAAATTCATAGACAAATAGATAAATAATAGATAGATAGACAGATAGAGAGACAGACAGGCAGATGTAAATTTTTCTCCTTATTTGTTACGTATTTCATGAGCTAACTTTTTAAATATCATGCTGAGTCTTTGCCGTGTTCCTGCCACCACAAAACTTATTTCGTTTATTTTGAAGACGAAGACAACCATCACGTCGCGGAGTTAAAAAGAATAAATGTATCTGGTATATATGGCCCCAAGGCAGCCTGGAAGAAGCCTAACCTCACCTTAACCCCTTCAGTGCCGTGATTTTTGTTTCTCATTACTTCCACACGATTTTATTCATTTTAGGAAAGGCCTCGAAATCGTTTATGAAGGCTACCGTTACATCTAAACTCTCGAGTTAGAAAAGTTATTAGACTCCTTAGCTGGATGAACTTGTCGTGTCGTGTGTCTTTCCCTCTTTCCCTCTGCCACCACCTTTTTTTTTTCTTCATCTCCGTATCCTTTTCCTTCTTTCCCTCCTTCTCGCTTTCTCCCTCCCTTCATACATCCATCCATTTTTTTTTTCTTTTGAGACATGAAGACTTCCCTACTCTTCCTTTTTTCATCTCTTCTGTCTTCTCTCTTCTCTTTCTTTCCACCTCTTTTCCCTTTCCTCCTTCGCTTCCTATTCTCTTATTGTTCCTTCTTTTCTCTAACTTCCTCCTCTTTTGCGTTCCTCACGCCATCATTCTTCCTTTCTTCTCCTGCTTCTTGTCATTATTGTACCAAAAAAAAAAAAAAAGAACAGAATCCAGGAGTGTTATGCATTCAGTACTGATAAGGCTCCGTGTCTTTTGCATCAAACAATCACTCCAGCCACAACATAACCATTTAGCGATTCATAAATTAGTACAACTACCAACAATACGGAATCCAATTTCTGCTGGAAATGAATAATTATATTTCTGCTTGCTTATGCTTCAAGATACCTCCTTTATACTCAGATATACCTGCATTCTCCTAGTCCACTGTCACTTAATTTCATCATCTGATCATCACCACTCAATCATGCTACTCGCAACAGACGCTGCCATAATTATCTCATAGTCATGTTACCTGTAGGTCTTCTTTTAATCATATGTCTCTATGTAATTCACATCAGATCTCTTCTAAATCCACTCACTCAGTGCTTATCGTTCCGTAATCACTTCCCAGTCTCAGTCTCTTAGGCCATCCAAGCGTTTCACTCAATTACTGTATTCTTAAAGCATCCCATAATCATCTCTCACTCATCTTACAACAGATTACTGCTACTTCCATGCACTACACATTACCTTAGAATGACCTAAGATTCCCTTAATGTCAATCCCATAACCAGCTCCTAAATCATAGAACAGGGGCCCCTTAGTTTGAAGTGTTTTCCTACATTTTTACACGCCCCAAACCTGTTACTCGAAAGTTCTACGAAGACGTAAAGTGTATCATAATCTTTGCAAGAGTAGAGAGTTTATAGGGGGCCGCCACAGCGATACGTTCTGTATTACAGTTATGGAGAAAATATAAAATAGTTGATGGAAAAGAAGCAAAAAAAAAATATATTTCACAAGCAGTAATTGTCAGTCACCGCAGAGCCAGTCACACACCACTCACCGTCACAGATCATCTCAAGGGAGGGGACGAAGTACTCATCACAGACGATAGCGATGCCGATGAACATGTAGATGGTGATGATGATATGCAGGATCAGCCCCCCGTTCTTCCTCGTCTCGGGGGACATCAGGCCCCCAGGGAACTGCTCGATGGCTGGTGGAGTGCAGTTCTCTATCAGACCCACCCACGTCGCACCCCCTGTCGCCTCCTCTGACCCCCCCTCCCCTTCACCCTCCTTCGCCAGTAGGTGCCTGGAGGGGGAGGAGGGGGACAAGGGGAGGGGAAGGTCTGCTTGGTGTGGAGTGTTGGGTTCTGTCAGGGAGAGAATAAAGAGGGTGGGGTTAGTGATGGGCTGGAGAGCTGTGTTGGCCATTTTTTATTATTATCATTATTATTACTTTCACTGTTGGTATTATTATTATTATTATTATTATTGTTGTTGTTGTTGTTGTTGTTATTATTATTGTTTACTTTTTACTCATTTAATTTCCCTTTCCTCATTTGTATTTTGAGTGTATTGGACGTGTAATAAATGGGGCGGGGTGGACCCAGAAACAACCATATTTTCGGCTCTATAATAATAAGCTAATTTGTTTCTTCAAGGCCTTCATTTACATAACTGATGAGCACCATTTATATAACGCTGCTTGTGTGTGAGCACCATTTATATAACGCTGCTTGTGTGTGTGTGTGTGTGTGTGTGTGTGTGTGTGTGTGTGTGTGTGTGTGTGTGTGTGTGTGTGTGTGTGTGTGTGTGTTTGGGGGGGGGTTTGGCTGCGTTTTCAGTTCCAGCAGAATATTTTAGTTTATCATCAACAGAGATAGAGGGATGGGGTGGAAAGTTACATGAGAGAGAGAGAGAGAGAGAGAGAGAGAGAGAGAGAGGGGGGGGGTGAGTTGCAAGGTCAGACAAATGGCAGAGGACAGGGTGACGTGGAGGCAATTTGTTGTGGCCACCCCTTATGGGATTAAGGGGCCTGGCAATTGATACATAGAAAGATAGACAGATGGATAAAAACATTAGATGTAGATAGATAGATAGATAGATTAGTTAATAGAAACATAAGCTGAACAGATAGATAGATAGATACACAGAAGCATTATGAAGATAGATAGAAACATTTTAAAGACAGATAGATATACAGAAACATTAGATAGATAGGTAGAAACGTAATAGTTAGATAGATAGAAAGACATAGATAGACCGATAGTTAGATAGATAGATAGACAGATAGATAGACAGAAGCATAATAGTTAGACAGACATAGACAGACGAAACGATGGAAAGATCGTGTCTTTCTTTAGCCTTTGAAGTGTGACCGATGGAGCGACAAACAGCACCATTACCACTGCATTCCTGATACACTTGTTAACAGAATCGACAGTATACAGTCCACTATTAACCCCACCCCCCCCTCGCAAGGCGTAGGGGTCCGAGGCTAGGCTAACTCTGTCCAAAAGCAATTAAAGGTAGGCAGGTGGGTGATGGCGTTAACCTTATAGAACACCTGTCACGTGACCTTTGACCCGACTGGCGCCTTGGACCACTACACCACCAAGAGTGTATCAGTTGTTATCAGGAATATTAGGTTTATCGTGTGCAGCTGCTGGAGTAAACCAGTATAATGCCATGACTCGTATAAACAGGGAGATAGATAAATAGATAGATACAGGGACAGACAGACAGACAGACAGACCGACATGTAGATAAATAAGAAGATGGATAGATATGGGGACAAACAGACAGGTAGACAGACAGACAGATAGACCGACAGGTAGAGAGAGAGATAATTAAAGATCGAAATGCATGGTATTAAAAATTAATAGTCATTTTATAATCAACCCTAATGAGGCATTCTCTCTCTCTCTCTCTCTCTCTCTCTCTCTCTCTCTCTCTCTCAGTAACATTTAATGCACATTCTCCCTCTCTAATCCACTCCATACATCCCTGAATACCAGGACGATAGATTAACTGGTAGACAAATAGATTGATAGGGACACACGTAGGCAGGTAAGTACGTAAATTAATAAAGGTAGGTAGGTAGGCAGGTAAGAGGATAGGTAGGCAGAGAGGCTAATAAAGAGATAGAGTTTGCATGGACGGACAGATAGGTAGATAGATAAATAAAAAGATGCAAATAGACAGTGAGAGAGAGAGAGAGAGAGAGAGAGAGAGAGAGAGAGAGATCGCTTTAATAACGGTGTGGTGGTGGAGGATAGAAACAGGAGTAAGTTTAGGATTGGTTAGGAAGTTAGGAGCAGTTAGAAGGATAGAGGCGGTTACGAAAAATTACAGGATGGACGTAGTTACGAAGTTAAGAGCTGTCTGGGTAGGTTGGACGTCAAAACAGTTAAAAGAAGTTATTAATACACAAGGAAATAGGTTAGAAGTTAAGGAAATATGTAGTTAGAAGGACAGAATGTTAGATGAAGTTAGAACATAGGTTTGGAGAAAAGAAAGAGGTAAGATTCTAAAAATAGTTCGAGGGTAGTAGATAGGAAAGTGAAGCACTTAGGAGAATAGAAACTGTTAAAGTTAGCGATGAGGATAAAGCAGTAGTTAGAAGAGCAGCAGTTGGATAAGACGTCATAGTTAGGAGGCCAGTAGCCGTTAGGAGCAGTAAAAGGGATAGACAAGGCAGTTTGAATCTGTTAGAAGGAGCAGACGAGGCAGTTAGATCAGTTAGAAATGAGTGGGTGGTTATTTTGAATCAGAACACACAAGTCAGTCAGAATCCATCAGAAGGACAGTTGAGGCAGTTAAAATCAGTTAGACCAGTGATTCACAACCAAGGATTAATTTACCCAATGGGGGTAAAAAATTACATGGCAGAGGGTAAATGAATTGTACCTAAAAATTATGTATTAATTCTGTAATACGCTCTACTGTGTCTGGCTAATTACATTTAATGGTAAATCTAAAGACTTTTAGGGTCGACTCTAAGCCCTGCCTAGCGAATTATTTAATCTGGCAAGCTCATCTGACAGTCCGCAAGTGCCATTTTTCAGTTGGTCTTTGTCTAGTTGATGCAACGTTGAAACCCCACACACATTTTCTCATTACTATTCGTCAGTGCCATGTCAGTGTTGTTTAATATGAGTGGACTGTAAATTTTTTTTATCAAAGTTTCTTTCGTGCAAACCGTGAATATCAAAGGTGTTTTTTGTTCTTTTTTTTTTCTATGCTTTTATGCCGGCTACGCGTTTTTTGATTAGGGGTAAGGGAGTAAATGACTAAATACATCAAGCCGAGGGGGTAAATGACAGAGAAAAAGTTGAGAATCGCTAAGACGAAGAGACATGTCAGTTAGAATCTATCTATCTATCTATCTATCTATATCTATCTATATACCTAGGCTGCTTACCCCAAGGAAAGGGAGGTAGCCGAGACAGGACGACTCACTCTCCATTTACTCATCCATTCAAACACATTCATTCGCATCTTAGCCCCAAAGGGGAGAACGGACAGATCCTCACCGCATCACACCGCACAAGGGTCAACTGCGCAATGCAATCGGTGACATCCGCAGCAGGGCCCGACAGCAGAACTGGTTTACCCCTGCTACATCATAACAGACCCATCCCCTTACCCGCACCTGACCTGACTAGCTGATCAGACCAAATGCGGGAGAATATCCCCTCAGGGCTGCATCATCACTTATTCATTCACAATTTCTCTCCATTTATTTCTGTCACGCACAGCCACTCTTCCTTGCTCAACAGACATCCCTCTCGCATCCAGCGCTCTCTTCACACTGTCCATCCATCCTATTCGTGGTTTCCCTCTCAGCCTTACACCTCTCACATCAGATTTAGTTATCTTTTTCACCAATCGTTCATTATCCATTCTCTCCATATGCCCAAACCATTGCAACACCCTCTGCTCAGCACTACCAGCCATCTCCCGAACAACTCCAGTTCTCCTTCGCACTTCATCATTTCGCACTCGATCCATACGCGTCACTCCACACATACTCCTCAGACATCTCATCTCCATTACATTCAAACTTTTCCTCTCTGCTACACCCACATTCCATGTTTCAGCCCCATATAATGCAGTCGGTACCACAACACCCTCATACAGCCTTCTCTTTACATCCATTCTAAGCGAACGACATTTAAACACTTTTTTCATTCCTCCCAGCACCTTTCCTACTTCATTTATTCTAAACTTCACTTCTGCATCTATTCTTCCATCCACAGCAACATGTGACCCTAGTAATTTAAAACAATCTACCTCAAGCAACTCACCATTCAAAACTATATTTATCCCCCCTACCATCTATCAACCTCGTACACTTCATCACTTTACTCTTATTCTCATTTACTTTCAATTTCCTCCTTTCACACACCCTTCCAAACTCCTCTACCAACTGTCTCAATCTCTCCTCTGAATCAGTCACCAGTGCAGTATCATCTGCAAACAGCAGCTGCTTCAGATTCCACTCTCCTCCATCAACATTTACCAGACTCAGACCACCTAAAACTCTTGCATTCACCTCCCTTACAACACCATCCATGTAAATATTAAACAACCAAGGCGACATCACACATCCCTGTCGCAGCCCCACTCTCACGGGAAACCAATCACTCACAGCATTTCCCACTCTTACACACGCTCTACTATTTACATAAAAACTTTTCACCCCTTTTAGTAACCTACCATCAAGTCCATACAATCTTAAAACAGTCCACAAAGCCTCCCTATCAATTCTATCATACGCTTTCTCTAAGTCCATAAATGCCCAAAACACATCCTTGCCTTTCGCTAAATACTTTTCACACACTTGTCTCACAGCAAACACCTGATCAACACATCCCCTCCCTCTCCTAAAGCCACACTGCTCATCACTAATCACTCCCTCTGTACCCTCTCTAACTCTCATAATTAACACTCTACCATACACTTTACCTACAACACTCAACAGACTTATACCCCTAAAGCTAGTACATTCATACTTATCACCCTTGCCTTTATACAACGGGACCACACAAGCACTTGCCCAGTCAATTGGCACCATACCTTTCTCAAAGCACACATTCAACAATCTTACTAACCATTCAACAATAGTCACTCCACCACCCTTCAGGCATTCCACAGCACACCCATCCATACCTGCAGCTTTCCCTGTTTTCATATCCTTTACTGCCTTCTCCACTTCTTCCTTCGTGATCAAAGAATCATTCAACTCTCCCAACACATTTATTCCTTGCACCCTTCCATCCACCACAATCTCGGCCACCCTTTCCTCCTCTACATTTAACAATCTTTCAAAATACTCTGCCCATCTCTTCCTTACTGCATCCATCTCAATTAACATCCTTCCATCCTCTGCTTTTACTCGTTCTTCCTTCCCAGACTCTCCCTTTCGCACCCTTTTCACCTCCTTCCAAAACATTTTCTTATTCTGTTGAAAATTCTCTGTCAGCCGCCTACCCCACCTCTCATCTGCTGCCACTTTAGCATCACGCACAGCCCTTCTCGCTCTGTTCCTCTTTTCCTTATACCTTTCATATGACATCTCATCCTTCCTCTGCAGCCACACTTCATATGCCCGTCTCTTCTCAGCCACAGCCATACTTACTTCCTCGCACCACCATTCACTTCCTTTTCTTACACCACCACCCACACGTCTCACACCACACACCTCTTCTGCATGCCCCACCACAGCACTCTTAAACAACTGCCATTCCTCCTCCACACTGCCATTTTCCCGATCTTTCACTGCGTTCCACTCATCTTTCAATTTCTCCTGATACTCTATCTTTTTCTCTCTTTTATCCAACTCACTCACTTTCAAAACCTCCCTGCCACACCTAACCCTCCTAGCTCTCACCCATCTCTTACCTACTCTTAACTTTCCCTCCACCAGGTAGTGGTCAGACATACCTCCACCCTCCCCTCTCAGAACTCTCACATCCAACAATCTTCCTATTACATTCCTAGACACAACCACATAGTCCATCAAGGCTCTATCAACAACCCTTCCACCCTCCTGTCTCACCCATGTATACTTATAAATATCTTTCTTCTCAAACAGCGTATTCCCAATCACCATCTCTCGCTCAACACACATCGCTATCATTCGTTCCCCATTTTCATTTCTTCCAGGCACACCATGCATACCAACTACGCCTTCAACTGCTACATTTCCCACTCTAGCATTCAGATCTCCCATCATTACCACATTCACATTCGCTCCAAAACTCTGCAGACACTCATCAACATCATTCCAGAAAGACTCCCTCTCTTGTTCATCCCTTTCACTACCAGGCCCATATGCACTCACAAACACCCACAACTCACGTTCAAATTTCGCTTTCACCCACATCAGTCTCGATGACACCTCCTTCCGGACTCACTAACAAAAAAAGATAACTCACTAACAAGGCCACACCTTCTCTTGCCCTTCCTCTATCAACACCTGACAATCTTCCATTAACACTTCCAAACATAGATTCCCCCTTCCCTTTCACCTTCGTTTCACTCAAAGCTAACACATCCAACTTTCTTCTCACAAACATTCTCCCAATCTCCTCCCTTTTAGCCTCAATTGTACTACATCCACGCACATTCATAGACCCAATCTTCAGGGTACGGGGATAACTCCATCCCCCATCCCTTTCTCTGGCCTGTCTCTTTTTAGGAACTAAAAAACAGAGGAGGGGGTCCCTAGTCCCCTCACCCCGCCCCTTTTAGTCGCCTTTTACGACACGCAGGGAATACGGTGGCAGTATTCTTCCTAACACAACCTGGCCGCAGAGTAGTAGTACCACCCCATAGTGCGGCCAGGTTGTGTCCCCCCCGCCACAGGGGGGTGCATTTAGAGGAGAAATGAGTCCGTTAGAATCAGTTATAATGATAGACAGGACAGTTAGAGTTAGTTACAAGGATAGATAAGACAGTTAGAGTAATTCACAAGGACAGACATATAGTTAGAACCAGAGAAGAGACGGTGCATTTTGAATCAGTTAGAAGGATAAATAGAACCGTTAGAATCGGTTAGGTAGAGAGAGCCGTTTGAGTCAGTTACAAGGACAGTTTAAGCAGAATGATAAGCCGGGGAGTTAGAATGAGTTTGCAGGACTAACGAGGTAGTTAGAAATGAAGAAGTGATTTAGAATTATTAAGAGCAGAGTCAGAATCAGTTTCAAGGAAAGAGGACCAAGATAAAATGAGTTACAAGGAAGAATTTGTAGTTAGAATAAGTTATGACCATGAGGAATGGGTCAGAAGAAGGAATGAGTCAGTTAGAATCTGTCAAAAGAATAGACCGAGGCAGTTAGAATCAGAGGAGTCAGTTAGAATGATTTACGAGGATAGTGGAGTTGGAATGAAAGACTGGGCAGTTAGCATCACTTACAACAACAGAGTAGCCAGTTAGAATCACTTACATAGCTAGTCGATCCAGTTAGAATCAGTTATGGGGGAACAAGTTAGGTTAAATCGTCTAGGCAACAGATTAACCTGGTACAAGTTAGATTGGCAAAGTTGTGAAGTGGCCGGGAAGTTATATTAGTTAGGGCGAGTTAGGCGTGAGGTGGGAGGACAGGTGATCGAGCCAGGTTAATCTTCTCAATCACAGGACGTTTCTTTTGTTTACTTTATTCTTGGTGCTGGAGAGGGACGCCTTCACGTGATGGCACTGATTCTACCGAGCGGCTCCTCTGCCTGGTTATGCACACGTCACTCAACTCCCTCCCTGCCCCTGAAAGAAGGATGGAGGGCTGCCGAAGAAATGCAGCTTCAGCCAACAGTCCACCGGTGACACGTTTTATTTGAGCCTGCGGATACTACTACTACCACTACTGCTACTACTACTACTACTACTACTACTACTACTACTACTACTACTACTACTACTACTTTATTCCTGCTACCTCCTGACGATTTTACTCAGCTTAGGATTTCTTTTTTTCGATTGGGGGTTAGATATAGCCTTCATTGACCCCTGCACTTTGTTGTGTTTCGCGTTTACTCATGTTGCCGCCAGACGAGTTTCTTCAGCTCAAAAATCTCTCTCTCTCTCTCTCTCTCTCTCTCTCTCTCTGGAGGGGCTAATGAGGACTCAGTCCAACTCCTGCAGTCTGAATCGTTTCTCGTAAGTTAAATAAAATAGTCTGGTGGCATTAAATAAATAAATACAAATAAAACAAGAAGGGGCACTCAAAGACCGCAGCACCCGCGTCCACCAACTGATCTAAGGGCCGAATATTTGACACTGTCCCTGTGACCTTGACCTTCGACAGATTACACTCAGAACCAGTTACTTCGTTCATAACTAACTCTTAACCCTTCCACCAATTTGGCTGCAAGTCAGATCAGAAGCATTTGAGCTGACTTTGTCCACTGACCCTGAACTCTGATCTTTTTCTGTGACCTTGACTTTTGACCAACTGCTCTCAAACGCGATTTTTTTACCCTCCACCTGACAAAGTCGGAGGAGAGTGTTGTTATCATTGGGATCAATAGGTGTCCATCCATAGGGCTGGGCAGCAGGGCGGCTGGGTAGCTGGCCGGGCATAGAGATTTCGCTTCCGTGCCACAATTCTGAAAGTATTCACTAGAAAGTAATGTAATTTCACACAGTTGTGTGTTTTATAGTGAACTGGTGCCTTTTCATAGGAAAAATACTGTACCTTAAGAAGTTTTTTTTAAATAATGGAAGTGTATATTTATATATATATTAAAATTTTCCATAGATTTCAATGCGACCTGCGCAAGGAATCTGAAGGGCCCCGGTTGAGTCTTCAAGGCATTCTCCTTACCCCCACCTTTAAAAGAAAAAATATGGGGGAGGGGGAAGATGAGGGCCGTTACGCGCTGTGTTAGGTGTGCAGGGAGGTGGGTGGTATTTGCTTGGTCTGATGGAGGGTTGCAACAGCGTACCGTTGCTTATGTTTTTACTTGATTTAACCTGAACCCTTCGATAAACTTTACATCAGATAGAAACTCTTTAAATCGACCACGCCGTGGGTCCTTGGCGTTTGACCTTTATCACATGAACAATCCGTCACGCTTTTGGATGATCTGCAACTCATAAACAAAGTTTGATCCAAATTAGATCAAAACTGCATTAATTATTTTGTTCTCCTACAGACAAACGGGTCGAACTTTGACCATGACCTGTGACTTTGACCTTTGACTGATTGTTTTCCAAACTGAATCCCTTTGTTCCTCCTTAATCCTTAACTCATTCCCAAACTTTACTGCAAATCTGTTTAAAACTGTTTACGTTGACCTTGACTTTTGACCTTAGCCATTGACCTAGTATTCCCAGAAATTATGAATCAAGTCCTTGGCCGTCCCTCAAACCGTCCACAAAGTCTGGCTAAAACCGGATGAAATGTTTGAGTTTTGTTACCAATCACTCACACGGGCCAAACCTTGACTTTGCCTTGAGACGTTGACCAAGATTGACTTTTCTCAAAACTGAAGAACTTCATTATTACCCTACCCTCAATTGTATCTCAAACTTTGGTCGAAACCGAATAAAAACGTCTCAAGTTGACTTGGCTAGGTCAGTGTTTGACCCAGCTCTATGACCCTGACCTTTAACTTACTGTTCTCACACACAGTTGATTTTTCTGTAGGCTGTCCATCCACCTTTCCGCCATGTTTACTTATAATGGGTAAAAAACTGTTCGAGTTATATTACTAACACACACACACACACACACACACACACACACACACACACACACACACACACACACACACACACACACACACACACACACACACACACACACACCACTAAAAAATAACCCGCTCTCGTTCCGCGAGACTCGGGTGCAAAATATCCGTCACCCGATAACGTATTCTTGCATTTTTTTCTTACTGCTCTCAGAAGATTCAGCTTAGAAGAGACCTTTGGAATTGTTGGGAACTGACATAGCCTTCGTTATCCCCTTCAGTCCCAGGGCGATTTTTTTTTTTTCTAAATCTACCATCAGACGATTTTTCTTTTGCGGTTTAGGACAAATCTCAAGTAGTGAAAAGACCAGGTCGGTTTAAGCTGATAAAAATCCTTATCCCTTTCCAGCTCGGTTTATGGCCAGATGTAGTCAGGCTGGAGGGTGGATCTAACTAGTAACCAAGGACATTCATTCCCAGCTCTTAACTGAGGCTCATTAAATTTCATGCAATCACGATTTAGTATTCAAGTGGTGAGAGGTGCCCAGTTCCGTCACATGAAAACAAAAATGCTATAGTGAAGGCAGTGTGTCTCCCCTGCAGTGTTCCTCAGGCTGAATAAACTCGTCTGGTTGGAGCAAGAGTCAAAAGTTTAAAGGAATTGGTGTGAAATCGTTAACTCTTACTTTATTGTTTATTCTTCCTACGACCAGAGAGCTTTATTCGGCACAGGAGAGACTTTGATAAATCGTGGGGGGAAGGAGGGCAGAGATAAAGCTTTCGGTAACCCCTTCGATACGAGACAGCTTTCCACTGGTGAACAAAATCGTCTGGAGGTGTCGGGAATTAAGTTTTAAAAAGAGGTCGTTGTAAGGAAGGGGATGAAGATGGCTCTAATTTGTGAGCGGGTACATTGGACGTTGACTTATTAGGTTCATTATGTCACTCCGAGGTGGGTACATTCTCTCTCTCTCTCTCTCTCTCTCTCTCTCTCTCTCTCTCTCTCTCTCTCTCTCTCTCTCTCTCTCTCTCTCTCTCTCTCTCTCTCTCATTTTTTTCTTCCTTCCTCTCCTTTTCCCTCTTCTTTCTGCCCTTTTTTGCTTATTTCCACTGTACATCCTAAGCCTTCTCATTTTGCCTTAACTACTCTTCTCCGTTTTTCCTCCCTACCTTCTTTTCTTCCTTCTTTCCATCCTTCCGTCCTTCCTTTCTGTCTGTCTTTCCTTCCATTTTCTTCTTTCTTCCATCATCGCTTTTTCTCCGCCTCTCTACCTTCGATACCTCCCTCCCTCCTCCCTCCCATTTTCCCTGCCTTCCTTTCCTTTCATTTTCCTTCCCTCCTTCCTTTCCTTTCATTTTCCTTCCCTCCTTCCTTTCCTTTCATTTTCCTTCCCTCCTTCCTTCTACCTCCTTCTGTTTCCTTATATTTCCCTTCCATTCTCCATCGTTCTCTCCCTTTTCCCTCTTTTGTCTCCTTCTTTCCTCCCTCCCTCATCCTTACATTTTCCCCTTCCTGCCTTCCTCCTTTTTTCACTCATTTTGTCCCTCCTTCCACCCTGCCTCTCTCCTTTCCTCTCCTCTTCTCTCTTACCTCATCTCATTTTACGTCATTTCATCTCATCTCATTTCTTATTTTCCTCCTCACTCCCTCCCACGCTTCCTCTCTCCCACCATTCTCCCTGTCTAGTTCCTCCTTCCCTACCTACCTCCTTTCCCTCCTTCCCTCCCTCCCTCCCTCCCTTCCTCTTCTACAATACGCCCAGTGAGAGAGAACCGTTCCCCTGGGAGAGAGCGAAGAGGGAGAGACAGATTTGATTGAGTCCTGGCCCGCGGGAGAGAGAGAGAGAGAGAGAGAGAGAGAGAGAGAGAGAGAGAGAGAGAGGGAGAGAGAGAGAGTCTGCATTTCGTTGTGTATAGGAGTAATGAAACAGAAAAATGGGACTGTAAAAGAGGCAACTAAAAGAGACAGAGACTGATAGACAGAGAAATTGACAGACAGACAGAACGAGAGAGGGAGGGAGGAAGCTTAAGTGAGAGATTGAGTGGATGAGTGACTGAGAGGGAGTGAGAGGATGTGGTTGATCATACCGAAACTTTGGTGCTTGAAGGGGAAGATGAGAGAGAGAGAGGGGGGGGGGAGTTTAGGAGGAAGTGTACGAGTGAAGGTGATTGAGTGCGTGCTGATTAGTTGTGTGTGTGTGTGTGTGTGTGTGTGTGTGTGTGTGTGTGTGTGTGTGTGTGGAGAGAGAGAGAGAGAGAGGGGGGGGGAGAAGGTTAATTTGATTGGAAACTTGTTGTCGAGGGGAAAAATGGTCGGATAGATAGATAAGGGTTAGTTCGATAGATAGATATACCGATGGATAGAGAGACAGATAGACAGACAGACAGACTGGCAGGTTGATATGGATACGTGTACACAGAGAGATAGATGGACAAACAGACAGACACATAGGGTTGTAAGCAGACAGAATGAATGTGAGCGGGTCAGTGAAAGAGAGAGAGGGAGAGAGAGAGAGAGAGAGAGAGAGAGAGAGAGAGAGAGAGAGAGAGAGAGAATGCCTATGAAAGT
>NC_137010.1:23850513-23858013 GCF_032717465.1 Coenobita brevimanus | reverse complement strand
ACACACACACACACACACACACACACACACACACACACACATATATATATATATATATATATATATATATATATATATATATATGTGTGTGTGTGTGTGTGTGTGTGTGTGTGTGTGGGTGTGTGTGCAAACAAAAAATACATTCTTCCTTCACTGTGTGTTGCAGTATTTAATTTACAGCTCTATAAAAAGCGCATGAACTCCACTACACCACATGGTCAAGAACACCTCAACAGATTCATAAATTATATTGCAGAGTTATAAACATCAGTCGCAAACATTGCACGCATGCTCATTATCCCTCTTTCCTTCACCAAATTTCTTTAACTTTTTCTTACATGGAATACTAACCCGCTCATCTTTAGTACCAATATTACCCTAAGTTGATGACCTGACAATGTCTTCACAATACTCCAAAACTCAGCCAGCTCTAACAATTCACTAGAACATTGGCTCTGGCTAAACAGAATGGCTGCATCACTAACCAAATCAGTCTATCACCCTCTTCACTCCAGACAGACACGAATCTCAAACACGCCCTCGGGCCTCCATCTTTAACTAATTATTTTGGCTGGAAAGAGACACCGATGCCTTGAGAACACTCACACGCATTACCTTTGGACAGCAAAAAGAGTCTCTGAAAACAGTCGACCACTGACTCACAGGAACAATAGTGAATTACGGAAGTCAAAGCTAGGCCTCACCATAGCCACCACAAGCATGGAAAAAATCAGAAAACAAAAAACTAAACCCTAAGAATAACAACAGAATCCACAAAGACTACAAATACCGATCACTTGCATCTAGAAACAAAAACACTTTCACTCAAGAATTACACGAATATGAGCGGCACTCATGTCATCGTTTCAGCTCAAGAAATATCCCACTCAAGTAACTTTGTTGCATGACCCTCCACCACGAAGAAGCAAAGCAATCAACCTCCAGCACTATACAGAATACCACAAATACAACCTCATCCTCCACGCAACACTACACTTCACAAGCATCAACACAGCCATCTATACTTCTAACCAAATAGCATCTTACATAACCACCACAAGACATCCATCTGTCAAGAACTACTGAACCTACAATGCAGCCACCACCTATTCTAACTTAAGTGCCAACAGAAAATTCAACTTACAAACAATATGCTTCACTGCAGCCCCCATACTACTACACACTCACTTCTTGCACCTTATTATCATAAGAGAGACAATCCTTCGACATAATCTCCGTCGAAAATCTGTCGGAGCGCCCAGCAGAAGTAGTTAGTTTCCTGCGGTCAACTGGGTTCATGCCAAGATGGCCCTGAGGGTGACAGTGATAGCAACAACTTTTCCGTTATGAAAAATGAAACAGACAAACAAATACTGATTTAACATTATTTGTTGGTCCATCCATCCTTCCATCTTCAAATTTTTTCTGCTCCATATTATTATTATTTTTTTAATGAAACACTTCTCAACTTAATAAATAACTGATTGAGCCCGGCAGGCCATTTTCACATGTGAACATAGCTGTCAACTGGAAGTTGTTGCAGTTTGGAAACTGTATTATACATACAGGACCAGACCTCTGTACCAGCTGAGAAAAGGAAACCAGGTCTGATCACAGAGCAACTTTTTGATGCCCAAACCCTCAAATAATTGGGTGTGATCCAGCTTTTGATTTGAGACTTCTAGGGATTTTTCTCTCTCTCGAAACGAACAGAACGACGATAGATGGAGCAGAGAGGCAACAAGGCGACAGACAGACAAGGAAAGAATTCTTCTCAGCACATAGGTACAAAATACAAATGAACGTCAAAGTTGGAAGCAGTGACTAAACTAAGAACGAATATAAATCAAAGGTTCATCATGATCTACACGAACAAACACTTGTTCTGACCATGCATTACTTTTCAACTGTGGCCTCGTCCCCCCACCCCACCCCCAAATTACTTAAGCCTCCCCAGTTAGGAACCATTGATTTTAGTGTCTGTCCCGGTTTTCACATCTGTAAAAGTGTATGCGTGACTGATCACAGATAGATAGCTTCAGGAGGTAAACAGACAATGGATGTTTGGGAACCCCTGGTCTATACACATTTTCTCTGGCCACATATTTGCCGGAAGTAAACACACAAGTCATGCCAAAGTAAGTTGGCGGAGGCTGTATTATAGTGGGCTTAGAAGGCACCTTCACAAGCCTTTCTTATTATCATTTATTTTTCATATTATGCCATGTTATTTTCCGTTACATATTTAAGGTATATACATTTTTTTATACTGACCAAGTTTACATAAATACTGCGAAAGAAAATACCAACGTGTTACATGCAGAGATTAACTGTTAAGGAAGAGGCACCAATGAATATCCTGAACCCTCTAGCTTACATTCAAGGCCTCCTTCCACAACACCCAATTTAATAACTCACCTGGGCTGCTGAGATAAGTGTGTCCGTGTGTAATCAGGGTGACGAGGGCCAGGTAGGTGAAGGTGGCAGTCAGGAGGGGCCGAAGACGAGCTCTCCTCGTACGCAGCCCAAGTTTCGCCGCCAACCCCATTTCGGTTTGTTTTGATCTGAGGCATAGAGATGAGAGTTGAATAGAGTTTGAAGTACAGTATAGATGATGGTTAAACAGAGTAGTGCATAAAGTGGGGAGTTACTAGAGCGGAGCATAAAGGTGAGAGACTGATGGTGTATGGCAAAGAGGTAAGAGGCACATACAGTTTGGCATAGAGATGAGAGATAAGGCAGGGCACACTGCTGATATCTTGATAACTGAGAGACAGAAATAAAATTATATAGTTCAATTAATACGCTGACTGGGACGTACATGTAATACAAGAATAAAAGTGATGCACACTAATGAGATACGTTGTTAAACCAGTGCAGGGCGGTCATGAGAGAGAGAGAGAGAGAGAGAGA
This sequence comes from Coenobita brevimanus, assembly GCF_032717465.1. Taxonomy (NCBI): domain Eukaryota; kingdom Metazoa; phylum Arthropoda; class Malacostraca; order Decapoda; family Coenobitidae; genus Coenobita; species Coenobita brevimanus. The sequence goes on along the minus strand of NC_137010.1, from coordinate 23,855,100 downwards.
GAGAGAGAGAGAGAGAGAGAGAGACTTTACGGTCCTTACTACGTGGTTCGGCCTTAATATTCTCTAATTACAGAAGTTTAAGATTGGGGAAGCAAAGCAGCACTGAGAGAGAGAGAGAGAGAGAGAGAGAGAGAGAGAGAGAGAGAGAGAGAGATTTACGGTCCTTATTAAGTGATTCAGACGATGTTAATAGAACGACTTCCTCACAATACAAAAGTTAGGAATACGATAGTGATGCAAAAGTCATAGATATACAGATGGATGGATGGATAAATAGATAGATAGATAGACAGGTAAGTAAGTTGGTACGTAGATACAGACTGATGGATAAACAGACATAAATAGATAGATAGATACACAGATAGACAGACATAAAGATAGGCAGACAGAGAAATAGAGACAGATTCGAATGGAGAGAGAGAGAGAGAGAGAGAGAGAGAGAGAGAGAGAGAGAGAGGTGCCTGGCTGGCTGGTAGATGGTAGTGTTGGTCTCATAATTGTGGTGGTAATGTTGGTTGTAGAGGGGTTGCCTAGGAGACGCTGGTAGTGGTGGTGGTGGCTCTCTCTCTCTCTCTCGCTCTCTCTCTCTCTCCAGTTTTTGTATCCATCTCTCCATTTTTCTCCTCGTCTTCCCCTTCCACTTTTCCTTCTCTCCTCTTTCTCTTCTCCTTACTTTCCTTCTCTCTCTCTCTCTCTCTCCCTGCCTTCTATCCGTCCTCCTCAACCCTCCTTCCTCTTTTCCTATTACCCCTCCTCTTCTTTCTCTTTGTCTCCCTCCTTCCCTTCCCCTCCTTGTTTGTTTTTTCCTGTCCCCCCGTCTCAAACTCTCCACCTTCATCTCTCCCACTCTCTCCCCACCCTTCCTCCCTCCATCCATTTCCACCCTCCATCTTTTCTTAGCCATTACCTCTATCTCGCTCCCTTCTTCCCTCCCTTCTCCCTTATCTATCTATCTATCCCTTTATCCTCCTCCTATCCCTCCCTCTTTCCATTCCTCACATCCATCTTGCATCTTCTTCCATCGTTCCCTCTTTCCTTCATTTCTTATCAATCTCCATCCCTCTCTCTCCTTCTCTTATTTTTTCCTTCCTTTCCACATCTGGTTTTCCCTCTCGTCCTCTCACTCCTCATTTTTCTCTCCCACTCTCCCTCCTTCCCATTCCTTCCTCCCCTTCTCTACCTTATATTTCTCCCTCTCTTCTCTCTCCTTCCTTCCTCTCTCGCTCTCTCCTTGCCCTCCTTCCTCTCTCCCGCCCTCCCTCCCTCCTTTTCCCTCTTTGTTTGTCTTTCCGTCGCTCACACTTTCCCTCCCTCTCCCTCTCTCCATCCGTTCCTTCCTCCCTCCCTCCCTCCTTTTCTGTTACATCCCCTCTTCCTCCTTCCCTTTCCCTGTCTTCCTCTCCCTCTCTTTCTCCGTCTTTCCCCTCCCCCTGTCGTTGTCTCCTTCAATCTCCCTCTCTCCCCCCTTTTGACTTTTTCTCTCTCAGTGTCTCTCTTCTTCCGCTTCTCTTTCCCCTTCCCGCTTGCTTTCCCCATCTCTTACCCCCTCCCTCTCCTGACCCTCTCTCCTTCCCTCTCTCCCTCCCCCTGTCCTTCCCCCTCTAGCCATCCTCCTCCCTTCGTCTTCCCCCCGGCTAACGACCATATAAGGGCTTACTGCGCTCTCTCTCTCTCTCTCTCTCTCTCTCTCTCTCTCTCTCTCTCTCTCTCTCTCTCTCTCTCTCTCTCTCTCTCTCGACTTTTCCTCTAAATCATGTGGTTTAAGTTTTATGACACTTGTTAAACTCTCCACTTACTCTCTCTCACTCACCCTCTCTCTTTCCTTTTTCCTTTACAGTTCTTTTTTTCTTACTTCATTCATTCATCCATCCATTCATTCATTCATTCATTCATTCAATCACCCATTCATTCATTTACTTATTCATTCATTCCTTCATTCATTCATTCGTTCATTCATACATTTATTGGTTCATTCCTCTTCCCTCCTCTTTTATTTATTCTTCCCTTTACCCCTCCCTCCCTTTCTCCTTTCTGTCCTTCCTTCCTTCCTTTCTTTCTTCCTGCCTTGATACCTTCCTGCCTTCCTTCCTTCCCTTTCTCTTCTTTCCCTCAATTATTGTTCCTCCTTTCCTTCATTCCTTCCTTCATTCAGCTTCTATCTTTCCCTACTTCTTTCCTCCCCTCCCTCCCTCCCTCCCTCCTTCCGTCCACGCCTCCCTGCTTCCTAGTCCTGCATAACTTTTCCCTGTCTCTTCTTCCTTCTTTCTTTCGTTCATTCATTCTCCTTTCATTCTTTCATTCCTTCTTTTTCTTGCCTTTTTAGCTTTTTTCTCTCTCTGACGTGTTCATCTTCCCTCCTTCCCGCTCCCTCCTCCTCCTTCCCTCCCTCCTCCATCTTCCTCGCTAATGACCAATATATTAGACCTAGAGAGAGAGAAAGAGAGGGAGGAAAGGAGGGAAGGAATGAAAGAAGGAAGGAAGAAAGGAAGGAAGGAGGGAGAGAAGGAAGGAAGGAAGGAGGGAGGGAAGGAAGGAAGGAAAGAAGAGAGAAGGGAGGAAGGAAAGACGGAACAAAGGAAGGAAGGAGAGAGAAAAAGTAAAGAAAGGAGAGAATGAGGGAAGGTAAAAGAAGAGGAGCAGAAGGAAGATATAACTAAATATGAGAGAGAGAGACAGACAGAGACAGACAGACAGACAGACAGACGGACAGACAGACAAAACTTTCCTGCATGTATTTTTTCATTCCCTATTGCCGGAGTTCCTTTACGCTACATATATTCCTTCCTTCCCTCCCTTCTTCCCTCCTTTCTTTCTTTCTTACTTGCTTACTTACTACTTACTTACTTACTTACATACTTACTTCTTTCCTTTTTGCCTTCTTTTATTCTCTCCTCTTCCTTTTTAGTCCTGGTCCCCTTCCCATCCAACATCTTTCCTTCTGCCTTCTTTTCTTCTACATTCCATCCTTCCTTCTTCCTTCCTACCTTACATCATTTTCTCATTAATTTTTCGCCTTTCCTCTCTCTCTCTCTCTCTCTCTCTCTCTCTCTCTCTCTATATATATATATATATATATATATATATATATATATATATATATATATATATATATATATATATCTGTCTGTCTATCTGTCTATCTATCTATCTATATCTATATCTATCTATCTATCTATCTATCTATATATATATATATATATATATATATATATATTCATTTTCCTTGCTTTAGTCCTCATTTCTTTATTCTTTTCTTCAGTGCTTTACTTTCATTTGTTTTCCGGATCACTATAATAGACTTACGTTCATATAGTCTACGGTGGCTGATAGCCCCATTTCATTACAATCTACTTTATTATTAAGAACACCACATTCTGTGGAATTCTTATTGATATTGTAGATATTATTTCTTTTTTTTTTTTTTTTTTTGGGGGGAGGATATATAGAAGTCTGGCATTCCAAGATCGTTATAGATAGAGACTTGAAATTTTCAGGAGTGATGTTCGAGTATCTCGGCAGGTTTCTTTTGGCACAAATTTTTTTCCCAGCACTAGTCCCGCACTAGCGCCCTGTTTTATTTATTTATTTTTTTTTTACTGTCGTATGTACCAAAAACCACAAAATCGATTGCTTTGCAAATGTTCCAGTATGTAGTTGTCAACATACTAGTGCACCTGGATGTTGATACTGAGATCCTACCAATACTTTCTGAGATATTGAGGAAAATCAAAATAGCCGCCTTATGCCCGAAAGTGCTAAATCGGAAAGTATTTGGCCGATTTGGACCAAACTCGGTGGAAGTGTACCGGGTCATGAGTGAACATGATTTCCATAGTATGTGTGATCTTGACCTTCATCTTAATTTCACAGGTCAAAGTTTGTAACAAACTTTGCGTCATACCGAAAGTTCCTTAACAGCAGGTCCACAACGATTACAAAAGTATTATCATCTGGAATGTGGAGTTCACCAAGTTCAGAATTCTAGTTGTTGTCGTTGTTGTTATTATTATTATTATTATTATTATTATTATTGTTGTTGTTGTTATTATTGTTGTTATCACATTAATATTATTATTATTATTATTATTATTATTATTATTATTATTATTACTACTACTACTACTACTACTACTACTACTACTACTACTACTACTACCACTACTACTATAATTACTCTTACAGTAAAAACTCGAGTGATGGAGAGAGAGATGAGGATAGTACTGAACCGTGAAGGGAGGAATATTTCAGATATAATGTATGCAAATAATACTTTGTTGCTGACTAACAGTGAACAGGAACTCTGCAGACTGGTGCGGAGTTTTGTTGATATCTGCGAGCGTCCTGCCTTGAAAATAAATGTAGTCAGAGTAAAATGATGTTTGCTGAGGGAGAAGGTGACTCCCTGGGTTATGTTCTGGCGAATGGAGAGAGTTAGAAAAAGTGCAGTGAGAGAAACGAGAATTAAATGTACAAAGGAAGCGGAAGGTAGAGTGGCACAGGGAAGGAAAGTGGACGGTGCTATGAAGACCTTGATACGAAACAGAAGTCTGGTCGCTCAAGTACTGGAGTATTACTTGAAGGAGCATT
>NC_137010.1:23835513-23845513 GCF_032717465.1 Coenobita brevimanus | reverse complement strand
TTCACCTCCGTCCTCCCCCGTCCTCCCCCTCAGTTAGCACCATCCTCCAACACTCTCTCTGTCTGGTGGTACGTGGTGGCGAGCATCATCCACTTATTTGATGTAGTGCTGCCTACCTCTTCCTTCACATTTATCATTCTTGTATATGTTTGTTCTCTTTTCTTCCTATTTCTTCCATCCTTCCTGTCACTCCGCTCGTACCTCTCTTCTTTCCACTTTAGCAGGCTTTAAACTGAGCGACAAGTCTTTTCCTGTAATACAGGAAACTGCTTACAATGCTGGATGGTACCCACAAACCCAATAAAGGTGTGATGTGGAGCCTACTGCTCTGTCCCAGTTAACTGAGTGGAGAGATGCATATGCAGCATCCATCCGGGAATCAAACCTCCACACTCTTCCCCGTGCCTTGCTGTGGCAAGGCGCTGTCTACCGCAAGGGAATATCAGTTCACTGTACGAAACGGCTCTGCAGGGGCTGTTGCTTGCCTGCGATTGATGAAACTGCTCAGCCAAACAGACAGGGTTTACTCAGCGACCACAACACTATCTTCTGTCTCTCCACCACCATCCTCCACTTCCACCATCCCCTTCCTCACTGCGATGCTTCTCAATTACCCCTCCCTCCACCACCCTCTCTACTGTGCCTCCTCTCTCTCCACCGCCTTCCTCCACCTCTACCACCCCTCTCCCTCGTACCACAACCCATTCCACAGCAATTTCCTACTCCCTCACCCTCCATTCAATACCAAACCCCCTCCCTCCACCTCCAACACTCCTTCCCATCCACTACCTTCCTCCACCGACTCCTCCATCCACCTTCTAGTCCTTCCCCCACAAACCCCTCAACCTCCTCCTCCTCCTCTCTCTCTCCGCCTCCACTTCTCCCCCACCATCCCCTCCCTCTGACCACCCCTATTCCTACCACCATCCCTTTGTCCACTATCCTCCACCACCGCTCTCCTCTCTTCCACCCTTCCATTCTCCACCTCCCCCATAACGACTCCTCCCCTCCACAGCCCCATGCTATCCTCCGCCTCCCACCATGATGCAGCTACTGGTAATGCCTAGACTCATTTACTGGCACCATTAGCAAAACGCTGCCAGATAAGTGCACAATTCTCTCTCTCTCTCTCTCTCTCTCTCTCTCTCTCTCTCTCTCATGCTCACTGCTATCCATTTTATCACTGACGTCTGGAAGCAAAAGCAACCATCCTCATATACTCACATGCACTCTATGGTCGTCACCCAAGCAGACCTGAGAGTCCCCAGTCTTCGGTTTACCTTCTCATCCTCTTCACCTTCGTTTGCTATATTACCACAACAGCCATACCCTTACATAACGCTGTATTCCAACCTGCTTTGTTCCACGCATGCTTCTCACCCGCCTGGATTCGAAGGCCATACTGCCATTCAGCGTCTATCATTCACATTGTTCTCTTTCCCTTTTCTTGCCTTCCCCTTCATATTTCTTCTAGACACGCATTATCAGAATGCTTTCTAACTTCCAGCGTATGTACATTAGCATTCGTAAATGTCTAACTGTTGTAGTTTAAAAATATCTTAAGGTAGTAGCTGGTTCTCCTAACACCTTATTAATTGCTTCAAAATAGTAGCCGACCTATCTAAAACACCATCAGTGTTAAGATGCAGGTGCCTGCTTATATAATAAACCGATCGGCATGAGATGAAACAAATTGAACTAACATTTATCTTCAGAAAATCAAATCTTACAATACCTCTTGTCAGATGTAAGGATCCGAGGCAAGGATACGGAGGTCCACAAAATTTAAGGGTATGTGACCGTTCCAAACCTCTTGTGGAGAAAATACGTGATCAAAACACCTCCAGCCACATCTTAGGGATCTGAATCGATGCACCACACCACACCACCTCCACCCCGACTGGCGCCTCAAGACCTTTACACCACTTTTATAATAATGCCGGAAATACGATTAGCTTTTTTTTTTAATAGCTTCCTGCAACGGCTTGCCAGAGAAATGCTATCATATGAGTTTCATATTTCGGGTTTTAGCGTATTTATATGAACTGGGGCATGCCATTTTCTTTTTTCTTTTTTTCTTTGCATTCCTTCTCAAGTATATATAATCATCCGTTTTACAAATTATACAGCCTAATATAATACATAATTCAGCCAGTGGGTTTTAAATATAGTAAATCATTATTGCCATAATTATATTTTTCTTAATGCTAGGAAAAAGGGACCAAAGGCCACGAGCCCGCAGTACTACTATTTAATTCCTACGGTTATTAACGAACAGGGAAAGATCAGGGAACAGGAAAGGGGGATAATACAACGCTGGAGAACAAACAACAGGTTTTTTAAAACACATATTTGAAAGTAGCAAACCATTCTGAAGTAATAAGGTACGTTATATATCACTGTACATATACATACATCTCATCTCAACTAGGTGGAGTCAAAGGCTTTTCGTCTCATTAACTCTCCACCTCTTACTGGCTCCCTTCAGCATCTGTCTCATAACCGCACTGTTGCATCTTTATTTCATTTCTATCACTACTTTAATGGTCACTGCTCCTCTGAACTATCTGCCTGCACTCTTCCGCCCCTACGATGGGGGCGTTGCACCCGTCTAGCAACAAACTCTCAAACATTTTCTTTCAATCTCTGTAAATCAAGAGTTAACCGTTACTCCCAGTCCTTCATTTATGCAACAGGTCAACTCTGGAACTGTCTCCCTCTGTCTGTATTTCCTACTTCCTATGATCTCCAGTCTTTCAAAAGCTGTGTGTCCAGGCATCTCGAAATGAACGGATCTTGAGTTGGTTCTGTAGTATTTTTGTTTGTTTGTTTGTTCTTGGAAGGAACGGTTTGCGGGCTCCGGCATTTGGTTCTTCCTTGCATAAATAAATATGTACTTACTTCAAAACTCTACCTCACTTAAAATGCCGTAACTGACCCTTTCACTCTTACAGTCAATGTCTGAAAAAAAAAAAAAAATGTCCACTCTATATACGACTCTCGAAGTGGCTACACACTTCCAAGCGAACTTGAGCCAAATAAGTCTAACATGAAAGCAAAATATATATAACTTCAAAATCAAAATAAAAACAGAAAATATATCTAACTCCAGACTCAAAATATATAGAACAACAAAATCAGATTTTAAGTAACTTCAAAATCAAAATAAATATAACAAAATCAAAATTTCTCTAACTTCAAAATCAAGATATATCCAACTTTAGAATCAAAACACCGTACTCGTAATTTCAAAAATTAAAATAAATCTAACTCCAGTCAGAATAAATAAAACCTTTTCCTGACGACTGCACACTTGCCAGGCCGTTTCAGGATCGTTATTATATATATTTCACTCCGCTAACCTCTGACCTTCATCACAATATCTCGAAATTGTTGCGAAGTCTGAGGCCAATATTGCTATGGCTTGAAATGTTTGAATATACTGCTTACACTATGTTCATACATACGGAGAAACAGTTTTAGATGCTTTTGGTATATCTGAGCATATTCCTATTTACAACTAATGTATTGTAGTATACCAGCAGCTTGTCCCAACATACTTAATATACTACCAACATATCTTAATATAACTTAACGTACCAAGGACATATCGTGACATCACTTAACATACCACCATCATACCACATCATACCATCACAGTCACACATCGCCAACATAACCTTATTTCCATCAACATATTTCAGCATACCTAAGCATACCATCAACATACCACACCGCACCACCAGCATACCGCCACTGCCACGCCAGCAGCAAAACATACCAAAGCATCCGTCACACCAAAATCTCCACCATACCTCAGCATACCACACCATACCACATCATACCCAGCGCTGCCACCTCATGCATACCTCAGGCTAATATTGCAGGCCTTGCACCAAACAGGCATTTCTGTGCTGCATATCAGAGCAGATTATTAATGTGAAAGTTAGGCAGGGTGGGAGAGACGGTGATTTATTTGAGGGCTGTGGAAAAATGAGAGGCAGCGGGAGGAGGAATGGTGGTAGAGAGCGGAAACAGAGACGGACAGAGATAGACAGATAGAAAGACAGACATACAGATAGAAAGACAGACAGACAAACAGACAGACAAACAGACAGACAGACAGACAAACAGACAGACAGACAGATAGACAGACAGAGACAGAAGGGGGGGAAGAGGGAAGAAAGAATGGATGAGGCAGACAGACGAAGTGTGGGGATCAGGCAAATGGAGTGAGAAGATGAGGCAGACAGATGAAGGAGAGGATAAGGCAGACAGACAGAGATGGAGTGAAGGGATGCGGCAGGCAGACAGAGATGGAGTGAAGGGATGCGGCAGGCAGACAGAGATGGAGTGAGAGGATGAGGCTGACAAAGTTGGAGTGAGGGAATGAAGCAGACAGACAGAGGTGGAGTGAGGATATGAGACAGACAGACACCAGTGAGGGGATGAAACAAACAGAGATGGAGTGACAGGACGGATCGGTATAGAATCAAGTAACAAAGTTTTGTTAGTAATTTTTCAGGTCTGCGAAGAAATACAAATAACATTAATTTAACACCTGATTTATCTTTATTTCTTGATGTTTTTGAGAAGAAGCATTTGAAAACGAATAATGAAAAAAGGGTTATCGTGTGGGTTTTGCTGGTGCGTGAATGGAGAGAGAGAGAGAGAGAGAGAGAGAGAGAGAGAGAGAGAGAGAGACAGACAGACAGACAGACAGACAGACAGAGACAGACAGACAGACAGACAGATTGATCGAATAAAAGAAACATAGAAAAGATGAAAATGATTGTAGAAAATACTATAGATAAGGCAGACATTCAGGCAGACAGACAGACAGACAGACTGATTGATCGACTGGTGGACTGATTGATTAACTGACTGATTGATTGACTGATATACTGACTGACTATAATCGAAAAAGATATAGACAGAGAGGTAAATAGCCTTGCATAGTGATAGACAGATACATAGAGAGACAGGCTGAGAGAAGAACACAACGTAGAGATGACGAGATAGTATGACGAAGACAGCAACGCAGAGATAAAGATAGACAGTTATGGTGAGAGAGAGAGAGAGAGAGAGAGAGAGAGAGAGAGAGGAGGGGGGGGGGATAAGCCAGTGGAGCCATCAGGTGGGAAGAATGAGGATGAGAAAAGAATGGGAGGGAGAGTATCGGGAGGGAATATTGGAGGGAGGGATGAAGAGGAGGAGGAGGGAGGGAAGTAGCAAAGGAAGAGAGGAGGGAGGGAGGGAGGGATGTGAAGGAGCGGAGGTGGAAAGAAGGTGAGGAGACAGGGAGAGGGAAGAAAATTGCGAAGGAAGTTAGGAAAGGTGGGGGGGAGAAAGAAAAGAGAGAAGGAGGCACGGAGGAAAATACCAGAGGAAATGAAGGAAGATGACGAGAGGAAGGAAGATAGGGAAGGAAATGAAAGAAGGATGGAGAGAAGGAGGAAAGTTGTGAAGAAAGTGAAGGAGGGTCTGAGGAAATTAGGGAAGGAAGTGGAGGAAGTGAGAGACGTAAACGAAGAAAGTGAAGGAAGAGAAGGACGGAGAGAAAGCAGGAGGAGGAGGAGAAGTAGCACAGGAGAGAGGGAGAAAGGGAGGGAGGGAAGAAGAAGAGCGGGAAGTATATAGAAACTGAAGTGAAGGATGGAAGAGAGAGAGAGAGAGTCGTGAAGAAGGTAAGAGAAGGAGGAAAGGAATGAAGAAGGGAGGGAGGAAGTGATGAATGTAGAGATTGAAATCAAGGAAGAAAGAAGGGAGGGAGGGAGGGAGGGAAGAAGATAAGGAGGAAAGGTGGATGTATGGATGAAGTGAGGGTGGGAGTGAAGGATAAACGGACAGACAGATAAAATGACAAATGGGCGGAAGGAAGTAAATGAATGGGACAGGAATTTTAAAATTGATAAAGAGAGAGGGGGAAGAAGGAATGGATGTATGGAGGAAATCTGAATGCATGGATGGATGGATGGTTGCAGGAAAGCTAATTTGAGTAGAGAACTAACAGACAGGTACCCTAGTTCCAGGAAGTACGGGTGCATACTTGTGAATATTTTGAGACCAGCCACGATAGGTACTGCGATGTGCCAGTTGTTCGGGCCACATGTTGGCAGCCCTGTACTCCTGCTGAGTTGCCTACGTTTATATAATTATTATGGACCTTTTGTAGCAGCCGTGGCTCAGTGGGTTAGAGCTCTCCGCTCTGCCCGAAGGGTCGAAGCTTGAGTCCACCCAAGGGTCGTTAGTAGACATCAGGAAGGACATCCGGTCATAAAGTGCTACACGTTCCAAACCAAAGTCCTCAACCCAGGGGCAACGCCTTAGCCCTTATCGTACCCATTCCACACGTTCGTAATTACACAAAGGTCTATATAAGTACACCAACATACTGACCAACCCTTCCGACATGTCACAAGTTGAACGTATCTTTTCGGTAGTCGTCGATCACACCCTGCACCGATACTTTCTGGAGCTAGAGCACATACATACATACATACATACATACATATCAGGTAGCTCGATAAAGATAGAGAGACAGACAGACTGATACAGAAAAGTAGATATAGATAGATAAATAGGTAGATAGACGGACAGATAGACAGATAGACAGGTAGAGATCCAGAGGTTGGTGGGTAGACAAAGACAGAAAAAGACATACATACATGCATAGACGGACAGGTCGATGATTGGAAGGAAGGAAGGAAGGCGGGAGAGAGGAAAAAAGAAATTAAAGAATAAATAAATAAACTGAATTGGGCAAGGAAAAAAAATAAAGCAATGAGGGAAAGGGGTGGGGGGTTGTGAGGGAAATGAAAGACCAGAGGAATGAGGATAGAAGGGAAGAAAGAACGACGAGAGGGAGTGAGGCAGTGTGGGAGGAGGATACATAAGACCCTAAGGAAAATGGATACCTGCATCTGACCATACCAGGAACCTCCTCCCTATGTTATGACTACACCACCAACTTAACCCCTTACACACACATCATCATTTTTTTCTTTTATTTTCATTTTTCCTACTACGAGACGATATTAAACTGAGTAGGAGTCCCGTGTACTCCATTTACTTTAACTTGGCCTAAAATGTCCATCTGTCCATCTTGAATGTTAGGCGATAACAGCAGGTTAATACCAGATCATAATGCTATTCACAGAGAAGCTCTATTAGCAGGATGCAGAGCGATAGTATTGTGTTTATCTGCCATTGAGCCACATGAAATAAACTACAAGAGGACGAAAAGATGGGCCAAGCCGAGGTGGAAAACTATGGTAGTGGAAGGTGTTGATGAGGATATTATCTAACTCCTTTAGTCTTAGTCTCTCCTAAGCTGAATACAATTGCCTGGAATTAGCAAGAATGAAAGATAAAAATTCCTCCTCTGGTTAACAGATAGATAGATAGATAGACAGACAGACAGCTTTATATATATATATATATATATATATATATATATATATATATATATATATATATATATATATATATATATATATATATATATATATATGTCTAAAATATCGCCAGGACAAAATGAGATGGAATACAGTGTGGTATAGATAAACTGACATGGAAATTTTTTAGGAAAGGAAGAGACTGAGGCTGATCTAATAGCCATTCACAAAGATGTAAGTCCCAAATTTATAGAGAACAATTTTCATGCATCTTTCACCGTGGTTAGATCTCACTTCAATTGCTATATTGCAAGCAGCAGTGAGGTAGAAAGGAGAGACTTCTTTTTTTTTTTCCCCCTCATCGTGTGTTACAGTTACAATTATGATGATACTAGGAGGGCTTACCTTCCTCTCCACAAGTAAAGGTTTACATTTCCTTTTGTCTGTGTCGTGTAGAACACTGATTTTAGTGAGGTACATAATCCAGTGGGGAATCATGTTAGTTATTACTTCATAATACAACATAATTACGTCACATTTAACCTTTACATGGACAGTTAACCAAATTAACTTTTAATAAAAAGCGTAACATGGCTTCCATGTGACCCATAACCCAACGCCAGTTCTCTTGCACAATTTTCTGGTTTTGAATTACAATTGCTGGAGTTTAATGCATATTCCACAATTTTCTAAATAGCAAAATATTTTTCTAAACCAAGGAATGAATAGCAAGTTTTATTTTTTTAATCGTGCCTCTTACATACACAACTAAAAATTCCAAATACCTTTCTTTTGTGAGCTTCAACGACACTTGAAAACATAGTTGGATCAAAGTATTCATCTTTTTTTTTTTTTTTTTCCTCTCCACACTCAGAAGGAAGAATGTTATCACAAAATTCTCTTGTTTCAGTATTGTTTTATAAGAAACTTCGAGTTCGTAGGAAAGAAATAAACAATGAGGAAAGGAAGAGTGTGTGTGTGTGTGTGTGTGTGTGTGTGTGTGTGTGTGTGTGTGTGTGTGTGTGTGTGTGTGTGAGAGAGAGAGAGAGAGAGAGAGAGTCGACTTTACTGAGATAAGAACATGAATGATGGTGGTCCAGTGGGAGGGAAGAAGGAAAGAAGAGAGGAGGAGAAGGAGGGCAGAAAGGAGAGAGGGAGGAAAGGAAGGAAGAAAGGAGAGAGGGAAAGAAGGAAGGAAAATAGGAGGGAGGGAAGAGGGAGAGAAGATGAATGAAGGAGAGAGGGAAGGAAGAAAGGGGGCAAAGGGGGAAGGAAGAAAGAAATGAGAGAGGGAAAGAAGGAAAGAAAGAAATAAAGGAAAAAAGGAGGGAAAGAAAGAAGGGTGGAAGGAACAAATAAGGAAAGGAAAAGAGAGAGACAGAGAACTAACGATGAAAGGATGGAAGAGGGAAATGAAAAAGAGAGAGAGAAAGAGAGAGAGAGAGAGAGAGAGAGAGAGAGAGAGAGAGAGAGAGAGAGAGAGAGAGGGAAGGGAGAGAAGGAAAAGATATAAAAATACAGAAGGATATGAGGATGAATGAAGGATGAAGGAAGAAAAAGAAGAGATATGGAAAAAGAGAGGGGGAGGGGAAGAAACAGTGATTACCAAACAGAGAAGAGGGAAGAGTGGAAGGAAGGACCGAAGGAGGGAGAAGGGAAGCAACTAACGAAGAGTGAAGAAAAAGGGAAGGAAAGGAGTAATTGAGGAAGATTATGACGAAGGATGTAGGCAGAGAGGCAGAAAACTGGGATGTAGGGCAAGAGAGAGAGAGAGAGAGAGCATAACAGGGCCATAAAAGAGTCCGCCACTTCCTGCCTCCTGTCTCTTCTGCTGTCTCTATTGTATCGCCACCTCCACAATAAAATAGCACCGCTGCTGCTGCTGCTACTGCTACCACTATCAACAGTGCAACTACTACTACAACTTCTACTACTACTACAACTTCTACAACTACTACTAATACTATAAGGTTTGTAGTAGTAGTAATAGTAGTAGTCAGTGGTGGTAGTAGCAGTAGTAGTAGTAAGAGAAATTGTTGATGTTGTTTTAAAGGACAGCAACACAAAAACGAAAACTCTGAGAGAGAGAGAGAGAGAGAGAGAGAGAGAGAGAGAGAGAGAGAGAGAGAGAGAGAGTGGGAGGGAAGAATAATGACAGTGTTGGCAAAAGGCCCACCGTGTGACGTCATCGGGCGAGTCCACTCCAGTCGTGCTTACTCACCTCTCTCTCTCTCTCTCTCTCTCTCTCTCTCTCTCTCTCTCTCTCTCTCTCTCTCTCTCAAAATCAATCTTATTGCGTATATCAAATTCTTTTCTCCGTTCCTCGCATCGTTTTCTCTCTATTTTCAAGATTTCTGCAATATTTTATTTAATATTTTCCAGCTTGCAGCCTCCAGCTTCTTTCATTTATTTTTTTCCTAACGTTCTTCATTCAAAAGGTGTAATATCTGCCTTAACTGTTGTTGCTGTACTACTTGTTATATCACCTCCTAACTAAAGCCGTCTGATGATAAGGAGAATGAAACTTATATTATCCTGCTTCAGCGGTTAATAATGATATTGGTAGAATGCAAATTGCTCCACAAACTTTAATTTTTTGCTTA
>NC_137010.1:23800513-23830513 GCF_032717465.1 Coenobita brevimanus | reverse complement strand
TGTTGAGGGGAAGTTTAGCATACATCAGCATTTTGAAAGAGAGAGAGAGAGAGAGAGAGAGAGAGAGAGAGAGAGAGAGAGAATGCGTAGCTTAAAGAAAATAAGTGGGCCAGTGTCAAAGAGAGAAAAATTAAGATGAGGGTATTAAAGACAGCAAGGCAGAGAGAGAGAGAAAGAAAGACTGCGAGAGAGAGAGAGAGAGAGATTAATGCCGGTTCCCTTTAGCCAAGTTTCTTAATCTCCTTTTTTCTTGTCTTTTCTTTCCTTATTTTTATTTTGTGATCTTAAGCAGTTTCTACATTCTCTCTCTCTCTCTCTCTCTCTCTCTCTCTCTCTCTCTCTCTCTCTCTCTCTCTCTCTCTCTCTCTCTCTCTCACCTATCTATCTGTCTATCAATCGATTTATCCATCTACCTTGTCTGACTCATTTTTCTTTAATTTTAATCTTTATTTCTTAAATCGTTCTCTCTCTCTCTCTCTCTCTCTCTCTCTCTCTCTCTCTCTCTACCACGTTTCCCCACCCCATCCTTCCTCCTGAACCTCGCCCCCTCAGTGCACCCCGTGGCTTCTCGACCAATAGTAACCATCGATTTTTCACCCCGCCAGCCAATCAGAAGCCGGGGATGCATTCAGCGCCGGGGAGTTACGTGAAGGGAAAAAAATGGCGGCTAAACGAACGTCTTTTTTCAGGCATTTGTGAGGGCGAGTGATGCGAGAGAGGGGGAGGGGAGGGAAAATAGGGATATCTTTTTGGTTTCGTGTTTTTTTAATAGTGTGGGGGTAAAACTGGGGTTGTGGGGTGGTTGGATAATGAAGGGATGGTGTGTGTGTGTGTGTGTGTGTGTGTGTGTGTGTGTGTGTGTGAGAGAGAGAGAGAGAGAGAGAGAGACTGACGGACTGACAGTTAAACGGGCACATAATTATTGTGTGGGAGATGAAGTAGGTCAGTGGGTAAGAGAGTACGTGTGATGGTGATAAGGATGAGGAAGACAATATAGTTAAATTGAATGTATGGAAAAAATACACAATATACACGAGATTTGAATGCAGAAATACCATATGAATCTTAAAGACAGAATAAGGTGTAGAGAAATTAAACTTAGACATCTTTACCTGTCCTGTGTCACCTGTCCTGATTACAAACCTGGAAAAAAGAAAATTAATTAGAATCATTACCATATAGAAAAATACGGACAAGAATTACTATAACAATTTACCCGTTTACTTATAGCGTAGTCACAACAAAGAAGTTTCGCCATAACTGTTTATGGTATTGATTGTCTTTGTAGTTAGGCAAATGCTGCTTTTGTGTTCACTGCCTAAAAACTTTATATTAACACAACATTGATATTTGCATAATTTTAACTACCCAGCTGTATGCTTAACTGTAACCATATTCCTTCAGGTAATGAGAGGGACAACAGCTACATTTCTGTAAAGTTACAACTTTACAGATTTTGTGGTTTTCTCTAAAACGTGCTACAAAGAAAACACTGAACAGATGTGAATTCGGTACTTTCCACTAGGCTAAATGGCAAAATATTCAGCCAAAATTCTTTGCAAACTTTTTTATCATCGGATTTTCAATCAGATAGCTATATCTCAATTAGTTTCTGAGATATTTCAATTTCAAATATGCAATTTTTGCACCAAAAATGAGTATATGACCATCAAAAATATGTCAAGGTCATTTATAATTGGCCCAAGTACTTGGGTTACCCTGGGGTACCTTCCTGTATAATATCATCAAGATCTAAGAGAACAAAGTCCAAAGGAAAATAATAATCATACTTATAAAAACAATAAGCTTCGCAATACATAAGGCAAAGCTTAATAACCACCTGTCAAAAATGTATCCATCTCGCTATGCCTATGCCTGTGTTTTATTTAGTTATCTCTGTATTTTATCTAGCTATCACTATTAATCTATCGATCTGTATTTTTCTATATGTCTGCACATTTACATATTGTCTACATGTCCATATCTATCTTTCCGTCTATATGATTGCCTGTTTATTTGTTCATATACCTGCCTAACTATTTGTTCATCTTTCTTAACTATCCATCCATCAGTCTATCTACTCATCTGACTGTCAGTCTGACTCCGACCAAACTACCTCCAGTCTTCTCTCTCACCATTCATCTCCACTCCCTCCCACCACTCCAGGCCGTCCTCCCTCATGTACGCCTCCACCTTTCTGTGCTCTGCCTCTTCTCACTCCACCCTCAACCTAGCTTTTCTGTACAGGGTGGTCCGTAAATAACACTTCACTAGAGATTCGCTTCGTGGTACGCTACGTGTTGCGGGGACGGCTGTGTCTGCTGGTGTGGGGGTGGGGGTGGCAGTAGGAGGAGGAAATGCATAGAACACGCATGATGACCATTGATAGGGCTGACTGAGCCGTCCCCACAACACACGAGAAATCGCCCTTTGGAATATAAGAAGAGTGCTATTTATGATCCACCCTGTATTTTGTCTATAAACCCCTTGAATCAGAGTGCTGAAAAAAAATCATGTGGAGGGCAGCCAAAATACAATGCGAAATATGTCCTGGAGTGAATATACGCGCCACTAAACCCTTCAGCACGATGACGTCTTTTTCATACTGCTCTTGCTGTGTCCAGACGATTCAATTAAGTTTAAGAGAGAGCTGCAGTGATGAAGGAGTTTTAGAAACTTGTATCCTACGCTCCAATTCGAAAAGTCTATCCTAAGCTAAACAAAGTTGACTGAAGACGGGAAGAAAAATAAGAAATGCGTCACCTAAATGATGTGATTAATCTGTTGTCGTAAATCCATATAATCACCTACCCAGAAATATAAACTTAAATTTACCTAAACTGATTTACAAAGATAGTTCGCAAGTGTTAATAGACGGCGGGGATTTTGTTATGGCCGTCGTGTTGAATGTAGCTGAGATAATTGCCAGTCTTGATTGGCAAATGAATGCAACCGTGTTTGATGAGTTTTTTTTTTTTTCTTTTCTCGTTACAGATGGCCTGTGGGATGAAGCCAACACTTTTGAGGATCTGACTGAGAAATGACAGTAAGTTTGGATTCATTTTTACATCATTTTAGTCTATTCTGTTTATTATTTTTTGATAGGAAGATGGCATATAGGATAGGGGAAAGAACTGTGAAAATGTCATGGAGGAGGAAATGTAAGTATAGATCTCTCTCTCTCTCTCTCTCTCTCTCTCTCTCTCTCTCTCTCCAGCTTTTGAGATGGAGGAAGATAGTTCGAGTAGCATGTATTGGGGCGGATGGGGTATTGGTTTACTACTTTTACGTTTAGGTAGAGCTTGAGATATAGCCAAGAATTTCGAAGATTTGATGTGGAAATGAAGGAAAGAATTGGTTTTGTTATCATTATTATTATTATTACTATTATTATTATTATTGCTGTTGCAGTTGTTTTTGTTGTTATTATTATCATTATCATCGTCATTATTATTATTGTTATTATTTTTTTATTGTTGTTGTTGTCGTTGTTGTTGTTTGTCTGCATATCTGCTTATTGTTAGTTTGATAGTTTTGGGGATCGGGCCAGGTATTTCGAAGGCCTATCAGAGACATAAATGTAAGGCAGGTTTGACTGAGGATGAATACAGATTGCTTGTTTATGGAGGACAGAGTCAGACATTTCAGAGGCTGGAGCGGGGAGGGAATAGAGGTAATATCCTTGTGGGCTTAGGAGGTTTTCTTGTACCTCTTAACGATTTATCTTTAATATTACATCCCAGTATTACCCTTCATGATGCTTATCGTCTTTTATACCGACAGAAATTGCATTAAAATCATTCAGGAGGAAACTAACTTGGCGCATGAGGAAATGAACTAGTAATTATGGGATGTTTGTGAGCATCCTAACCACACAAGAGTGCCGCCCATGAAGTGTGTGATTTGTGAATGGATGTTTTGTGTGTGGTGTGATGGGTCCCCTGAAATATAACCAGAACATCGAAAGACATAATTTGGAAGAAAATGGAAGTATATATATGACTGGAATTTCTGGTGTGACTCTTTTGGGATGGAGTCAGGAATTGTAAAGGCTTGATTGAGGAATGGATAGATTTGAGGTTTTGTAGACTGCTTTCTTTTTCTTTTCTCTAAATATTTCATGGGCGAATGAATGGAACAGCGGTATTATGAATGGACGCTTAATTTTTACTGCCCTCTTTGATGGAGCGCGATTTAAGGTGTGAATGGAGCGAAGATGAAAGTCCGTGTGTGTGTGTGTGTGTGTGTGTGTGTGTGTGTGTGTGTGTGTGTGTGTGTGTGTGTGTGTGTGTGTGTTTTGTCATTGTCCTGCGGGATGGAACCAAAAATTTCGAAGGCCTGCTTGTAGAATGAATAGATATACCGGACTCGCTGTATTTTGACAGCACTGTGGAATGGAACGAAGCGCACGGAAGACCTGACAGGGGATGTAAGTGGGGGTATAAGTCTGAAATATGGCTTTATGCTGTGTGGATGGTTTTGGCTGTGAGATGGAGCCAAATGTGTCGAAAAGCCGAATTTGGGATAAGGACAAGGTCATATAAAGCCTGTTTAACTCCTTCACTTTGATGTTTTTTTTTAATACACTACCATCAGGCGATTTTAATGAACAACACATTCAACTCATATATGAAGAAGGAAGGAAGGAAGGAAAGAAAATGGAAGGAAGAAAGAAAGGAAGAAAGATAGAAGGGAGGAGAGGAAGAATGGATGAAACGACGGAAGGAAGGAGATAACGGATGCAGTAAAAACAGAAAAGAAGTAAAGATGAAAGGAAAGTGGAAAGGGGTGTAATATAAAGTTAGTTATGGGAAATTCCCTCCCTCGAGTTTGAAATGGCTCTGCTAAGCTGAATAAAACCGTCTGAACGAAGAAACAATAAAATAAAAATTGACCCATCCGACTGAGTTGCTAATCCCTACCTCGTTTTTCATATATGTATAGTTTTAAAGACGAAGTTATTTAAAAGATTACATAATTCACTTCACTCTAAAAATGATGCGTTTTTCCTCTTCACCTCCTGGTCTTTATATTTTTTCATCGTTAGTTACTTTTAATTGGATTTATTGACGTTTATAGTCGGTTTACACTTTAGTTTGATTCAATGGTGGATGTTCTCTCTCTCTCTCTCTCTCTCTCTCTCTCTCTCTCTCTCTTCTTATGTCCTTTCCTTCATCTTTCCCATCTCCATTTTTACCCCGTTCATCATTCCTTCTTTCTTTCTTAGTTTTGTCCATACTTCCTTACATTCTCTGCTTTCCTTCCTGTCTTTTCTTCCATCCTTCCTCGCACCCTCCTTCCTACATTCCTACACACCTTTCCTCTTTCCTTCCATCCTTCCTCCTTTTCCGTTTTTCCTACCTTCCTATTCTCATTCCTTCCTTCCTTTTATTCGTCTTTCCTTCCTTCTTTGCTTCCTTCCTTTCTTCCTTCCGTAATTCCCTCCTTCCTTCCTTCCTTCCCTTTTTTCTTTCCTTCCTTCTTTCCTTCCTTCTTTCCTTCCTTCCTTCCTTCCTTCTCTTCTTCCACTTTCCTACCGTTCATCATACTCTCCTTCCTTCCTTTCCTCCCTCCCTCCCTCCTATTTTCCTCTCTCGCCATCCATCCCTCACTCGCCCACTCACTCACTCACTCACTCACTACCTCTCTCCTTTCCTCCCTTCCTCCCTCCCTGCTTGCTGAACATTGCAATAGACACTGATGGTTGGACACGAGACACCTTGTTCTGGCCACGAAAGAGAGAGAGAGAGAGAGAGAGAGAGAGAGAGGGAAGGAAGGAAAGAGGAAGGGAGAAAGGGAAAAAAAGAAGGGAGAGAAGACAGAGATAAGGGAGGGAATGAAAAATAGAAGGACGAATAAGGAATAGGATTTGTGAAGGGAAGGAAGAAGGCAGGATGAAAAAAAAGAAAAAGTGGAGGAATAGCGGAATAAAGTTAATAAGGAGGGAGGGAGGTGTGGAAAATATAAGAAGAGATAGTAAAGGAAGGCGTGCTGGAAGAGAAATATGGGAGAGGAAAAGATTATATGGACTGAAGGAAGTAAAGAATGTAGGGAGGAAAGGAGGCGTCCATAAAACGAGATATGATAAGAAGGAAAGAGTGAAGGAAGGAGGACTGAGATGAAGGAAGGAAGGAAGAGGGGGATGTCGTGAGATAGACACATATGAAGAGAATTTTCTGTACGCACACACACACACACACACACACACACACACACACACACACACACACACACACACACACACACACACACACACACACACACACACACACACACACACACACACACACACACACACACACACACAAATACCCTCACTCAAGCACAGACACATCTACTCTCTCTCTCTCTCTCTCTCTCTCTCTCTCTCTCTCTCTCTCTCTCTCTCTCTCTCTCTCTCTCTCTCACCTGTCACCTCCTCACTCCACTGACGTATGGTTCAATTTCCTGTATTCAGACATTCTCTTGAAATATACACAAAAGAGCAGATGCGTGTGTGTGTGTGTGTGTGTGTGTGTGTGTGTGTGTGTTATTGCTATGTACTCCTAAATTTTTCAAGTATACATGGTCAGCATAAGCTACTATGGTGTTTTTTGTTTGTTTCTTTGTTTGTTTTGCTTGTGAATATAATGAGAGAGAGAGAGAGAGAGAGAGAGAGAGAGAGAGAGAGGGAGGGAGGGAGGGAGGGAGGGAGGGAGGGAGAGAGAGCAAAAGTCATGTATGGAACGTATGGTAAGAAACATTATTACTGTACATCTGAATACCTGTTATCACCAGAGCTGATCTCTTTTATGCGTTATTATTCTCCTGTTTACGGAATATACTGGGTTGTATTTGGCGTTTCATTTATATTACCTTTAGTGTATTTTATTTGCTGTATTTTTATTGTTTTTATTTATTATATTTGTATGTCTATTAATAAATTGTCACTGCTGTTATCTTCATTATTATTTTCTATATAATTAATGTACTGTATATATAATGCTTGTATACCCAGCGTGCATTGTGTTAACGAGACGCCTCCATAGTGCCGAAGAGACAGTTTATTCAATGTTTTCTGTATATTTTTTTACTACCTTCTCTTCTATATTACTCGATTTTTCAACTTTTTTTTTTTTGTTCCGTGTGTACTAAGACGTCATTAAGATCTTGTTTTAGCTTAAGAGAGAGCCATCGTTTTGAAGGGGTGTTCATGTCTCTGTAAACCTTAAAGGACGGGAGCCTCTCAGCTGGGTTATAGTGTCTAACGAAAGCATGAATACGATATACGAAGTCGTCAGTGTAGTGAAGGAGTAAGCCACTTCTCCACGCGGCCGTCCTTGTTCGTGTATTCCTGCTGCCTCCAAGAGATGGTTTTTCAGTTGATGATATACCTCTGTTATTAGAAGGGTTAAAAATGTTATATACCCTCGTACCGAAAGAGTTAAGAATAGCTATAACCAACTACTTCCTATTAGAAAGTCTCTCATCTTCGGTATAATATCCCGTTGAGAAAGCAAGAAGAGAATATAATAAAATCGTCTTCCCATCATCCTTGTGTGTTAGTGAAGGCTGCATCCAACTCCTAAAGCCTGATAAATCCCTCCAAAGCTTAATATAATCGTCTGGGGATAACAGGAAGAAATAAAAGAGGACGTCTCTGTTTTTAAGGGAATAATTACACTATCTTTATTACACGACCAGGATTTATTTCAAGCTGAGGTGATATCGCCGTAACATAACCCTTCTGTAAACATTGGTGGGAGAGGCCTTGTGGGTGATAATGGGAAGTGAGAGAGAGAGAGAGAGAGAGAGAGGGAAGAGGTCTGTGTGGAGGAAAGTAGGAAGGAAGAAAGAGAAGAAAACGAAAGAGATGAAAACAAGGAAAGAAAGAAAGGATAGAAAAGGGCAAAGAGAATAAAAAAAGAATGGGAAAGAAGTAAGGACGGAAGGACAGGAAGTGCAATACAGAAAGATATGGGTAAGAAAGAAGGAATGAAAGGAAAGGAGATGAAGAAGCCAACGAAATGAAAAAGAAGAAAGGAAGAAACAAAAGAGAAGGATGGAAATGACAGTTAGGAAGGAGAGGGAAGAATAGATGAAGGAAGAAAAGAAAGAAGGAAGGAAGGCAGGAAGGGGGAGGAGAAGGAGAAAGAGAGCATATATATTCTTTTATCCCCAGAATCTCTCTCTCTCTCTCTCTCTCTCTCTCTCTCTCTCTCTCTCTCTCAAAATGTTGATGATGTATTCTAAAAACCGCTCTATAGGCCTAAGGAGAGAGAGAGAGAGAGAGAGAGAGAGAGAGAGAGAAAGGTGGCGCAGTAAATCAGGGGATAGGATGTTGGCGCCTCCAGCTGGGTGACTGTGAATCCCAGCTCCCTTGCCAAACCGTCTTGAGCCAGTGTGCTGAGTTGTGGCCTCCCCCTCCTTAGTAGAGAGATCCGGTCCCGCAGTGATGATGATGATAGAAGATGATGGCGGTGGTGGTGGTAATGATGGTGATGACGATGATGATGATGATGATAATGAGGAGAAGGAGGATGTTAGCATTTGTTAATATTTTTTTATTTTACTTCCTTATTTATTGGTTGTTTTATTATGGTGGCTAATAATTATCTCTACAGAAGTACAGTATATGTTTTTTTTTATTTCTGTACACTTGCTTTTATTCCATATGCATTTTATTCTTCTGATTATTGTTTTTTTTTCCACTTTCCTGTTTCGTAATTATTTTTCTGCATTTATATGTATTCT
The DNA here is from genome assembly GCF_032717465.1 of Coenobita brevimanus. Classification (NCBI taxonomy): domain Eukaryota; kingdom Metazoa; phylum Arthropoda; class Malacostraca; order Decapoda; family Coenobitidae; genus Coenobita; species Coenobita brevimanus. The sequence goes on along the minus strand of NC_137010.1, from coordinate 23,821,780 downwards.
CATTTTCGTATTGTACTTAAGCAGCACTTTATTCACTTAACATATATAGTCCCATGACGCGTAGTTTTGTTTTAATTTTTGTATAGCCAGCTGTGTGTGTGTGTGTGTGTGTGTGTGTGTGTGTGTGTGTGTGTGTGTGTGTGTGTGTGTGTGTGTGTGTGTTTCAAATAAAGAGGAGTACATGACGGCCACGCCTAACCAATTTTGTTCGACGTGTCTCTTGGATTTAATATAATTGTCTGTAGCATTACTACTACATTAAACGTATATTACCTATGGGGAAGGATTAATGCACTGTGTTATAGCTTGACATATTTTAAGTTTTTATCGTTATGTATCGGTGTATGATGCTGCCTAGACACATTTTTAGCGTATGTTTTTCCCTACTCATTGTTTTATTATCGCTACTGCCAGTGAATTTTACTCACCTTATCGGACAAGTCTCAGGTCTATAGATAATATTGGACCTCAGATATACGGTGTTATCAAGGGCCAGGAACAGAACAGAGCTAGGTGGAGGAGTGCTGCCAGGTGAACCCGTCTGACTCACGCCAAATGAAAAACAAACCTAAAATCGAAAATGATGGTGATGATGATGATGATTATGATTATTATTATTATTTATTATTATCATCGGTCACTTCTCATACAGGAGGGAATTTATTGTGTACCAGGATATTTTCTCTAATTTCATCTACGTAGTTTTCAGTTATCCATTTTCCTCCTAACCATTTATCGATTTGTTTTTATATCCTTTTCTAGGATACATTTGTTCTGTTTCAGCGTTTTCCTTTTTTTGTGTCTGGATTCTACACATTTTATTACTTTTCACAATGGTAAATAGGATTGTATGAAGGTGTGCTAGTGTTCACCTTGACGAATGGGTGTGAGACTTGAGTATGGCATGAGTATGTGATGAGTCAGGAGTAAGAATAGTGGAAAGGAGATGATTGAGGAATGCCTGTGTGGAGTGCGTAGAGTGGATAGGATAAGAAGCGTGATTGACTATAGATATGGATTAAGAAAGTATGTAAATAAATGGCATGAATTAGCGTAGGAGGTATGGTCATATGGAGACGCTGGATGTAGAGAGCGTGGTGAAAATGTTACATGTGAGAATAGATGTAGATAAGGTGATAAGAAGGTTATGATATGTGAGAATGGATGTAGGTAGGGTGATGAAAAGAGTATATGTGAGAATGGATGTAGGTAGGGTGATGAAAAGGGTGAAAGTGAATGAGTGTGGAGGTGGGAGATGACGTGGTGGGCCGAGAAGATAGATGGATGGAATAAATCAGTGTGGAAGTTGAGAAGGATAGGAAATTGACAGGGGATCGAGTTACCTAGATGAAGTATGTAAGAAGCGCAGGAAAAGGATTCGGTACACCTTTTAAGTTTTGCAGTCAGAGGAATGAAAAGCTAGCAGGTGTATGGGAAGGGCATCTGTACTGAAGGTGGTTAGGTCTGTGAGATGGAGCTGGGATTCCAGAGGCTTATGTGATGTATGAATGATCGTGTGGCCCATTCACTGGATATGCTCTTCACATTTCTGCAGTACTTTCTCCTCCCTTATTTCTCAATCTTACCATACTCCATTACTGGTAGGAAAAATGAATGAATGATGATGATGATGATGATGATGATGATGAAATATGTTTATGGAAAGGATAATGAGTTCTTTTTTTTCACTTGACTCATAATATAATGGATTACACTAAAGGAACCCCTCCATTTTGGTTACATCCCCCTAAATTCCCCCAGCATATAATAACCCTTCCCTCCCTCCTCGCCAGGCCTCAGTGCCAGTCAGGGATTCGAGGGGGGAGGTTGTCGCACGGGGGCTCCTAGAGGAATGCCAGATCCAGTGGGAGAATCCGAGAGGCAAAAGAATCTCGGCTCTGAAATATTTATAAGAACCGAAACGTAAAGTGGTGGGATGTGGAAGGCGTCTCTCAGGGATTTTTAGGTCATTTGTTTGAAAGGGGGAAAGTGGGAGGTTTTGAAAGGCGCCATCTTGTGTATGCGTATGAGAGAGAGAGAGAGGGGGGGTGGGGGGCAAAGGATAGGAAGTTTAAGCAACAAAGAATTAAATGATAAAGAAAAAGAGAATAAAAAGAAAGGGAAGTGTTAACAGTCGGAAAATAAGAAATGCGAGAAGAACAGCCTTTATAAAAACAACGCTAAAAATGCATAGTCAAATTATGATATTCGTAAAAATCTTAGGGTTTCTCTTGCCAGCCTTCACTTACGCCGACTCTCTCACACACACACACACTCTCTCTCTCTCTCTCTCTCTCTCTCTCTCTCTCTCTCTCTCTCATACACACACACATTCACAAACACCCACCTACCCACCCACATACACACACACACACAAACACTTTAACTTTCATTTACATACACGGTTGGTTATCCGAATAGACAGACACAGAATGAAAGGGCGAGATTAAAATGTATGAAAGCGTATAATTAGAGAGAGCGTATGAATGAAATGAATGAGAGAATATTACGGAGAACAGGAAGATGGCAAAAATGTTGATGAATATGGTGATGAAAAAGACGAATATAATAATGATGAATATGAGGAGGTGGAAGGGGCGATATGACAGACCAGGGTAAGAAAAATGAAAGAGAGGGAGAGAGAGAGAGAGAGAGAGAGAGAGAGAGGAGTGGTGTTGACAGATTGGGGCGGGTTAGTCAAGCGAGCCTCTTTATTGCTCTTGTTGAAGGGAGGATAAACATGGAGAGAGAGAGAGAGAGAGAGAGAGAGATTGAGAGACAGACAGACAGACAGACAGAAAGGATAACTGCTCAAAGAGATACGATAAGAAAATTCTGAGTGAGACTTGAGACATGAAACATTGAACTAGCAAGAGATACTTTGATAGATAAACAAATAGACAGATACATCGGTACATACATGGACAGGAGCAGATAGGCAGACAGATGGAGGAAAGCGATAGGGAACGTGTGTGTGTGTGTGTGTGTGTGTGAGAGAGAGAGAGAGAGAGAGAGAGAGAACTAATGGAGCGGAATGTGAGCGAGTAAAGTATTGGAAAATGTGTGTGTGTGTGTGTGTGTGTGTGTGTGTGTGTGTGTGTGTGTGTGTGTGTGTGTGTGTGTGTGTGTGTGTGTGTGTGAGGGGGGGGCGGGGAGCATTTTAGACAACAGACTAACAGAAATGCAAAAGGACTAAGATTAATACATCCCAGAAGGTAAACACTGCAGTTATACACAAGGAATATAATACCGTACTCGTAGATGCCATATAAATCGATTAAGAGCAGCTGATACGAGTATATGTTAGCTGATAATATAAACAGATAGTTTGAAAGGAAGACAGACCAAGAGACTGATATAGGTGATAGATATATAAATGATACTGATGGTAGTGGTGGTGTTGAAACTCTTAAAGAAGTGTTTTGGTGCCCGAAAGGACGCGAGTTTGATCACCAGGCCGAGTCAGAGAAATGTATGATGATATAAACTTCATTAAAATTTCCTCCAGACACACCAACATGCCGTAAAACACCCCCACCAATACCCTTGCAATAGTCCTGAATGAGACAGCCCTTGCATGTGGCCAACATGGACGGTAGGTGATGGTGTCTAAAAGGTGACATGCGAAGGTGAATGACACCAAGGAGGACTGCTCGGCCTCAGGAACGGACACCGAAAAAATAAAGACACTGACTGACTGATCGAATACCTTGCTCGACAGACGTATGTACAGATAGACATATTCTGTATACAGAAAGACAGATAACTGATTTTCTGATAAGTGTACAAATAGACTGAGAGATACTGGGATTGCAGATAAATAAACGGATTAATTGACTGGGTATTGCTTTAAGTAACAGATCAATAAATAGACACTGAGACGCTGATGAAGGTAAAACCCGGTGGAGTAAAATAATTGAATTGGCGTGTATGTGGGAGTGTAAACAAGGCTGACATTTTGAGCTGCCCACCACCACTTTCACCGACAACATGGATTAGACGAGACAGAGAAATATGTATATTGACAGAGTTGTACTGTTAGACTGAGCACCTGAATGATTAGTTAACTGACAGAGATAAAAATGAATAGACAGAAAGGTAAACACACAGGTAGACAGACCGACTGAATAACTACCGTAGTAAGTAGATACACAGACAAGTTGTTGTTGCTCAACCCCGGTCATGCCTGGTCCAGCAGACACGCTGACCACAAGTAAGAAGCTGTCCCCATGGGGTCGTCCCATAGTCTCCCCATACCGCTGATGTGTCTGCATTTTATTGTGACATGATTTGTGCATTGTGTCATAATGTGGATTATGTTGTGCGGGCCTATTCTGCACGCGTCATCTGTGATTCCACCTAACTCAGATCCAAGCAGGTAACTGAGGAGGTCTGGTGAATGGTCTGATAGAACCCTAACTAGGTGAACTCGATCAGCTCTAAGAATACTTCTGATGGGTGGATGTCGAGTTGATGTTTTGTCGCGCGCATTAAGTGAGTATTTAGGTGTTTCTTCGTTGCTAATGTTGAAGCTTCTGGAGGTGGGATGTTGTTGAAGAGGGTCTGGTAGTGATTGTGTGGTGATTATTTCATATGTCTAGTTGTGCGGCTGTGTCATTTAATGACATCAGTGATGTGTATTAGAACTGGCTGCCTTGTAGAACTGTGCGCCTCTCATGCCAAGATATTGTTTAACAGGGAGGGCTTTGATTTCAAAGTGTAAATGAGCTAGAGGAGAGGTGTTGGTGCATTCAGTGATGATGCTGACAGCATTGTTCTGAATGGTCTGCAAGGTGTTGGAGAGCATGAGGACCCCTGCCAGGAAGGAACAAACATCACTGATCTGATTATTGTTTTTTGAAGAGTAGGATGAATGTTTTATTTTGTTGCCCAAAGTCTATCCCTGTAATTACTCTGTTGAGTCTAGGAGTGCAATGCATCGATGTCTGGTATCTGGTCCTTGAAGGTGAGTCCAGTGTCATACATCACACAGAGGATCTTAGTGAAGGGTGTGTGTGGCACAGATACGTTGTCAAGTGTGGTATTAGGGGTGCACCTGTGCTCATGATGGCTGCTGGTAGTAAGTGTAATGGTGAAGTTGGGTAGACTGATCGTTAACCTGTTGCCTTTGACCCATGCCTAAAGTACGTTGAGGTCGTCTTGTTACAGTGTGAAGGCTGTGTCTGTGATGTGGTGTGTGGTTGTTATGGTAATGTCATCTGCATATGAGCCAATGTCTGTGCCCGGCTGGGGTATGAGACAGATAGTGGAATAGATAAAGACAGAATTAAATCGACCAGAATCTCTCAATTTGCCTGTACCTGAGAATGTAAACAAGGCGGCCATTTTTAATTACCCATCACTTCTGTGCCAACAACAAGGATTAGGGGGATCTGATTTCGAAATGTGTGTGTGTGTGTGTGTGTGTGTGTGTGTGTGTGTGTGTGTGTGTGTGTGTGTGTGTGTGTGTTCACTAGAGTTATGAATTATGCATGTATGTGTGGGAGGAAAAATATGAAAATCAAATAGTATCCACAAACTCAATATGTCCTATGAGAGAGAGAGAGAGAGAGAGAGAGGGAGGGAGAGATAGATAGATATACGGTACATAACATATGCATTGGTTATGCATCAATACATACGTTCCAACGCAAAGTGTATATACGTACGTACATGCATGCATTAAGTACATTCATATATACATGATATACATTTTTACCTGGCAGTAAAGCATAGTCAAACACTTACATACATACATACACACAAGTACACATGAGTTCCTACTTATCGGAGGTTATGGATGACTGCATAAAGTAGTGGAGGATTTATTAGAAGGTAGCGAGTTCGATCCCGGTTATTGCCAGAAATTGGTTTAAGGTCTACGTTACATCAAAGGTAGCCCTGCCCCTCCATAAGGCCCTCCGACATGTCAACAACACACACACGCTACCGCCACGCCAGTCCTTGGCGTGATTCCCCTAGCATCACAGCATAGTCGGTGGGTATTGGTGCCCAGGTAGTGATATGTGTGGGTGTGTGGCGGTGTGTAAGGGTATATGGTACATATGGTAACCCTAACATATTACAGTGTAGACGGTAAATATTTGTGTCCTGGTGTTGACGCGAAAGTGTGTTGATTGTGATATCCCTTGCATATCACGGTGTAGGCAGTGGCTAGTACTGCCCAAGTGGTGAGATGTGACGGTGTGTGTGGCTGTGTGGCAGGTGTGTTGTGAATGCGATGGTCTTAACATTTTCTTGTTTATACGGTGGGTATTAGAGTTCAAGTGGTGATATGTGTGGGTGTGTGGTGGTGTGTAGCAACTAATGGTCACAGCATGACAGTACAGACAGTGGGTATTAGTGCCCAAGTGATGACATGTGAAGGTGTGTAGAGCTGTCCGTTGGTGTGTGGATGGAATGGAAACCCCCAGAGAACGGATTTTCCAGGAAAGTTTTAGAGTCAGATTTGTAGGAAAACACTGACATAAAACAATATGGAGAGATGATGTAGGAGGGTAGATGAGGGAGGCTGGTGTGTCGTGGAAGATTATTACTGAGTAGAGATAAAAAAGAAAATAAAAAAAAGTGATCTTTTTTTTAAACCATCACCCCTCACAAGATGCTGCGTCGGACAGAAAATACCTCTCTCTCTCTCTCTCTCTCTCTCTCTCTCTCTCTCTCTCTCTCTCTCTCTCTCTCTATTGAGCAGTATCGAGGATTACCGAACCCTTTTGAAGAGGCCTCGCACCTTCTCTCTCTCTCTCTCTCTCCGTTTTCTTCAGGTTTTCCTTCCTTCTTTCCCTTCTGAATTCCTTCCTTTTATTCATTCATTCATTCATTCATTCCTCTCTCCCTTTTCACATTTCATTATCTCCCTCTCTTTCATTCCCTCCCTCTCTTTCATTCCCTCCCTTCCTCCCACTTTCCTACACTTCTCCATATTTCGCCCTTCACTCGCTCACTCATTCTATCACTCACTCACTCTCTTACTCCCTTCATTTCTGTTGTACTTGCTGTCCAATTATCTGTCAAAATTTCACCTCACTCGAAATTTTCCTTTCCCCTGACGAGAGAGAGAGAGAGAGAGAGTGAGAGAGTCGAACGGCAAGGGAGTAGGAGAGAGTGAGAGAGCTTTATTTTTTTATTTTTTTCATTCCATTCTTTCTCACCTCGTTAGGATGGATCGTTCTGTGTTACCTTTTTTTATATATTTTTCATCATTTCTTTCTTTCATTTTTCTTTCCTTCTTTTTTGGTCGTTCGTTTTTTCTTGCATTATTCGTTTATGAAGCTTCGATCGATTCTTTTCTTACTCTTTTATTTATTCTGGCAATTATATTTTCCTTTCTTTGTTCTGTCATTTCTTCTGTCTTGTTTTACTCTTTGGCTTTCTTGTTTAATACTTCCTTCTCTCCCCTAATCCCATGTTCATCACTTAATCTTCTCATTATTCCTTGTTTGTGACCTTCCTTCCTTGTGTCCTTCCTTCTTTGTGTCCTTCCTTCCTTGTGTCCTTCCTTCTTTGTTGTCCTTCCTTTTTACCTGTAATATCTTTTTCTTATATACTTACTGTTTGTCGGTGTTTTGTCTTACCTTCTTTCTTCTCATTAATCCACTCATCCTTTTCCTGCCTACCAACCTACCTGGCTACTAACTTACCTATCTCATTTACTCTTGCCTACCTGCCTACCTACCTACCTACTGCCTACCTGTCTTCCTGCCTACCTTCCTGATTGCCCACCTACCTACTTACCTACCTACCCATCTTCTTGCCTACCTACCTACCCACCTATATACCTGTTTTCCTGCCTATCTTCGTGCCAGCCTACCTACTAACCTGCCTGTCCATCCGTTTATCTAACTGTCAGTCTTTCTTCTTACCATCTGTCTTCCTCCTTTCTACCCACCAACCGTCCTACCTACCTACCGACCTACCTACCTACCGTCTGTCTTCCCCTACCAACTTTAACCTACCAAGATTGGTTTGGATCCCAGCCAGACACAATAATCCCAGTACAAGAGAGAGAGAGAGAGAGAGAGAGAGAGAGAGGACTCTCTTTTCCTCTGTCTTTTCCCTCTCACCGTCATCCTTCCTTCCTTCCTTCCACTCCTACCTATCGTCTTTCCTTCCTTCCTTCTTTCCTTCATTCATCCACTTGCTTATTCCTTCATTTTTCGTTCCACACAATTCACTCGTCTTTTACTTTTTCTCATTTTTCCTTTTTCTTTCTTTATTCTTCCTTCCTCCCCTCACTCCATTCATCCCTCTTTCACTCCCCTCTCCTCCCTCCCTTTTCAGTCTCTCTCTCTCTCTCTCTCTCTCTCTCTCTAATTAACGCCCTATTTCCTGTCATGGTTAATCTGTTTTCCTACTTAATTGTTCTCCTTCCTTCCTACCATCCCTCCCTCCCTCCTTCCTTCTCTCCTCCATTCCTTCCTTCCTTCCTTCCTACCATCCCTCCTCTCTTCCTTCCTTCCTTCTTACCATCCCTCCTTCCTTCCTTCTTTCCTTCCTACCATCCTTCCTTCCTACCATCCTTCCTTTCTACCATCCTTCCTACCATCCCTCCTTCCTTCCTTCCTTCCTTCCTTCCTACCACCCTTCCTTCCTTCCTACCATCCCTTCTTTCCTGCCTTCTCTCCTTCCTTCCCTCTTTCCTTCCTTCCCTCCTTCCTTCCTTCCAACCATCCCTCCTTTCTTCCTTCCCTCCTTCCCTTCTTCCTTCCTTCCTTCCTTCCATGGAACCAATTATATTTTTGTCCTTTTCCTCCTTCCCTTCCCCTCTCAGTGCTTCATTTCTTCCTTCTTTCCTTCCTTCCTTCCCTCGTCCATCCACAATCCACGCGCCATTCATCTGTGTATCCAACCAGCCTTCTCTCCATCCACCTATGTATCCATCCACCTTTTATCCATCCATCCATCCATCCATCCATCCATCCATCCACCCAACGACCCATCCATCCATCCATCCATCTATCCATCCATCCATCCATTCATCCATCCAACCATCCATCCATCCATCCATCCAACCATCCATCCATCCATCCATCCAACCATCCATCCATCCATCCATCCATCCATTCATCCATCCAACCACCCACCCACCCATCCATCCATCTATCTATCTGTTCATTCATTCATCTGTGCTTCCTTTCTTCTTCCATCTGTCTATCCATCCATCCATCTATGCTTACTCCCTTCCTCTACCCCTCCATCCATCGATCCATCCAAACAACCAACAAAACTTCATTCTTTCCTACCCTCCAACCCGCTCCTTCCTCCTTCTGTCTCTACATCCGTCCATACATGCTACCTTCCTCCCCCCATCCATCCCTCCATCCATCCATCCATCCAACCAGCCAACAAAAGAAATTTTTTTCTTTCCTTCCCTCCCTCCCTCCCTCCCTCCCTCCCTCCATCCTTCCTTCCTTCCTTCCCTCCAATAACTATATCAGGCTGGAACTAATAAACTCTAGAGAGGTTCTTACCCTTTATAGAGCCCCCAGACTCTCTCTCTCTCTCTCTCTCTCTCTCTCTCTCTCTCTCTCTCTCTCTCTCGTACACATCCCCGTCTTTATTCTAAAAAAAAAAAAAAGATAAATTTTTCATTTCCCTTTTTTTTTTTTTTTTTTTTTACGTATTTTGTGTAAATTTTGCGATCTGTTAAATCTACGCTGTCAACAACATCGCCAGACTGAACTACCCGTAAAACTAATCCCAAATTTCTTCTCGCCCTGTCCAAAATTTATTCGGTTGTAAATTTTCGCGATTCTAAAATATTTCCCCGTTTGCGCCAACTTTAATCGCCCGTAAAATTGGGCCAAACGTGCTATCCGTCCGCGGGTAATTTGACGGGCGTTTAATTTTGGTGACAAGCCTTTCAAAATAATTAATTCTCCCTCCCTTGCCCATGATTATCACGAAGATTAACTTTGACCTAAATATGTTTATAATGTGTCGTTAATGGGGCTGTTAATATGCCATCCGAGTTAAGAGAGTATTTATCCTTCGCTAATTTTAATCACCTCTTACCCTGTCAGTACAGTTATGTCTTGTTATTTTTCTTCCTGCCATAATTTTCGTCAGCATGAGGGAGAATTATCATAGTCCAAGCTGTCAACATCACTCTCCAGTAATAGGCCTGTTAGTCTGTTGCCGGAGTTAACAAAAAATAATATACCTATCCAGTCCATCATTCCCTGACGTCACAGTCCTCAAGAACTGTACGTCGACCCCCTTACGGTCACTAATTTTCTAAGTTGTTTGCATTCCCTATTACGACGGCCATGCCAGACATTTTTTTTTTATATCATCTCTTGTGCAAAAACTTAACGACTATTCTTAGTGTACCATGTACACATCTGCAGCTGTCCTCCTATGTATGTCTTTCCCTCTCTTCCTGTGACCTCCAGCTTACTAAATGTTATGTATCAGTGCATGTTGAAAGTGATGGATCTTGATTTCGACCATCCTATGTTCATTTTCTGTGGACTTAACCTTGTGCAGGCTTTCAGCCTGTAGCTCTTTTTTTTTACGGGGTTGGGAGGGAGGGGGAGGGGAGCAGTCAGAGCAAGCTATCAGCCCCACATTAATCTGGCCGAAGTCCATAGGAGTAGGGGGAAATGGAAGCACCTAAAAATGCGCTAGGCAAGATATACAAAATACGTCTTCGCTGTGACGTGGACGATTTCGGTATATAAGTTTTTTTCTGTACTTAGGCTATTCCTTAAAGTGTGTGTGTGTGTGTGTGTGTGTGTGTGTGTGTGTGTGTGTGTGTGTGTGTGTGTGTGTGCGCGCAGTTTGAAACAAACTGTTAAAAACTCACAACTGCTTACTGAAAGGTAATATATTATTACATAATACACACAGTAAATTTTGTTTCAGTTTGATTGTTACATACGTTTTTCGCAATATTTATCCTTCTCGTATTCATCTGGTGAAAGCCGGGGATATCCTTCATCCACTTACTCGATATAGTGCCGTCCCCCCCCCCCGCCTCTCTCTCTCTCTCTCTCTCTCTCTCTCTCTCTCTTTCTGGGTGACTTTACGCTGAGTAACATGCCAAACGATTTCCTGTAACCGAGAAAACTATTTACTAAGCTGGGTGGTAACCATTTAACTAGCTGACTCCTGATAGTCTAGTGGGTTCTGGAGCTCCAGTCGATGGAGCCTGTGGGAGTTTCCATATTAGGGATGATTAGAGTTTCTTATTCGTATAATGCCACCCAGGAACGAATGAGGCTGGCCACCCTTGCCTGAAATGTCGGGACTGAATAGCCCAGCCCCGGGTCCCTACGCTTCTGTTACTTTTGGGCGAAATGGGATTGAATGGTGAATGAATGTAGAACCCGTGTATTAATAATTTATTATTAAGGACATTTTAAGATTCTCGTCTGTTTTTGTAACTCGGGTCTTAGCGAAGTGATTTGTATTTTAATGTTCAAAGGCTGAAATGATGCAGACTGTCTGGAGAGCGTCGTTTCAGTGGAGTTTATCTTTGAACTCGCTCCACTCCCACGTTCCAACCTTTAAGGCTGACAGCTTTACCTTTTGCATAAAAAAAAAAAATAAATAAATCTATGAGAGGTGGCTTCAGCAAAGAAACTTCCAGTTAATTCTATTCACACCCAGTAACGAGGCCACTGGTGCTGGAGAGGGACACCTGCATGCGGTGACACCAATGTAACCGAGCAGCCCGGTTATGCAGACATCCCTCAGCTCCCTCGCTGTCCCACACACGTAGGATGGTGGATGCGGAAAACGGGGCAACTTCAGCCTGAAGTCTACCGAGTTCACATCCAGATAAGGCTGGGGACACATCAGCAACAGCAGTGGAGTAGACTGTAGCACCAGTCGAGCAGGGCAGTACTCCCGAGGTGGATGGAAAGCTGATGACAGGGAGTGCTGGAGCTCCCGTTTCATCAGCCCTCAGGACTAGTTCCTGACCATCCCCCTTTGCTGAACTTTTTCAGTGTCTCAGTTACACAGAGAGTAGGCCAGCATGCTCTCCAGTAAAAATTTCTCTATCTATCTTCACCAAACTACATGCACAGTACACACTACACTTCCTATTCAAAATTCACCAAAATGGCGTCAATTCACCCAGCCTCGGAGTCCCCAGGGGGGGGGGGACCATAAATGCCCCCGCCATCTGCCCCTCTCCCGGTGACGACTCGAGGTGCCTGGAACCACTGTCTGACTCTCTTCTTCTTCATTTCTGCAACATTCGCGGCCTTTCATCTAACTTTCGCTCTGTTGAGCACCACCTCTCCTCCTCTAAACCTCACCTTCTTTTTCTAACGGAGACTCAGCTGTCTGAGGCAACTGACAGCAAACCCTTTTCTGTATCCTCCTACTTTCTCTATACTCATTTCAAAGCCAAAGGTGGCTGTTGTGTATACATACGCAACGACTTATCTTGCTCTCGTGTTCCTGAACTTGATTCTTCTGAATTCTCCACTCTCTGGCTTCGGCTTTCCTGTCATTCTCAGACTAAATATATCTGTGCTGTTTACTTATCCCCTAATTCTACTGACTATCAAAAATTCTTCGACTATCTTACTTCTACGATGGAACACATTCTGTCCATTTCTCCTTTCTCTGAAATCTCCATTCTTGGAGATTTCAATGTTCACCACCACCTTTGGCTCTCCTCTCCTTTCACGGATCCACTTGGTGAACAAGCCTACATCTTTTCTATCCTTAATGACCTAGAGCAGCTTGTACAGCACCCTACCCGTATCCCTGACCGCCTTGGAGAGAGCTCCAACATACTTGACCTCTTCCTCACAACTAATCCTTCTGCTTACTCTGTTAATCTTTTCTCTCCTTTGGGCTCCTCCGATCACAACCTTATTACCTTAACCTGTCCTATCGCTCCAGTACGGCCTGCGGACCCTCCAGGGAAACGTCGTCTCTGGCATTTTGGAGCCGCGGACTGGGAGGCCCTCAGGCAGTACTTCTTTGATTTTCCCTGGAATGATTATTGCTTCCATGGCCGTGAGCCATCTGAGTGTGCCTTGCGCATTACGGAGGTTATTCTCTCGGGCATGGAAGCATACATTCCTTTCTCATATCCTTTGACTAACGCAAGAAAGCCTTGGTTTAATCACGCTTGTTCTAATGCTGTCTGCAACAAGGAGAAGGCCTACAAAAGGTACCGTAGCCAACCCACCCCTGAATCACATCGTCTTTACGTTTCTGCACGGAATCGTGCTAAGTCTGTTCTTCGCTCTACTAAAAATAATTTCATCCAAACTAAATGCTCTCAACTCTCCAACTCGAATTCTTCCCGCTCCTTCTGGCACCTTGCCAAAAATCTTTCTAACAACTTTACCTCATCATCCTTCCCTCCTCTTTTCTACTCTGATGGTTCTGTAGCTATTTCTTCTACTGATAAAGCAGATCTCTTCGCACAGACTTTCTCCTCCAATTCCACCTTAGACGATTCCGGTGCTGTTCCTCCATCACTTCCCCCCTCTGACTTCCTCATGGCTGACATTAAAATTTCTTCAGTCGATGAATTTTCTGCCATTACTGGCCTCAATACTAACAAGGCATATGGGCCTGATGGGGTCCCTCCTGTTGTTCTCAAAAACTGTGCTTCTGTGCTTACACCCTGCCTAGGCAAACTATTTCGCCTTTGTCTGTCAACTTGTACCTTCCCTTCTTGCTGGAAGTTTGCTCTCATTCAGCCAGTCCCAAAGAAGGGTGACCACTCCCAACCCTCCAACTATCGTCCAATTGCTTTAACGTCCTGTATTTCAAAAGTTTTCTAGTCAATTCTTAATAGAAAAATTTTAAGGCATCTTTCCTATCACAACCTTCTTTCCGATCGTCAGTATGGGTTCCGTCAGGGACGCTCCACTGGCGATCTTCTCACCTACCTTTCAGACTCCTGGTCATCCTCCTTTCGGGACTTTGGCGAAAGCTTTGCCATTGCACTTGACATCTCAAAGGCTTTCGATCGAGTCTGGCATAAATCTTTAATTTCCAAACTGCCCTCCTACGGTTTCTATCCTTCTATCTGTGCCTTCATCGCTAGCTTCCTTTCTGGTCGTTCTATAGCTGCTGTCGTAGACGGCCATCGTTCTTCTCCTAGATCTATCAACAGTGGTGTTCCTCAGGGCTCTGTCCTATCACCAACTCTCTTCCTTTTATTCATCAATGATCTTCTAAGCTGTACATCTAACCCTATCCACTCATACGCTGATGACTCCACCCTTCACCTTTCCATTCGGTTCCCACAACGCCCATCTCAACAGTTACTTCAAGAAACAAGGGATGAGGCTATGGCACACCTAATGTCTGACTTGGCTCATATCTCTGACTGGGGTAAAAATAATATGGTTGTCTTTAATGCATCTAAGACTCAGTTCTTACACCTATCAACCCGACAAAATCTTCCACAGGTATACCCACTAATGTTTAATAATATTCCGATTAATCCTGCATCATCCTTGAACATGCTTGGGGTTTCATTTACTCGGGACTTATCTTGGAAAGATCATATTACATCTCTTGTAAAATCTGCTTCCAAGAGATTGGGTGTGCTAAGCCGACTCCGCTCTTTCTTTACCCCTGCACAATTGTTGACTCTATACAGGGGTTTTATCCGCCCCTGTGTGGAGTACAACTCTCATGTGTGGGGAGGCTCCCCACATACAGCTCTTCTCAATAGGGTGGAGTCAAAGGCTTTTCGTCTCATTAACTCTCCTCCTCTTACTGACTCCCTTCAACCTCTGTCTCTTCGCCGCACTGTTGCATCTTTATCTCTTTTCTATCGCTACTTTAGTGGTCACTGCTCCTCTGAACTGTCTGCTTGCATTCCTCCACCTCTACGACGGGCGCGTAGCACCCGTCTGGCAGCAAACTCTCATCCCTTTTCTGTCCAACTCTCTAATGCAAGAGTTAACCGTTACTCCCAGTCTTTCATTTATGCAACAGGTCAGCTCTGGAACTGTCTCCCTCTGTCTGTATTTCCTTCTGCCTATGATCTCCAGTCTCTCAAACGTAGTGTGTCCAGACATCTCAAAATGATCGGATCTTGAATTTGGCTCTCTATTGTATTTTGTTTTTCTCTTGGAGGGAACTGTTACTGCGGGCTCATGGCCTTTGGTTCCTTCTTCCTCGCATAGAAAAAAAAAAAAAAAAGTAATGACGTCCCGCTATCCCACGACCTACCATCCTCCCGCACAGTATCTACTCTTATTCCTTCTTGTTCCCGGTATTTTTTGTTAGTTATTATCACCGTCAAAGTTACGTGCAGCCATTACTAAACAAGAAAGGTTAGCGGGTGGGTTATATAGGTTAGCGGGAATGCTTTTAATCACCAATCCCACTAAGCACTGCTTGTGTGTTATTCATGAAGATGTGTTCACTGTAATTACAGTGTTGTATGTTTCGGCAGCTGGAGTTACTGGTTATCATTTTTTTTTATTGAAATAGCTTAACATATTTCGAATGAAGGCGTCACCCATTTCCGATAAGTAATGATAGAGCTCACTGTGTGTGTGTGTGTGTGTGTGTGTGTGTGTGTGTGTGTGTGTGTGTGTGTGTGTGTGTGTGTGTGTGTGTGTGTCCCTTTTTCCTGAATCTGGATTTTGCTAGTCACATCAGTAATAGTGGGAATAAAGTTATGAAAATGACGATGATGATGAGGATATAGCCACCATTGTATCCTTAACGTATCTTTAGCTGAATTAAATCGATACGCAGTTTTGTTCTAATGGCCTCCAGCACGCAAAACCACTATTATAAATTTCAAGGCAATGTGTATCTAGTATGGTGTTGTGGTGTTATGGCGCATGTCGGGCTGAAGGTGGGGGAGTGTGCGCGTCAGTTCGAATCCCTAAGAAGCTGCTGGAGGTATTTCGATCACGTAATGCCACTTGGGGTATAAGCCAGTCAATTATTTAACTGTTTCACTTCGATGACATATTCTGTATCGCAGTTTCTATCACCAAACGATTTTATTCCAAGTCGGAGAGACTTTTCGAACTGAGGGCGTTAGATATAGCTTCCATTAACCCCGTAACTGTCCGGTGTTGAATACAGCTGTCTGGAGGCAGCGAGAATAACAATGAAAATACGTCCTAGGATTGAAACACGTTGCCCAAGGGCTGTGTTCTCGACAACTCAGGGGCTTTCCGGCACTGTCCATGAGTAATTTGGTTTACATATTGCACATAACATTTATTTATTTTGTCATTTATATCTTTAAGCCATCAACGTAGATGGTATGCATAAATAAAGTCGCTATGCAGGATAAACAGGTAAGGAAGAGGTGCTTGGGGGAGTCCATTGGTGACCAGAGTACGGTACGGGCTCAGTTCACCACTTCGTCATCTCAGTACTTGACCACTCCACCACGTCTCCTCCTATCGGAATTCCTGCTTAATTTAATTGGACATTATTTTCAACCACTTCAGAAAAAATAAAAAAAAAGGTCTCGTATAATCTAAGTACTAATGTTTATTGGTAACTACAAGGAAATGAGGAAGACATCATGGTGTACATCAAGTTAACGCATTTTGTTTACCACAGGAGATCTCCCCTACAATCAAAATGACTGTTTTGATGGTAGCTGGAGCTAAATATTAAAAAACCCATAGTGAAGGTCTTACATTGGAAGGGATTATATTATTTCCATTATGCCTATGAAGTTAATCATAGGTGGGCGTCATTGTACTGGTTGGTGGTGTCGGCTTTGTTGGAGGGTAACTGGCTGCTGCTGCTGTTGCTGCTGGTGACAGCAACGCAAAACAGGGAGTGCTGTTGTTGTGGTAGAGAAGGAGGTAATGCGAGTAACTTTGTTGGAAGGTAATAAACTGGTGGTAGTGGTGGTGATGGTGACAGTAACACATAGTAGATGCCGGTCTGTGTGTGCGTGTGTGTGTGGAGGGGGAGAGGGGGGAAGAGAGCCACTGTATTGGTGGGACTATAATGTGAGTCTACTTTCTTAGTAGTGAGTGGTGATCATGATGGTGATCATAGTGACAGTAACGCACAACAGAGGGTGCTGTTCTTGTGGAAGAGAGAGAGTCATGCAAATAGGCAGACAGAGTGGGGGGAGGGCCTCTGTATTGGTGGAATTATATAGTAACTACTGTCTTGGTAGTGGGTGGTGATAATGGTGACAGCAACGCACATGAGGGGGTACTGTTGTTGTGAGACAGAGAGGAGCCATTTAACTGGTGGAGTTATTGTGAGTCTGCTTTCTTGGTGATGGGTAGTGATGATGGTGATAGCAACACACAATAGGGAGTGTTGTGGAAGAGAGAGAGAGAGAGAGAGAGAGAGAGAGAGAGAGAGAGGGAGGGAGGGGGGGTAAATCTACTATGTGAGTAGGTGGTAGGTGGGTGGTGACACTGATGCATAACAGTGACTTGCTGGTGGTGGTGGTGGTGGTGGTGCTGGTGGTGGTGGTGTCAGGGTTATTGAGACAAGAGAAAGGATGAAGGTGTCATCATCAAAATACATAAGTAATCTTCAAAGAATGTATTGGAAATGAAGGATTTAATTTATTCTACTATTTTATAACACATCAGATACGAAAGGTCTCCCCTATGCTGAGAAAATTAATGGGAACAGCAAGAGAGAGAGAGAGAGAGAGAGAGACAGACAGACAGACAGACAGACAGACAGACAGTGTGTGTGTGTGTGTGTGTGTGTGTGTGTGTGTGTGTGTGTGTGTGTGTGTGTGTGTGCGTGCGTGTGTGTGTGTGTGTGATGTCAGCAGAACCGACAGGGTGCAAATATATCCAATCATATGATAGAACATACTACTGGCATTCACTTTAAATGCCCATTTGCCCACGACGGCGTGGTGTCAAAAGACTTGGGACACACATATCACGAGGTGAGTATGCTGTCACCGTAACTCTCTAGTGTAAGAAAAAATAGATAATTGCGTAGTGGTATGTTAACATTTTAACACTGACAGCAACTCATAATACCCGGTAGTGGTTGTTAACCAGTGAGAGAGGAAGAGAGAGAGAGAGATGTGGTTGTCAACTGTGACAGCAATTCATACTAACAGATGTTGTTCAACCTGGGAGAGAGAGTGAGCAAAATACCTAGTGTGGGTGTTACCAGTGACAGCAAGTGATAAAAGTAGCTGTTGTTGTTGGGGTGGTGAGGCCTTTGTGCTGATGAAGAGTGTACAGCTGTTTACCACACACTCAGTGACAGGATGATGAATAGCATAGTGGTTGCGTGTGTTGGATGGATGAATAAATCGTTGAATGAATAGATGAGTAATTATATGGGTAGATGAATGTATACTCTTAATGGAAGAACAGCACAGTGACTTGGAGTTCTGGATTCATCAATGAACTGATGGAAGAACCGATGTATTAAAGATAAATAACTGACTGAATTGAAGTTTGTCTGTATTACTGGATGGGTGAATAAATTAGTAGATGAATCGGCAATTGGGTAGGTGAATAACTGAGTGATTGGGATATATTTTTGCCAGACCCTGTCGGGATCCAGACTAGAAATGCCATCATCACGAAGTTACCGAGTTCTGAGTTGCTGAGTGACCGACTCTGACGTACGTGCGCCATATTAGTAACTGAAAAGATAGAATAAGGATTTGCCTTTAGTTAGACAGACTAGATAAACAGGCAGATCCTGAGAAACTGGCTAATGGTCATACCGAGAAAAAGATATACAGATATAGAAAACGGGTGATGGAATGAATGAGGGGTAAGCAAGAAAGATAGATAAGCTGACAGCATTAACAATGCTAGTAGAATCTTAATATCTGCGTAGATAAATAAGCAAGATTAGACAGTTAGCATAATGAAGATATCCATTTATACAGACTAATATGTAGGACTGTTATGTCTGCAACTAAACATAAAAAAAAAAATAAAAATAAAAAAGTTATTTGTAGGACGGATATGTATGCAGGAAGATGTGATATACTCGATAGACTAATATTTAGGACTGATATTTTGCTGATAAACACGAAAACTCTCTAGACAGATCTATCAATAGATAGACAGATAGATGGACAGATAGATATTTTATATATATATATATATATATATATATATATATATATATATATATATATATATATATATATACACTCGATAGACTAATATTTAGGACTGATATTTTGCTGATAAACACGAAAACTCTTTAGAGAGATCGATCAGTACATAGACAGATAGATGGACAGAGGTATTATATATATATATATATATATATATATATATATATATATATATATATATATATATATATATATATATATATGCTTGATGTAGGAGTGGAGATAGGACAGGCAGAGAAGGGTGGATGAAGGTGATATAGGAGGTGAGGAGGAGTAAAAGGTGGAGAGGGAGAAGAAATGGATGAGGAGTGAGAGAGGGAAATGGAAGGGAAAGAGACAGGGAAAGGAGGGGGAGAGGGAGAAGGAGGGAGAGAGGAAGAGGATGAGGAAGAGGAAGGGGACTGCGAGAGGAGGGAAGAGGAAATAATGAAGGTGGAGTGGAAGGTGATGGATAGGTTGGGAGACGGAAATGAAGGAGGACAGGTAGAGGAGGGAGGGGGAGGTAAGAGGGATAAACAAAGAAGTTCAGAGGGAGAGGGAGGAGTGGCGGAGAGGAAGGAAAGGACGGAGGAGAAGGAGGAAAGATGTGGAGGTGAATGTGATGACGGAGAATACGAAGAACTGAAAGAGGAAAGTGGAGGAGAAGGTGGATGTGGAGAGGAAGGGAGTAGTGAGGGATAGAACTGGAGGGGAAGGGGAGCAGGAGAATAAGATGGAAAGGGAAGAGGAGGAAGATGAAGAGAGGGTGGAGGTGGAGGAGAAAGAAGGAGAGAGTGGTAGACGATAGAGAAGGGGGAGGCAGAGAAAGAGGAAGGTGAAGAGAGAAGTTGAGAGAGGGGAGGAGTGGGAAGGGGAGGAGGTAATGAAGAAATTTAGGAAGAGTGGAGAGAAAAGAAGTGACCTCACACCTTTAATTCCTTCCTTCCTTCCTTCCTTCCTTCCTCTTTATTTCTTCTCGTTTCCTTCACATATTTTTTCTTCCTTAGTTCCTTCCTTCCTTCCTTCCTTCTTTTCTTCCCTCCCTCTTTCCTTCTCGATTCTTCATTCATTCGTGTATTTTTCCTTCTTACTTCTTTAATACTTCATTCGTGACTTCCTTCTGTTCTTTCTTGCTTCCTTTTTTCCTTCAACTCTCTCTCTCTCTCTCTCTCTCTCTCTCTCTCTCTCTCTCTCTCTCTCTCTCTCTCTCTCTCTCTCTCCCCTTCCTCGTTTCTATAGCTTTATTTTCCTCTCTTCTTATCTTTTTCTTTCTCGATCATTCTTTCCTCCTTCCAGCCATTTTTTCTTCTCTCACCTTTTCTACATTCATTCATTGATGATTGCAGACGGGTACATAGATAGATAGACTAGAAAGAGTGAAAGTAATATTGCTATGTATAAAAAACTTATACGATTTAAAGATACAAAGTTAGATACGAATATACATGATTGTAAAGCAAAATAGGCAGATGGATATAGGCAGACAAATATAGTATATACGCTGTGTATATATATATATATATATATATATATGTATATATATATATATATATATATATATATATATATATATATATATATATATATATATATATATATATATATATATATATATATATATATATATAGTATATATATATATATATATATATATATATATATATATATATATATATTTATAGTATATATATATATATATATATATTTATAGTATATATATATATATATATATATTTATAGTATATATATATATATATATATATATATTTATAGTATATATATATATATATATATATATATATATATATATATATATATATATAGTATATATATATATATATATATATATATATATTTATAGTATATATATATATATATATATATATATATATATATATATATATATACACAGTATATGCATGAAGAAAGAGAGAGAGAGAGAGGGAGAGAGAGATAATCAGTAAAGAACTGATACAGGTAGACAGATATATAGACAGAAGCAGAAAATTACCGATACAGACAAGACGGACTAATGGATGCGACGGTAAATAGACGGACGGAGATAGGTAGACAGATAGATGGACGGTCAGATAGACAAACAAATAACTTTTATAGACAGCCTGATAGGTTCCGAAAGTGGTAGACACGCAGATAGACAGAAAAGCAACATAACAAATAGATAGAAAGACAGATAGATAGAAGGGTAGATAGAGGTGCGG